>NC_066624.1:58482556-58817012 GCF_025201925.1 Gopherus flavomarginatus
TGCTCTCCATGACTGTTCATTTCTTGCCTTTTCTGCTCAGAATGCCAACAAGGGAGGCAATTAAGGCCAATTGCAAGTAGTGTTTTTTGAAATGGACAAATATCCATTAGGAAATGGACTAAGACCAACTCTTTGCAAACAATCATCTGACCGCTGTCATAGGGTGGTAATTTTGATCCATTCCTTCCAGGGCCACATATAAGCCACTGACCCATGGGTGAAGGACTCCATATCCAACTCTGATTAATACTCTCCTAAGACATTCAGCCCCTGCTTGTTTTCCACGTTGGACCCAGAACTCCTGTGCTCCAGGGCTGCTGCCTTTATTTTTCTTCCTCAGTGCTAGTATTATTATAACCAGAGTTCTGCAGCTGTGGGTGTCAAACTGGCTCCCTGACCAGTACATCATTGCACATAAAAGCACAATATTTGGTTCCATTTAGCCTAGTTTGCCTGTTGACTGGAAATAAGATGAATGATACAGTAAGTGAATAGTACGAGGACCATATCTAGCCGTTTAGGTGCTCTTATGTGATACAAGGTTTATCAAGGGAAGAAAATCTTGGTGTGATGTACAGTAGATCTCAGCTGAGCCTCACTTATTCAAATGAGAATTATCTCCTACAGTTTTCCTCTGCAGCAGTGGAATTTCAGGATCCTGGTGGCCCTCTTCTCCAGCAACTCTGCTTAGCCAGTTAGATTTGGAGGGGAGGAAGCAATCTGCTTCCACTGGTAAATTAGTCAGCAGATTTTGAACTTTTTTCTCTTATAGCCATGGGCCACTAGGAAGAGGAGTTATCCTTAGACAGCAGGGTATGTCTACACTATGGGATTATTCTGATTTTACAGAAACTGATTTTTGGAAACAGGTTGCTTAAAGTCGAGGGCACGTGGCCACACTAAGCACATTAATTCAGTGGCGTGCGTCCATGTACCGAGGCTAGCTTGACTTCCCATAGTTCCTGCAGTCTCCCCTGTCCATTGGAATTCTGGATTGAACTCCCAGTGCCTGATGGGAAAAAAAATTTGTTGTGGGTGGTTATGGGTAAATGTCATCAGTCAATTCTCCCTCCATGAAAGCAACGGCAGGCAATCATTTCGCGTTCTTTTCTCTGGTTTGCCTGGGCAGATGCCATAACATGGCAACCATGGAGCCTGTTCAGCCTTTTTTCACTGTCACCATATGTCTACTGGATGTTGTTAACAGACGCGGTACTGCAGTGCTACACAGCACCATTCTCTTGCCTTTGCAAGTTAGCAAAGACAGTTACCAGCTCTACTGTACTGGCTGCTGCTTTGCAAGTTGACAATGGTGGTTACCAGTCATACTGTACCGTCTGCTGCTGTCATGGGTGCTTCTGGCCGGCCTCAGTGAAGTTGGTTGGGGGTGCATGGACAAAAATGGGAATGACTCCCCAGGTCATTCTCTTCTTTATTTTGTCTAATGGAGAGTCAGTCCTGCCTAGAATATCAGGCAAGCCTACTAAAGAACCAGAGAGGCAAATGGCCGCTCTGGGTCAGAGCCCCATACATCCTGCAGATATAATGAGCTGCATGCCATTCTAGGGGGTGCCCCTGCAACAACCCCACCCATTGTTTCCCTCCTCCCCACCCCTCCTGGGCTACCGTGGCAGTTATCTTCCCATTTATGTGATGAAGTAATAAAGAATGCATAAATAAGAAACAACACTGACTTTATTGCCTCTGCAAGCAGAGATCCAAGGCGGGGAGGGGAGGGCGGTTGGCTTACAGCAAAGTAGAGTGAACCGCCATTCTACACTTACTCAGCCTATAGCTGAAAATGGGAATCTGTGACAAGCACTAGGATAGAAGCACAGGCAGGACTGAATCTCCATTTGTGTGTGGGACTTTGGTTGACACTGGTAGAATACAAAATGTCCCAGGATATGTATGTTGGGAGACAGTTCTAAAGGGCAGCTTAATTTTTTTTATTGCAGCAAAATGCAGAGGTCTAAGTATCTGATTGTGAGCCCTGGTAGCAAGGGGTAGGCGCGACCGCACGGTGCTGCTAACTGGGGAGAGCAGCCTGAGGCAGAAGCCTCCAGCTTCCATGATATTCCAGGCAGGACTGAATCTCCATTAGACAAAACTTAAAAAGAAGAGAATGACCTGGAGT
The DNA here is from genome assembly GCF_025201925.1 of Gopherus flavomarginatus. Taxonomy (NCBI): domain Eukaryota; kingdom Metazoa; phylum Chordata; order Testudines; family Testudinidae; genus Gopherus; species Gopherus flavomarginatus. The sequence goes on from NC_066624.1 coordinate 58,484,694, forward strand.
CATTCCCATTTTTGTCCATGCACCCCCGACCGACCTCACAGAGGCCAGCCAGGATCACTCACAGAATGATGATGATGGATACCAGTCTTACTGTACCGTCTGCGTCTGCAAGGGAAGGGAAGGGGATGCTGCTGTGTAGTGCTGCAGTACCGCGTCTGCCAGCAGCATCCAGTAGACACACAGAGACATTGAAAAAAGTCGAGAAACAATTTTTTCTTCTTTGCTTTCACAGAGGAAGGGGTGGGAGGCTGATGACATATATCCTGAACCTTCTGCGACAATGTTTTTGACCCTTCAGGTTTTGGGAGCTCAGCCAAGAATTCAAATGGTTTTCAGAGAGTGCAGGAACTGTGGGATAGCTACAATTGTCAGTTGCCCCTTCCTCCGTGAGCGTCCATTTGATTCTTTGGCTTTCTGGTACGCTTGTCTCAGCTCCTGAAGTTTCACACAGCACTGTGTTGAGTCCCTGTTGTGGCCTCTGTCCATCATGGCTTTGGAGATTTTTTTTTCAAATGTTTTGGCATTTTGTCTATTGGAACGGAGTTCTGATAGAACAGATTCATCTCCCCATACAGAGATCAGATTCAGTATCTCTCGTACGGTCCATGCTGAAACTCTTTTTTGATTCTGGGACTGCATGGTCACCTGTGCTGATCAGCTGTGCATGGTCACCTGGGCTGATCAGTTTTCTACGCTTGGCAAACAATAAATGAAATTCAAAAGTTCGCAGGGCTTTTCCTGTCTACCCGGCCAGTGCATCCAAGATCAGATTGCTGTCCAGAGCGGTCACAATGGTGCACTGTGGGATAGCTCCCAGATGCCAATACTGTCGAATTGCGGCCACACTAACCCAAATTCAAAATGGCAGTACCGATTTCAGCACTACTCTCCTCATCGGGGGGAGGGGACTACAGATATTGATATTAAGAGCTTCGTTGTATGGACGGGTGCAGGGTTAATTCGGTCTAACGCTGCTAAATTCGAAAAACTCGTAGCGTAGACCAGGCCTAATTTTCTTCCTTGACTCTCTGAAGTACTTAGCTGTTCATTTGAGATCTTTGGATCATCATGGTGTGATGCAGTAGGGTCTGTCTGTGTGGGGGATGGGAGAGCCGGGGAGGACTTTAGGCGAGGGACAGGATTTTTAAGCCTGTAACCTGAGCCGGGGAGGGGGTTAGCACCTTTGCTCGGGAAGCTGGACAAAGGAATCGGCCGGCTGGAGGAGGGGCAGGGCAGTTTCGTTTTTGGGCTGGGTGATTGGAATTCGGGGAATCCTATGCTGGGATCCAAGCACCCTGAACCCCCAGAAGGACTCGATTGAGGGGTCCTGGTTGGGCCTCCAAGCTCTGCTGTAACCTGCATTCCTGTTGTCCAATAAACCTTCTGTTTTACTGGCTGTCTGAGAGTCACTGTGAGTCCCAGGAAGAGGGGTGCAGGACTGGACTCCCCCACACTCTGTGACAACTGGTGGCAGTGGTGGGATATACTACACCCCGTGGACGGCGCTTCCTGCAGTAAGTGACTGGGGAGCAGTAAAACGAAGGGGTGATTAACCCCTGAAAGTGTGTGCCCAGTGAGAAGGACTTTGCAGTAACAGGGTCCCCCGGGGGATTGCAGCAAGCGATCCCAGGGGCAGAGGAGTCTGCAGCTCGACCCTGGCAGAGAGGTGGTAACCTCAAGAAGGGCTGGTGCACTAGGGGTCTCCCTGGAAACCGTGGGGAGCGGCAAGAACCCCGGCCTGTGAGTGGCCAGCAGGAAGATGTATGCCAAGCGCCGTAAGTGCCACCTGGTGTAGCTGTGCAAGCAGAGGGGGCTGCACAGTGGGAGGCTCACCAAAGACCAGCTGATTGCCCAGCTGGAGGAGGAAGATCGCTTGAATGAACAGATCCCTGTCTCTGAGGGAAGCAGCCTGGCAGATGCAGCGCAGGCACCAGTGTCTGTCCCTGCTGGGAGTGGTCAGCCGGTGACTGAGGGCTTCCCAAGACCCCCTATTCCTATGCCTAGGGGAAGGGCGGGGAGGAACCCAGTGGCTACCGAGGGCACCATGACCCCCCCGGCCAGCAGGGGATCCTCCTGGTGAGGCTCACCCGCCAGCAGGGGATCATCCAGGTGACGCTCGGCATCTGTGGAGCGCAAGCGGCTAGAATGGGAGAGAGAGCTAAAACTGAGAGAGCTGGAGGATCGTGAGCAACAGAGAGAACATGACTGGGAGGAGAAAGAGACCGAGGGAACATGAGGAGAGGCAAAGACAGTGGGAACTGGAGGAGAAAGAGTGACAGTGTCATCATGAGCTGGAACTGGCGAGGCTGAGGGGCAGCAGGCCCCTGGCTGCGGTGAGCAAGGGGGGGCCCAGGACTGCACGGAGCTTTGATAAGTGCATCCTGGCCCAGCGTAAGGAGGGGGAGGACATGGATGACTTCCTGCATGCCTTTGAGACGGCCTGCGAGCTGCACCAGGTAGTTCTGGCAGACAGGCTCCGGGTTCTCACCCCCTTACTGGACCCCAAGGCCGTGGCATTGTACCGCCAGCTGGGAGAGGAGGAGAAAGGGAACTACGAACTATTCAAGCAGGCCCTGCTGCGCGAGTTTGGGCTGACTCCTGAGATGTACTGGGAAAGGTTCCGGAGTCGGGATAAAACCCCTGAGGTCTCATATCTGCAACTAGCTGTCTGCATGGAGGGATACGCCAGCAAGTGGGCAGATGGGGCCCAGATGAAGGGGGACCTGGTTAAACTGCTGGTACTGGAGCAACTGTATGAGAGGTGCCCATCTGACCTGAGGCTGTAGTTGAGGGACCAAAAGCCAGAGAACCCATGACATGCAGGGCGGCTGGCTGATGAGTTTGTGAGGAGCTGGTTGGGGGGTGGCAGGGAGGAGTCCCAAAGGAACAGGCCCGCTGTGATGCAGAGAGTCATCCTGGGACCTCCCAAAGGGGGAATAGGGAGATCCCTCTCCCAAAGGGAACGCCCAGCGTCAGGGACAACCGACCGGTTCGAGGGGACCAACGGGACATGAGCTGCTATCAGTGTGGCCGGAGGGGCCACATACGGTCCCAGTGCCCCAGACTCAAGGACAGACTGAGCAAACCGACTCCATACCAGGTTAACTTGGTAGAGACCCAGCCAGATGAGGGGCAGCGTTCGCAGGAAAGGGGGACTGGCCGCATACCACCTGCGAAAGAGGGAGGAGGGCCCCAGGTCAGCTCCTCTGGGGGGCTGGATGCTCCAGGCTCTGAGTTTTTGGTTTACAGGGTGGGCGCGGGGCTGCCCCTCCAGAGAGAGTGCCTTGTTCCCCTGGAGGTAGATGGGAAGAAGGTCCTTGGGTACTGGGACACAGGTGCAGAGGTGACGCTAGCCTGGCCCGAGGGGTGGCCCCAGATCGGATGATGCCCGACACCTACCTGACCCTGATGGGTGTGGGCGGGACCCCATTCAGGGTGCCCGTGACGAGGGTACACCTGAAGTGGGGGGCCAAGGAGGGCCCCAAGGACATGGGGGTACACCCATATTTGCCCACGGAAGTGTTAATTGGGGGGGGGGGATCTGGAGGTCTGTCTGGCCAAGCAACGCCCGGGGTGCCCTGGTCGTGACCCGTAGTCAGAGTCAGCGCAGGGCACTGTGCCCTGACAATGGGGAAGGTACTCTGCCCAAGGTGCAGGACCCTAACCTGGTGGGGAGGGAACGCCCAGGGACACGGCTCAGAGAGGCTGCGGCCTCAGACCCAGCTGATGAGAGAGAGCAGGTCCCCATCCCTGTCCCAGCTGCTGAGTTCCAGGCCGAATTGCAGAAAGATCCCTCCTTGCGGAGGCCAAGGGACCTGGCTAACCTCAGTGCAGTACAGACCATGAGGAGAGGTTGCAAGGAGAAGTTCCTGTGGAAGAAGGGGTTCCTGTACCGAGAATGGGCTCCCTCAGGGGAAGCAGAGTCATGGGGGATCAGGAGGCAGCTGGTGGTCCCCTAGAAGTTTCGCCACAAGCTGCTGTACCTGGCCCATGACATCCCTCTCGCAGGGCACCAGGGAATCCGGTGCACCAGGCAGAGGCTGCTACAGAACTTTTACTGGCCTGGGGTCTTTACCCATGTCCAACAGTACTGCCAATCCTGCGACCCCTGCCAGAGGGTGGGGAAGGCCCGGGACAAGGGAAAAGCGGCTTTGAGGCCTTTACCTATCATAGAAGAACCTTTCCAGAAGGTGGCCATGGACATAGTGGGACCTCTCAGCAAGGCGACCCGGTCAAGGAAGAAATACATCCTGGTGGTGGTAGATTTCGCCACTCGCTATCCCGAGGCAGTGACCTTGTCTTCTATCGAAGCAGACACTGTGGCAGATGCGCTGCTGACCATTTTCAGCCGGGTAGGGTTCCCCAAAGAAGTCTTAACGGACCGGGGTCCAACTTCATATCGACCCTGCTCCAGTGCTTGTGGGAGAAATGTGGGGTCCAGCACAACTGGGCCTCAGTGTATCATCCCCAGTCCAACGGGCTAGTGGAAAGATTCAACGGGACGCTAAAGATGATGCTAAAAACATTTATGAACCAGCACCCACAGGATTGGGACAAGTACTTACCTCACCTGCTATTCGTGTACGGGGAGGTACCCCAGGAGTCTACTGGGCTTTCGCCTTTTGACTTGTTATGTGGAAGGCAGGTAAGGGGATCCCTGGACCTGATGAGAGACGAATGGGAGGGGAAGGCTGCTCCCGATGGAGAGTCAGTGGTGGAGTATGTCCTGTCCTTCCTGAAAAGGCTTGCTGAGCTCATGAGCCTGGCCAGGGAGAATCTGGCCCTAGCCCAGAGGAAGCAGAAGGTCTGGTATGACCACACGGCGCGGGCCCATGCCTTCGCCACTGGGGATCAAGTGATGGTTCTCATCCCCGTGAGGAAAAACAAACTCCAGGCTGCCTGGGAAGGGCCCTTCAAGGTTGTCAAGCAACTAAATGAGGTAAACTATGTGGTGGAGCTGTCTAACCGGTCTCATCACTGCTGGGTGTACCATGTGAATATGATGAAGCCATACTATGACAGGGGGGATGTGGTGTTGGCCGTGTGTGGACACTGGGAGGAGCAGGGAGATGACCCTTTAGTGGATCTATTCCCCGGGACAAAAGCTGGTTCCCCTCTGGAGGCAATTCCCCTCTCTGATCAGCTGACCCCAGCCCAGCACACTGAGATCAGAGGGGTGCTACATCTATACCGACAGCTGTTTTCCAGCCAGCCTGGATGCACTAATTTGACTGTCCACCGGGTGGAGACCGGATCACATCCCCCTATAAGATGCTCCCCTTTTTGGGTCACCAGGAAGACTGCCCAGGACCTAGAAAGAGAGGTCAAGGACATGCTGGCTTTGGGGGTGATCCAGCCGTCTTCCAGCCCTTGGGCCTCACCAGTGGTGCTGGTCCCCAAAAGGGATGGGTTGATCCGGTTCTGTGTGGACTATTGAAAGCTCAGTGCCATCACTGTATCTGATGCCTACCCCATGCCCGGGCCTGACGAGCTCCTAGACAAGCTGGGAAGTGCTCGGTACCTCACCACCATGGATCTTACAAAGGGCTACTGGCAGGTGCCGCTGGACGCAGAAGCCAGGCTGAAATCAGCCTTTATCACCCCTCTGGGGCTCTACGAGTTTCTGATCCTGCCCGTCCTCCTCAAGGGAGCGCCGCCCACCTTCCAGCGCCTGGTGGATCAGCTACTGAGAGGTATGGAGAGTTATGCCGTGGCATATATTGACGACATCTGCATCTTCAACCAGACCTGGGAGGACCACGTGTCCCAGGTTAAACAAGTGCTGGACCGACTCCGAGAGACTGGGTTAACCGTAAAGGCTGAGAAGTGCAAGGTGGGGATGGCTGAAGTATCTTACCTGGGCCATTGGGTGGGGAGCAGCTGTCTAAAGCCAGAACCAGCCAAGGTGGAGGTGATCAGAGGCTGGCCTGCCCCCCAAACCAAAAAGCAGGTCCAGGCCTTTATTGGGATGGCGGGGTACTATTGAAAGTTCGTGCCCCACTTTAGTGCCATAGCCACCCCCCTCACTGAGCTGTGCAAGAAGGGGAAGCCAGACAAGGTGGTCTGGACCGAGCAGTGCCAGCAGGCTCTCCGGGTGCTAAAGGAGGCTCTGGTTAGTGGCCCAGTTCTGGCAAAGCCAGATTTTGACAAGCCCTTTATGGTGTTCACTGACGCCTCAGACACGGGACTGGGGGCGGTGTTAATGCAGGAGGATGAAAAGGGGGGGAGAGACACCCCATCGTGTACCTGAGCAAGAGTTGCTACCCCGGGAGCAGAACTACGTGGCCATCGAGAAGGAATGCCTGGCCGTGGTGTGAGCCCTTAAGAAACTAGAGCCATATCTCTTTGGGCGATACGTCACCGTGTACACCGACCACTCTCCCCTGACCTGGCTGCACCAGATGAAAGGAGCCAACGCCAAGCTCCTGAGGTGGAGCCTGCTCCTGCAGGACTATGACATGGATGTGGTCTATGTGAAGGGAAGTGCCAACCTGATAGCGGACGCGTTGTCCCGGAGAGGGGGCCCTCAACTTCCCCGGGTCACTGGGCAGAGTGACCCCGCTCAATTCAGTCTCGAAGGGGGGAGAGATGTGATGCAGTAGGGTCTGTCTGTGTGGGGGATGGGAGTGCCGGGGAGGACTTTAGGTGAGGGACAGGATTTTTAAGCCTGTAACCTGAGCCAGGTAGGGGGGAGGGTGTTAGCACCTTTGCCCGGAAAGCTGGACAAAGGAATCGGCCGACTGGAGGAGGGGCAGGGCAGTTTCGTTTTTGGGCTGGGTGATTGGAATTCAGGGAATCCTATGCTGGGATCCAAGCACCCTGAACCCCCAGAAGGACTCGATTGAGGGGTCCTGGTTGGGCCTCCAAGCTCTGCTGTAACCTGCATTCCTGTTGTCCAATAAGCCTTCTGTTTTACTGGCTGGCTGGCTGAGAGTCACTGTGAGTCCCAGGAAGAGGGGTGCAGAACCGGACTCCCCCACACTCCGTGACACATGGCCCTTCTCTTCTCTTTTGCCTCTTAAACATGACAAAGGTTTAATTTTATTTAAGGCTTTTTGTGAGGGGTGAGTGCTGCTTCCCCTGTTAAAGTGGGGAAGCTTGAAACCTTTTCATTGGATATTTTAACTAGGCATTTTTCAGTTACTAACTTTAATTTTGTTTCTGATATTTCCCCCTAGTTTATCTCTATAATGTACCCCCATAAGAACAAAAATTATCACTTGATGTATTTGCATATATCCTGCTGCGCAGTGACACTATTCCCAGCATCTATAGATTGAAACAGCTGCTGGCACTGCCTGGAAAAAGCTACTGTTCAGAACAAGAGGCAAGATTGCCACAGAATTAGAACTTTCTCTCACTGGTGATTTCAGAAAAATTCCTAGAGGATATTGAAAAGCATGGGTTTCTTGCACTCTCTCACCTTACTTACATGCCTTCCAGAGAGTGCTGGTAATATAAATGTGTTTTGTGGAAACACCTTTTTATTGTTCCTGTACAACTTATTCAAATCACCTATGCTTAAGCTGTTCCACTTAGTGTGCACAAGCAAAATAATCACTTGCTGCACTCATAGGTCATGTTTCTGTTGCATCACCAAAGCTTTGATTTCTTATTAATTTTTAGGTAGATACAAGGAAACACAAGGAGAAGTATTACAATGACTGTTACCATTTTATCTTTTATAGAACTAAAGTTAACATGGCTGGTAAGACTGGCTTATGGTAGTAAGAGTGAAAGTCCTTGCATTTACTAATTTAGTGCAATGGTTGCAATTTGACATGATGTGCAAATCAGGAAATTCAAAGCCTGGTTCCTACAATAACTAACTCTCTGCCTGTTTGTGAGCACATGTGATAACTTTTCAGTGTGCTAAAACTGAATTAAATTAATTCTTCATGTTTAAACTTCAGAAGTACAGAAGATGTCTGTTTTCACCCACAATGTTAATTTCATCCCTTATGCACTAAAATAGTCTTTGATTATCACATAATATTTCTGAAATAGTGAAATATCACACAGTTGTTTTACAACCTTACATCTATCCATCCACTTGTAGGATCTCCGATTCTAAGTCATATATATATATATATATATATATAATATATATATATACACACACACAAGATACACATTGACAGATAAGGGCTCATTCACTGCACACCATACAAGACTGTAAGAGATGCCTGGTATTATGAGAGGAAGCAGGTAATATGATTAATCTTAAATGCCTGTGCAAAAGGAAACAGTTGTAGGTTGTGTTCAGTCTTAATGGTATTAGTATTTCCTCACTTGAGTGCTGAACTGTCCAACCCTAACTATCCTCTATGTAATTTTTTAATGGCTTGTTCTAGCTCAAATTAAAAGGGAAAAGAAATTCCATAATCAGTGATTCTTTGGGGGGATGCTACTGGAATGGCGAGATGCTACTGGAATGCTATGGTATGTCCTGTGCAAGATGTGCACTCACTAAGGCAAAGACTCTGTACAGCCTTGCTTTGTTCACAACATGCCTGGATTCATGAGACAAGACAGTTCTGCCTTCCTGAGTGTGTGCTTTGCATAGTTGAAAACTTTGTAGTGGGCACATTTGGTCCCCTTAGCTGCATAGGCAATAAATAATCACTGAATGAAAGTGGGCTGACCTATTCAATGTGCACCTGTTATCTGCACACACATATCCATTGCAACTTATGTCCCTTTCTGAATGCTTGTAGATTATTGTTAATATATACATTCAAAACTTGAGGTGCAAAACCTCAATAACTCTGACAAATCCCAACTGACTTTCAGGTGAACATCCAAAAGACTTTTTGCCTGCCTAATTTCCACCTATTATTTCCAGCCATTTTGACTCTAAAGCTTTCAAGGACACAATTACCAAAAAACCCCAAAACAAAGCAAAACCAGAATGGGGAAAATACATTCACATATGTTTTCCCACTCTTCTCATACTCAAAAATAGCAGAACTGTTTTGTTCAAATGTGTCTAGATGTTTGCCTTTGGTATAAACCAGGTCTGGAGAATTTCAGCCCAATGGGTGGAACTTTTGGAAAGTTATGATCATCTGAAAATGGGGTTTATAGTGAAAATGCTCTGGTAACCTTAAGTATACCTGGAGCACTAGCAATACAATGTGTCATAATTATACTCACTAGGAATCATAACTTTAACTATCTTGACTCTTTTGCATGTAAATTCTTGACTATGCTGTTGAATGGATGTTGTCTCACATTTGATTACCTGTGTTTTCTTTTTTAATAAGCAACAGATGTGCTTGTGTATCTGACTGACATCTGTTGAGTGTGCAGTCTGAGGTTCCAGTTGTGCAGCTAGATCTCCACGGGTGAACCCCTGTATCTTCAGGGAGCCCAGTGGGGGCTCCATGCCGACACAGGGAACTGTATTCACAGATCCAGTTGCGGGAGTGGGGCCTTGGAGCTGGGTGTGCATAGTGACTGTATTCAAATAAAATGTTGCGTGCTCTGAGGCTTTGGATTCCCTGAGCCCACTATGTTCTGTAGTGTGCAGCTTCTTCCCATGGCAGCTTTCATTGAATTGGAGCAGCAGGTCCCCCACTCACCAGTCTGACAGCTTCAAATCACATGACCCCTGTGACCTTGTAGAATAGAAAGTTGCAGAACATGTGACATTTACATTGAATGCTATTGATTGGAAATTCAAATAAATGTGGGGGTGGAAGGGAGAGGGATGGCTTGCCTGGGTGCAGGTTGGTTCCAGAGCAGCCCTGAGTAAGAGAGACCCTCTAGGCAAAGTTTAACTTGGCCATCTGAACCAGCTCACATGCTTTTAGTGTTCGAGATATATGAGAAGAGATGTATATTGCTGAATGAAAGGGGAGAAAAGTGGAGAGTTATGTAAATGTAGTCCCCGTCTTTCCAATTTACTTAAGTATTTTCACTGAGTGCTTGATTCGTGGCAAGTTTGAAAATCTAAAAGTAAGCCATCTTTGAGTAATGAGCTCTAAAACTAGTCTTAACATTTGTTAAAATGCTTGTCAGACAATCTCAAGTGACCATACAGAGTTTTGCAAAACTTAATAAAAAAATCCACTTTTGGCTTGCAAATAAGCCTGTGAATTGGGGTGGGGTGGGGGAGAAACAGAGGAAGAAGGTTATTTTTGACTTGAAAATACAGGCTTAGGAAAATACCATCTGTCAGAAATAGCACCAAATGCACAGGGACTTTGTGCTATCAATGCTTGTCTGGCTACACAGTTATCCATCAGTTGTAGTAAGGAGAAGGTGAAAGAAGATAAACCAAAGCGGCCTATTGACTGTTGGTGGTTTTTGAAAACCTAGCTTGTTACATGGGTCTGGCTCTAATCCTTTTTTTCTGGCTGCTACATCTTATTAACATTTTCCTATGTAAAGAATTGCTGTGCTTGCAGGGGAGATGTAGCCCATGGGAAGAGAAGACCATTATCTTTATTAAGATGTGGTCCATATTGTGAAAAAGTTTGAGAACTTTGGTACAGGTAATCTACTTGCTTGTGTTAATTTGGAAATAGTCCCCCATTTATGTAGAGAGGGCCCCATTCCTTGAAGAAAACTACAATGACGGCAGTTTTCTGCTGCTTTTGTTTTCCCTTTGACACTCAGATCATAATATTCCAGGTTAGAAAGACCAGGGGGCAGAAGATCTAAGTGAGACCTGTGAGGTCTCATTGACAAAAACATCTTGTTTGGCTTGGTTGTTTTTGTTTTTGTTTTTTTTTTTAATGTAATATAGATTAACATATATGGCTAAAAGGAGGAGTAGAATCTCTGTGACCCTCTTTGTGCTATTATATTTTCTTAGCACAAACTGTAGAGGAGTTATTGACCACACCTGTAAAACTGGGGTAACACTTAGCAAGGCTGAGGGCTTGTCTAAACAGTGTTGTTCACAAATATCTATTGTGTTTTAAATTCATGACCTAACTTAATCCAAACTAACCTTCAAGTGTAGGCAAGCCCGAAATGCAGTGGTGATAAGCCACCAATTTCTAAGATCCGGGAAAACTGAATTTATGTATATTGAATTCTACTCATAAAATTAGAATGAAGGACAGTGAAATCTGCAGCACAGGTGATGACTCAGAAATAGCTTTCTGGTGTGACTCAGTGGCCAAGAGGTTACACCTCCAGTTACAGAGGGAAATGGAGTGTGCTGGATGATGTTCATGTCCGCCCTCTCACTGGGTAATTTATTGAATCTTGTGTCAGCTAAAATAGCTGCTGAGAATATCTAGTCTGTACAGCAGAACTAAGGAAAGCTGTTAAAATTTGATGTGTAGCTTGCTCAAGCTTATTCAAGAATAACGTGCAAGTAAAAAGTGATTTGAACTAAATCTTCTGACACACTTTTTTATTAGGAGCATTTTCCTTGAAGCTCAGGGAAGGCCCAAGGGACATAGTGGAGCCCTGTTTCCACTAAAACATTGCACAGAAGCTCCCAACAGCTTGCTTGTTCATTCCTGTGGAGAGGACCACAGCCCTGATTGGGAATGCCTTGCAACAGACTACACTGCTGGATTATTTTGTAATGCGCAGTCAGAGTTGGATACTTATGTTAGAAAAGACAGATGTTTAAGTACTGAGCTAGGTTATGTTTTGAAGGAAACTAGTAGAATGGATCCTATATATGCCTGCAACCTCTAGATTGGATGCCTCAGTATAGCTCCCATTGTTTCCCATGATTTATCGTGTGACATGGATAAAAGAACATTGTCTCACCTTTTCCCCACTCTGCAGACTCTTTGCTTAAAAAAAAAAAAAAAAAAGACCTTTGCATGTTTGAGTCTAAAAAAGGAGCAATTTTTAGAACCTTCAGAAGGGACTGATTGTCTTTGAGAGGGATATTTAGTATCTATGTTAATTTAATCCTAGGCTTCTCAGTGCACCACCAAAAAACATGTACTCTGGAGAGAAGGGACTTCTTTGTTATTAACAAACTTGGAAATTCCAGAAGGATATTCAGCCTCCTGCTTCAGGGTTTAAACCAGTCTCATATTGTTAGAGACTAGGTTGAGACCTGTGTTGGGAAAGGGCAGATTATACCACATCTGCCTGTTGCAGGGTTCTTATACCTTCCTCTGAAGCAGCAGATACTGGCCCCTGTCAGAGACAGGGTACTGGGTTAGATGGAACTTGGGTCTGATCAAGTTTGGTAATTCTTGTGTTTTGGTTCAATCCTGAGCTTTTCCTCATTGATGTAGTAATTTTTCATAGCTTGCTGATTTCATCAAAGCACTGTGGTCTAGTGGGTAGAGCACAGGATTGAGACTTAGGAGAGAGACCTGCGTTCTGTTCCTGACTCTATTAATAGGCCAACTGGGTGATATTGGCAACTCATTTCCCCACTCTATGCCTCAGTTTCCCCATTTGTAAAACGGAATTGATACTGAGCACCTTTATAAAGTGCTTCGAGATCGACTGATGAAATGCATTTATATAAGAGCTAGGTGGTATTTATTATTAATGTGATCAATAGAGCTCTTACCAGAGCTCAGACCAGCTGCTCAACATGTATGCATGTTACCATAACATTAGAATTGTGAAGTGATCCATCCTGTATTACTGTATCTTACATTATTTTAAACCAGAAAAAAACAAACCGCAATGCATGTGATTTCTGTGTGTTTTCTGTTTCTCACCAGCTACTCTGACCTATGATACTCTCAGGTTTGAGTATGAAGACTTCCCTGAGACCAAAGAGCCTGTTTGGATACTGGGGAGAACATACAGTGTATTCACAGGTAATTCACTCACGTGCTAGTACTTACGCAGTGCTTTTCAGGGCTTGAGGGCTTTACATACATCTAACCATCCCATGTAGTGTTTTGAACTCTTACGTCATCTCAGCTTTTTCTAAGTAGCATCCTGAAGAAGTGCAGCCCTGCTTGCTAGATTATAGGCATTCTGCTTACAGTACATGCAGTTGTGTGTTCCCCTGCATGTTGTCAGGATAGCCTTTCTTGCTGCCTTCAGACACGCCTGCTGCATTTTTAGAGAAAATTGTCTTTTTTTTTTTTTGGCTACAGGGGTTGTAGAACATCCTCTCCTCCCGCTCTCCTGGCTGGAGATACAGGGTCGTGATGCTTAAAGCTAGGGAAGACTAACACTGGAAAGGAGAGACTGAAGTAGTAAAGACTGCTTTCCCCAAACATGGCTCTGTTTTTTCTTCACAGGCCTCTCCTGCCCTGTAGGCGGGATCTTTGACTGGTCCATCCTTCATGCAATAGTCCCCTGCTCCTATCAAGCCAGACACTTTCATCAGTGAAAGTTATTAAGTGATGGGGATTTAGGTAGGGTTGGTGCCTTTCTCAGGGATGTTACATGTGTGTTTACTTTTGAAAATTCTTCAGAGAAAGAGGAGATCCTGTTGGATGTGACATCTCGGCTTTGGTTCACATACAGAAAGAACTTTCCTGCCATTGGTAAGTAGCACAGATACAGTTAGCAAAATAACTATACTGTAAAGGAGTCTGGCTTGTCTCTTAGAGCCTGACCCAATGGGAACATTCCATTGACCTCAGTAGGCTTTAGATCTGGAACGTGTTCAGGGTGCCATCTTGTGAGAAATAAGCATCTGTAGTGCAGTGGAGTGGCAGTAAAGTACTGGAGTGCTTTCAGAAAACATCATTTTAAAGAGATACCTGAATTGTGAACAACAACCTAGTGCAGTGCTAAGGTAACTTCCCAAGGTGTGAGGAGAGCACCTGCCAAAGCCACCGCACTTAGCACCTATCCCTGGCCTCTTATTAACATTTGATTACATCTTGGGCAGTGGGATGTGGAGGAAGTGTACTACTTTGCCATAAGAGGGAAGTGGAAGGCCCAGTGGTTAGGGTGCTAGCTTGGGACTCGGGAGATACAGGTTCAATTCCTTGTTCTTCCATAGATCCCCTGTGTTTCCTTGATCACCTCAGCGGCACTCTGCCTCAGTTCCCTACCTGTACAATGTTGAGAATATCACTGCTCTGCCTTACCGGGGTATTGTGAGGATAATGCCATTAATGACTGAGGTGCTCAGATACTCCATTAACAGGGGCCAGATAAACGCCACAGAGAAGAGGTGCTGAAGAGCACAAACTGGAGACTAGCCCTTAGAGAGGAAGGATGTTGCCTCTCATTTCTTCTATGTGGAAAACTTTATACTCCCAGGCATCTTTAGCTGTGATGGGCATTCTGAAAGCCGCCTGCTGTTGTGAAATATGCTGTGCTTTTTCTCTTGGTGGGCTTTTCTTTCCCGATAGTTCTGAGTATCCCGGAATCTTCTTTGTCCATAAATTTCCTTTTGGTCTCATCCTCTTGACCAAGTAGGACTGGATAGGACTCCTATAAAATGTATGAATATTTTTCTAAATTAATTTTTTTCAAGTAAGGCTTTTATTAAGGCATGAAGGGAATATCTGAAACTAGAACAACTATGCTAGAAAAACTACAGAAAACTGAACAATGTATCCTTTCTGGAGAAACAATGTTTAAAATAAATATGCTATCGCACTTCCTGTCTCTGGTCCAGGTGATCACATACAACTTGTAGAGCTCCTGTTAAAAATATTAGTTCTCAATGTTCTTGTTTTTCTCTGGGGTCATAAACAACATGCTATCTGCATGCTGGACTCTTCTAATTATTGCTGGGCCAGCAGGCCCCACTGAACACTAAAACTATTTAAAAAATAGTCTCAGCTGGCTAAAAGCTCTGGAATAATTAAGTTATATTAAAAACAGAGGTGGCCCCAGAAGATTCTACAAAACCCTCTATGTGCTTAGGCACTTCTTAGCAGTTTGGAAAAACATTCAACACCCTAGGCAATGCCAAATTGGTGTCTTGAGCCCCTTTTGTGAGGCAACCCTGCAGTGTTGCTTCTAAATGGTAATCCAGACTTTTCCAGAAAGGGCAGGTAGCTAACGTTAATTTTGTAGGTGATCTTTCTGAATCAAATTATCTTAAATCCTTCTAATAACTGAACCAGTTTTCTTTTCTTCATAAGCAGGGTGGATTTGATTTAAATCACTAGTCAGGAAGACTTGATTTAATCATGGATTTCTACATAAAAGTGCATTCTTGTTGGTTGTTATAACCTTAATGCATATTCTTCACAACTCAGAGATAGATGCAGGTTTCATTTTTAGAAGGTACACACTATACATCTTTAAAGTGATTTATTTTTGAAAACTTTTTCAGATTAATTTTACAGCTATATCAGAAAATAAATGATTGGTTATTTTATTTACCAAAGGTACACCTCTATCCCGATATAACATGACCTGTTATAACACGAATTCGAATATAATGCGGTAAAGCAGCGCTCCGGGGGGCTGGGGCTGCGCGCTCCAGCAGATCAAAGCAAGTTCAATACAACATGGTTTCACCTATAACGCGGTGAGATTTTTTTGGCTCCCGAGAACAGCGTTATATCGAGGTAGAGATGTAATTGAAACAGATATTTATCAAGTTATTGGGAGGTTAACTATCTCCAATTCAACAAGTTAATCATCAATATTTTTGGAGGATTTTCTTGCCATGCTATATTAGGAGGAGAACATCATCAAACAGATATTTAAATTGTTTTATTTAACTAAAACAACATCGTTATGTATTCTGGTTTTTTTCTTCAACAGCAAACATATAATTTAACAAAACAAGCATATGAAATTTTGAATTTAGTTAAACATTCAAGTTTTTAAAATCAGGTTTGTTTTTGTTAAAATTGTTTCTAACTAAAATAGTTAAATTTATTCATTTATTTTTAAATATTTCGTCGACACTGTCAGCCAGGTCAACATGAGAAGCTTAAAATATTGGCTTCTGTAGCTAACTCAGTCATCTTCGCCTTCATTTTCCTGTTCATTCATAATTTGGAAAAGAGAAACTAGCTTTCCTGCTTTTTCAGGTCCCAAACGATTTCTCAATTTGGAATGAATTAGTCCAATTGGAAAAAAATATTGTTTCTACACTGGCAGAAGAAGCTACTGCTGTTAAAAGTGAGAGTATCACTTCAACAATCTCTGAATCCAAATGCTTAAATCACTGGTATGACTTTCTTAAAACATCATCAGCAAACATTTTTTTGAATGGTTCACCCTTAGCTCTGAAGTTTATTATAGTTGGTATTATGGAGGGATGTTTGGATGTCCATGCCATAGCCAACTCCTCTTCTCCAGCAGTTAAGGTTTGACCCTGGTACCGAGTATTGAGACTGTTTTCAAGAAAATGAGCTGGAGATAGTGTTTGTCCCATTCGTTTATTTTTTTTAAAATGCTTGTAATTTAATTCTGTCATTGCATATTTCTCTTTTTAAGATCTTACTCAGTTCCTTCCACATTTCAACAGCATCAGCAATAAAACAGCTATTTCCCTGCATTTTGTTCAAGGCTACAGAAATAGGCTTCAGGGTACTCAGCATGTGTTCAACATTTCTCTTAAGCCCAGTGTTGAGAACTTTGGCTGTGACAGTGCCATCTATTTTTTTTCACGATATTGTTCACAAACTGTCATCAGATTAGGCCAGTTCTTGATATAGTGCTCAAAACAGTCCTCTACTGAGTTCCATCACGTGTCTTGTGGGAGAGAGTTAGCTTGGTTCCTCCCACTTTTTTCAGAGCAGCTGCTGCAAAGTGGTTGTTACGGAAGTATTTTGCAGCTTCAACATTTATTTCTGGAACACTGAAGTCTTTGGCCAGGAGGTGCATCAAATGAGCACTGCAACCGTATGTTTGTTAGCTTGAGACTCTCTTCTAATAATTTTTTTTCTCATCTTGGATACATTTTCAGCGTTGTCTGTGACCAAGCTGCGTACTAGACATTTGAATTTTTTTCCGCAGTTTGTTATAGCTTTTACTGATACTGCTTGCAAGTATTCTGCTGTGTGTGCATTTCCTGATGTATCAATTGTTTCTGTAAGGAGACATTCCCTTCTTCTGTTGTCACACAAGCGCACACAACAGGATCATTGTGGATATTGCTCCACCCATCCACACTCAGGTTAATAATTTCACCCTCTAGACCTTTTGCACACTGCTCAATTTCTCTTTCATACACTTTATCCAGCAATTTGCCAATGACATCTGCTCTGGGTGGACAGTATCCTGGTCTTAATGACTGAGAACCCACACTTCATTAACATGGTTCAGTCATATGGAAAAGAGTTTGTTGCATAAACCAGGCAATTTTTTTCATCAATTACCTCTTTTTGTAATCTGCTGGTTTTATCACAAATTTATCTATGGTGGTTTCTGGATGATTTTTTTTTTTTTTCCGTTTTGCTACAGGTGATGTACTAAAAAAGAACAGGAGTACTTGTGGCACCTTAGAGACTAACAAATTTATTTGAGCATAAGCTTTCGTGGATATGTGCCATACATGATGTGACTGAAACACTATCATTGGCAGATAACTCTGAAATTATAGAAAATGATGGTGCTCTTGAAGGTGGATAGTCTTCAGAATTCTGTATGTTGAGGATGGATTCTCCTAAACAAAATAAGTCAATGCAGTTATTTAATTATTATTACCATATTGCTCATTTAGTATTGCTCATTGCATTCACAGTCAGTACTACTTTAAAGGTGAAATTGTAAAAGGAAGATCTACCTATTTCAGCTATTTATTTTTTATTGCAACTGCATCTAAAATGATGTTACTCTATGGTACTAACTATATATTTTTTGCTCAAACATGAGAATTCAAGAATAGTCCATAAGGAAGAAGACAGGCAGTCCTTAAGACAGAAGTATGAAATAAAAAAGTTGACCAACCTGAAGATCCTGCATGTTCAGACATGTTGCTTTCATCATCTTCAACTCAGCTTCCTCCTGAGAAGGAACACTTCTCATGATGTTGTTTCATTCAGGCAGCCAGGCCTTGTTTCATTCAGGCAGCCAGGCCTTGCATTTCTTTGTTGCACTGTCTGCATTTTGCACACATGCCTGTCTTACCCACAGGAAGAGGAACTTCATTAAAATATTACCAAACTGGGTCTCTTTTACAGCCTGCTGCCATTATAGGTTTTCCCTTCTAGTGAGAGAATGGTATGGTAGATCTCAAATCAATGAAGGCTACACTCAAAGAGCTCAAGACTTCTGGAATATGCTGCTCAAACAGTTTCACTTTTTTCTACTGCCTGCTCCTCCCTTCTCACATTTATCTCCAGACTTCTTCTCCTTGTCCAGATCTATTCCGCCACCCAATAATCTTCTATTCGTTGAATTTTTTGAAATTTTGCACTTTTAGAGAAAGGTAAGGGATTCACTCTATGTACCCAAATTTGCAGAGGGACAATAGGGTTGAGGTCTGTTATTTCTCACCTCTATATATTATTTATTTAAAACATTTTTGCTGTTGATAAGCATGTTATCTCTGGAGACACAAATCCACAGTTTGAGAACTGCAAAACTAAGCATCTCTGATATCTTCTAGAGTGAGCACTGAGTCCCATTGGATAGATAGAAAGATTAACCTAAATCTATACAAAAGCCCCTGGAACCCTATAAAATTGGTCCCTAATCTGTGAACTATTTGAACTCATTGACAAAACTTTTATTAAACATTACATGAATATTGTCTCATACTATAGAATTAGAATTTATAATCTCTATTCCATGATGAGATATCTTTAAGCTATAACATAATTATAATTAAGATCAGATTTTTTTGATAAAATGCTTTTTGAGGGAAAAACCTATTTTTTTAAAAGAAATAATTAATTTTTATCCACCCTGTTAATAAGTTCTTATCAATCCCTACAAATACAGTATTGGGTTATTTCCACTTCATAGAGAGTTGAATACTCCAAATTTTACTGGTAGATAGAATAATTAATGCTTGATGCACTTGCTGTAATTAAATTTGTTTCTCCTGGAAATAAGGCAACTATTGATACAATAGATTAAAAAAAAAACCCCAAAGATGTATGTAGGAGACTTTCTCCCATTGCTGGAAGAATTCCTATGTTTAACACAAAATTAAGTAATACAAAATAGAAAATAAAACATCTGTATGATTTGTATTGTACTCAAACTGAAGCAAAGAGCTGAGATAAAAGCTAGAGATGGAATAAAGAAATTTGAATCTTAAAGCATCTACCATGGAATTGTGAATACCACACTAGGAATATGTGCAAACGGGATGAACTGTAGTGATAGAATGAAAATTCTCCTCTGGATCAAAGGCTAGTTTTCATGGGTTCTCTACCTGAAGATGATTCTGTTTTCTTCTTGTGTAATTTTATATATAAAAATGGGATGGAAATCAGAGAGGGTCCTAATAGTGTGCAGATGGAATTATACATCTGTGCCCTTCCGATGGAATAGTGATTTATTGACTCAGAAATAAGACTTCTCAAAACATCTGGAATTTTGAGCTAGAAACAATGGTACAGAATAGTCTACTCTTCCAATTCTTTAAAGTCAGTTATTTAATGGGATTTGAAACATTCCTTAACACTTACTGTAGACACAATTTAATACAGGCTAGCTGGTTGCATTGAAGCTTAGATTGATTCCTGGAGGTTAACATTGACTGAGTACAGAGGTTAATCCCTTCCACTTCTATGTCTACACTAGGGAAAAGGTTGAGGTTAGATCAGGGTTAGCTAATGTTTTAGCAAGTCTCAATCTGATCTCAACCTCTCTATGTAAATTAAACAAACCTTAGATGAACTTAATTTGTTCCCCTGAATGCAGTGTAGTTGTAGCGGTGTCAGTCCCAAGATATTAGAGACACAAGGGGTGTGAGGTAATATCTGTTATTGGACCAACTTCTGTTGCAGGGAAAGAGACAAGCTTTTGAGCCACACAGAGCTCTTTTGCAGTCTGGGAAAAGTATTCCACGTGTCGCAGCTAAATGCAAGGTGGAACAGATCATTTAGTGTAAGTAGTTAGCACATTCTAAGGGACCATTTTAAAGTAGAGTGCCCCATAACACCTCTGCAGTCATAGGACAAAAAGAGGGGGTTAGTGGGTTACAGATTGTTGTAATAAATTATAAATCCAGTTTGTCCGTTCAGTCTGTGATTTTTAGTGTTTAGCAGAGTAATGAATTTAAGATCCCAGGCTCATCTTTTGCAAGTGTTTGTGCAGGTTTCCTTTGAGGATGAGGACTGATAGGTCAGATATAGAATGATTGATTGCATTGTGAAAAGAAGGGCTTTGGAGCTTTGCTCCAGCTCCAAGCAAAAACTGCAGCTCCACTGCTCCAGAGCTGCTCTGGGCTCCGCTCCAAAGCCCTGGTGAAAAGTGTTCACTCACAGGTGATAAGGGGTTTTGTCTTATCATTTCCCTGTGTGAGTTCATTCAAGAGCGTAGTGATTGGTTTCACCCACATAGTGATGGTTGGGGCATTTAGTGCACTGAATGAGGTATACCAAATGTTCATAGACTCTAGGACTGGAAGGGACCTCGAGAGGTCATCGAGTCCAGTCCCCTGCCCTCATGGAAGGACCAAATACTGTCTAGACCATCCCTGATAGACATTTATCTAACCTACTCTTAAATATTTCCAGAGATGGAGATTCCACAACCTCCCTAGGCAATTTATTCCAGTGTTTAATGACCCTGACAGGAATTTTTTCCTAATGTCCAACCTAAACATCTCTTCCTGCAGTTTAAGCCCATTGCTTCTTGCTCTATCCTTAGAGGCTAAGGTGAACAAGTTTTCTCCCTCCTCCTGATGACGCCCTTTTAGATACCTGAAAATTACTATCATGTCCCCTCTCAGTCTTCTCTTTTCCAAACTAAATAAACCCAATTTTTCAACTTTCCTAGGTAGGTCATGTTCTCAAAACCTTTAATCATTCTTGTTGCTCTTCTCTGGACCCTCCACATCTTTCTTGAAATGCGGTGCCCAGAACTGGACACAATACTCCAGTTGAGGCCTAACCAGTGCAGAGTAGCGCGAAAGAATGAGTTCTCGTGTCTTGCTCACAACGTACCTGTTAATGCATCTCAGAATCATGTTTGCTATTTTTGCAACAGTATCACACTGTTGACTCATATTTAGCTTGTGGTCCACTATAACCCCTAGATCCCTTTCTGCCGTATTCCCTCCTAGACAGTCTCTTCCCATTCTGTATGTTTGAAACTGATTGTTCCTTCCTAAGTGCTCCACTTTGCATTTGTCTTTATCAAACTTCATCCGGTTTACCTCAGACCTTTTCTCTAATTTGTCCAGATCCTTTTGAATTATGACCCTGTCCTCCAAAGCAGTTGCAGTCCCTCCCAGTTTGGTATCATCTGCAAACTTAATAAGCGTAATTTCTATGCCAACATCTAAGTTGTTGATGAAGATATTGAACAGAGCTGGTCCCAAAACAGACCCCATGCGGAACCCCACTTGTTATACCTTTCCAGCAGGATTGGGAACCATTAATAACTACTCTCTGACTACGGTTATCCAGCCAGTTATGCACCCACCTTATAGTAGCCCCATCTAAATTGTATTTGCCTAGTTTATCGACAAGAACATCATGCAAGACCATATCAAATGCCTTACTAAAGTCTAGGTATACCACATCCACCGCTTCTCCCTTATCCACAAGACTCGTTATCCTATCAAAGAAAGCTATTGGATTGGTTTGACATGATTTGTTCTTTACAAATCCATGCTGGCTATTCCCTATCACCTTACCACCTTCCAAGTGTTTGCAGATGATTTCATAGACTCATAGACTCTAGGACTGGAAGGGACCTCGAGAGGTCATCGAGTCCAGTCCCCTGCCCTCATGGCAGGACCAAATACTGTCTAGACCATCCCTAATAGACATTTATCTAACCTACTCTTAAATAACTCCAGAGATGGAGATTCCGCAACTTCCCTAGGCAATCTATTCCAGTGTTTAACTACCCTGACAGGAACTTTTTCCTAATGTCCAACCTAAATCTCCCTTGCTGCAGTTTAAGCCCATTGCTTCTTGTTCTATCCTTAGAGGCTAAGGTGAACAAGTTTTCTCCCTCCTCCTGATGACACCCTTTTAGATACCTGAAAACTGCTATCATGTCCCCTCTCAGTCTTCTCTTTTCCAAACTAAACAAACCCAATTCCTTCAGCCTTCCTTCATAGGTCATGTTCTCAAGACCTTTAATCATTCTTGTTGCTCTTCTCTGGACCCTCTCCAATTTCTCCACATCTTTCTTGAAATGCGGTGCCCAGAACTGGACACAATACTCCACTTGAGGCCTAACCAGCACAGAGTAGAGCAAAAGAATGACTTCTCGTGTCTTGTTTACAACACACCTGTTAATGCATCCCAGAATCACATTTGCTTTTTTTGCAACAGTATCACACTGTTGACTCATATTAAGCTTGTGGTCTACTATGACCCCTAGATCTCTTTCTGCCATACTCCTTCCTAGACAGTCTCTTCCCATTCTGTATGTGTGAAACTGATTGTTCCTTCCTAAGTGGAGCAGTTTGCATTTATCTTTATTGAACTTCATCCTGTTTACCTCAGACCATTTCTCCAATTTGTCCAGATCATTTTGAATTTTGACCCTGTCCTCCAAAGCAGTTGCAATCCCTCCCAGTTTGGTATCGTTTGGTAATTTCCTTATTTACTTGCTCCATTATCTTCCCTGGCACCGAAGTTAAACTAATTGGTCTGTAGTTTCCTGGGTTGTTTTTATTTCCCTTTTTATAGATGGGCACTATATTTGCCCTTTTCCAGTCTCCTGGAAACTCTCCTGTCTCCCATGACTTTCCAAAGATAATAGCTAGAGGCTCAGATACCTCCTCTATTAACTCCTTGAGTATACTAGGATGCATTTCATCAGGCCCTGGTGACTTGCAGGCATCTAACTTTTCTAAGTGATTTTTAACTTGTTCTTATTTTATTTTATCTTCTAAACCTACCCCCTTCCCATTAGCATTCACTATGTTAGGCATTCCTTCAGACTTCTCGGTGAAGACCAAAACAAAGAAGTCATTAAGCATCTCTGCCATTTCCAAGTTTCCTGTTACTGTTTCTCGCTCCTCACTGAGCAGTGGGCCTACCCTGTCCTTGGTCTTCCTCTTGCTTCTAATGTATTGATAAAAAGTCGTCTTGTTTCCCTTTATTCCCATAGCAAGTTTGAGCTCATTTTGTGCCTTTGCCTTTCTAATCTTGCCCCTGCATTCCAGTGTTTGCCTATATTCATCCTTTGTAATCTGTCCTACTTTCCATTTTTTATATGACTCCTTTTTATTTTTTAGATCATGCAAGAGTTCATGGTTAATCCAAGGTGGTCTTTTGCCACAATTTCTATCTTTCCTACCCATCGGAATAGCTTGCTTTTGGGCCCTTAATTGTGTCCCTCTGAAAAACTGCCAACTCTCCATGTTGTGATAGGCATGTGTAGGATCCATGGGTCTCAAAAAATATATGTTGAGGGGTGGGTGTTGATCATTTTAGCTGTGGAGCTATGTCTGCAGATTTTGCATCTGTTCTGGTAAGGGATGGTGCTGCTTTGAGTTGGTATGTTTTGGTCTGTGGGGAGCTTGTTTCTGATGATGAGCTTGGAGAGTTTGGGGGGTTGTTTGAATCCTGGAAGTAGGGGTTCAGGACAGATGTCTTTCAAGATGGGATCCCCATTGAGTATGGATTGTAGTATGATGATACCCCATATGGGTTTCAGTATGAGGTGGTAGGTGATGACTAGGGACGTTTATTTCTGTATTGAAGCAGGTTCTCTCCTGGGTATTTGGGTGGCCCATTCCATGATGCGATCTACTTCTCTGGTGGAATGTCCTTGTTTTGGTGAAGGCAGTTTTAAGTGTGTTAAGGTGTATATCCCAGACTTTCTCCTCAGAGCATATTCTGTGGTATCTGAGTGTCTGGCTGTAGATAACAGATTTCTTGGTGTATTAAGGGTGGTCATTAGATCTATGAAGGTAGGTGTGGTGGTCTGTAGGTTTCTTGTGTGGTTGTCTGCAGGATTCCATTGCTGAAGCCGGTTGTTATCCAGGAAGTTGATACTAATGTGGGAGTGTTCCAGAAAGAGTTTAATGGACGTGTAGTGGTTGTTGAAGTTGTGGTTTGGTGAGTTTGGTGAGTGATTTGAGGATGGTTTCTGTGAGTTCCAATATTCCTTAAGTAAGAGTGTTGTGGCCAGATATGATGGATACGTCTGGGTTCTCTTGTTTGTGTATTCTTGGGAAGAATGTAGAAGGTCCCTGAGGTGGGTTTCTGGGGGGAGAAGTTGTAGAGTTTCTCTCGAAATTGTTTTGGGAAGGATTTGATGATATCCCTAAGTTTCTGGGTAAATTGTGGCGTGTGGTTGTCTTTCAGTTCTTTATAGTAGGTGGTGGTGGAGAGTTGTCAGTTGGCCTTATTGATGACATCACAGTTGAGGACTACCGTGGTTTGATCTGATGGCTTGTTCGTTATCTTGTGGTTAGATTTCATGGACTGAATGGGTGTCCTCTTAGTGGAGAGATTATGGTGGATGTGATATTTAAGGATTTTGCAGTCAATTTTTTTCCCTGAAGCAATCAATGTAATAATCATGAGTGCAGTTTCATCTGCTCTGTGGTGCCCAATCAGATGGTGGTTTTTTTTCTTATGATTGTTGGTGGGGATGTAGTCATTGTGAGTGGTGTCAGCATTGTTGTGAAAATTCTTTGAGGCAGGGATGGCAGAAGAAGAGGACCTGACGAAGAGCTCTGCCTGGCTCGAAAGTTCTCTCACCAACAGAAGTTGGTCCAATAAAAAAAATTACCTCACACACCTTGTGTCTCTGTTCCCCTGAATATCAGTTAACTTAAACTTCTACAGGCTTAATTTATGAACTTGACTAATGTTATCCCAGTTTACAGTAGACAATAGCAAGACCACAGATGCAAACTTCCTCCTCTATTAGTGAAACAGCAGGGACCCCCAAAAAGGTACCTAGGGGAAGCACGAGATAAAGTGCCTGTGGCCCAACAAGCTTTCACAGCTCTTTAAATGTATGCTTCAACAGCGCTTTCACTCTTTATTCCATTCCCATCTGTGCAGCTTTTTCTATGCTGCTTCCATGCAAGCAATGACTTTCCAAGGAAGCCCCAAGATGTGCCCATGCTATACTCAAGTAACCATTTGATCTTATTACTGCTGTAAACCTTGTTCTCACCCCATCTCCCTGCTATCCTCTCCATTGTTGGCTGCTCCCATCCATTGTGACATCTAAAATTTGATTGCAAATTT
Source organism: Gopherus flavomarginatus (assembly GCF_025201925.1). Lineage (NCBI taxonomy): Eukaryota > Metazoa > Chordata > Testudines > Testudinidae > Gopherus > Gopherus flavomarginatus. Next base: position 58,509,863 of record NC_066624.1, read on the forward strand.
TTGAAGACAAGAGCAATGCATTTGTTCTGTACATCACCTAGCATGTTTCTGAGTCCTCTGTAAGTGACAGACCGCAAGCCTGGTTAAAGGAGAGCTCTGCTGATAAATTGATCTAACATATTGGCATGAGTCTGGGTTGTGACCTCTAGAGGATCTCCTCTTTGGCTTTTTTACTTTGTCTCCCTACACCCTGGATATAAAGTGACCAGAGAGAAGAGAAAATAGTTGCAAAAATTTCATGCTACCAGTGTATCAAGGAGCAGCTGAGTCTGTAAAACCAGCCCACTAGTTCTGGTCACTCTCAGCGTTCTAAACTTTATCTTAACACCTGGCTGTGCAATGGCCTCATCTGGGAGGGGAAGTGGCAGCTTTCTTTGAAGTTCTGCCATAGGATGTGCTTTTAAAGTCTTTTGGCTTTTAGCCTCTGCATACCAATAACATGAACTAACAGCCTAATTACCCTTTGTCTTTTGGCTTATTTCCATATTCACTTGGGAACCTTGTCTAGCCATCAGCAGCTGTGGAGAGTCCTCGCCATGTTTTCATGGTGAAGTGCCTTAGCAGGTGTAGGATCTGGGTGAAGATTATGGGGAGAATAGTCCATAAAATGCCTTTAGCTGAAATAAATAAATAGGTTTCTGGTAGCTTGAGCTGGAGACTTGTTCACAGACCCATGCCTGAGGGCTGGTGTGATCCCATGTCTCATTCCCCAGTCTAAATTGCATATTTACTTGAAAGGCACCCCTGTCTTCTGTAAGTGTCTGGCTTTATTTTTCTTAAAAGTCTGGTGGTAGGGTTTGCCTGTCAAATCTGTATTTATTCCTCAGCATCATCTGACAGATGAGTCTCTGTTGTCATAACACCCACCTTGCATACCTAGAGAGCTCCAAGTTCTCCCTCCCTCACCTGCTATTGTATTGCACTGTGACTAGACAGCTGGTCTAACCCTTACATTCTGTTCTGATTGTTTTGCTTGACTACAGGAGGAACAGGCCCCACATCTGATACCGGCTGGGGCTGCATGTTGAGGTGTGGTCAGATGATCTTCGCTCAGGCATTGGTCTGCCAGCACTTAGGCAGAGGTAAATCATTGCATTTTTAAGGGAGGTGTCCAGAGCCAGTCCAAACGATGGTGCACTTATTAGGGCAACAAAGAGAGAGGGCACAACTTGAAATTGCTGTGGGCGCCATGTAAAGTTTCTCTAGCTCTTCTCACCTGAAGAGCTAGATGATGAAGCAGCCCCAATGGAAACATCCCAGTGAGTTTCACTAGCATCTCTTCCTTCCAAATAAGAATCAATAAATCTGTATGGACAATTGGCAAGGGCTGTGCTAGCCAGTAAAAAATCTTGTAAATTCTTCTGCACCAATGGAGCAGCTTGCTTTCCATTGTACCAGTGGGTGTTTGGAGACAAGGTCATGTCATTTTGGGGTGGAAAACACCCTAGCGTTTGGATTTATTGCTATGGCAGCCTGCAGATATTCTACTGATTGTTAGACCATGGTTTTGTTTGCTGAGCTTTTTTTAAAATTACTGCAAACTCTTTGCCATCCCCCAAGATGAGCAGAATGCCATTTCATGTTTGAGACCCCTGAAAGGGCTAGCTGAGAGAGCCCCAAACTTCCCAGGCTTACATGCCTGAAACGTTTACGCTGGTTAAAATTGCTGTGCGATAAGCAGCTGTTAGTTTTATTTTTTAACTTTCTACTGAGATGCCTTCAGGTCTCTCCCTGAATCCCACCTTTCTAGAAGTGACAACTGTAGCCAGCTGACACTTCGTGATGGTCTTCTCTGTGGCTGCTGCTGCTGCTAAAAGTTCTGTGGATTGGCAGGAGACGCCTTGTGGCACTGGCATCCTGTCCTTCCCAAACCAACTGTCCCACTTCTGCAAAGACTTTCTGGGCACTAGAAATTCCAATGTTCTTTCACGCTTGCAGGATTTTAGGGGTGTTTGAGATTTTTCACATTGGTATTCCCTCTCCTTGGGAGCCAATGCATCCTGACAGAGAAGGGTCAATGCATGTTCTGGAATTGATTTTTACCATGTCTTCAATTCCCACCTCTGAAAAGACCCTTTTACTTGTGTTAAATGTGGTCCTTTTGGGGATCTTCACAGGTCCCTAGCAATAAGACTTCTGACTCATAGCTTTAAGGAAATCCTACTAAGCAGTGACATATGGAGAAGTATACTAATATGTAACCTATTTTTTCTCATGTATCTCTTAGATTGGAGGTGGGAAAAAGGGAAGAGGCAGACGGATAATTACTTCAACATACTTAATGCCTTCATTGACAAAAAAGACAGCTACTACTCCATCCACCAGATAGGTAAGAGGCAGTTGTCAATAAATAAATGGAGATAGGTATATCTCATAGAACTGGAAGGGACCCTGAAAGGTCATCGAGTCCATTCCACTGTCTTCACTAGCAGGACCAAGTACTGATTTTTGCCCCAGATCCCTAAGTGGATTGAACTCACAACCCTGGGTTTATCAGGCCAATGCTCAAACCACTGAGCTATCCCTCCCCCCCCTAGATAGGAGCGTCCTGCCCTGGGTTTCCCTGAATGTTACAGAACAGCAACAGATTCTTCAGGTTTATTTTAGTAGCACAGCAACTTCAGAAGTAACCTACTTGTGAGAATTGATAGTACAAATAATTTGCCAAGGTCTGTGGTAAAGTGTGTTCAGATAAGCTTCTATGTATTTGTGCTGCTGTGTATGAATGAAATCTATACAGCACTGCTTCCTATGTGGTGTTGCCTAAAACTAAGGTTATTGATTTTAAGGGTTGAAGGATTTGTGACACGAAAATCCTGTCAGCCTAATGCCAGTATCTTTATCTCCCTTGTATTTGCCCGTCTCAAGACGGGAGAGAGAATATGATGACAGTCATGCCCACAGCAGCTACATAGGAATCTTGCAAGCAAGAAGATTGCATCAGGTGGGGAAATGAGTAGGAGGTGCTCATGAACTCCACAAAGATCCTGTCTGGGTGCAAGTGTTCTAAGGATGAAGGAAAAGCAAAGCAAAAATGGCAACGGGCATGTTTTTTGGGAGGAGCTAAGCACCTGCACTCCTAGTTAGACAGCAGGAACGGTGGCAGGAACAATCAGGCGTCTTTTAAATAGAATTGCTTCTAAACAGCATCCTCTGAAGCATCTGCAGTTCTTAGCCTTTTTAGGAATTCCCTTTGTCTCATTCCTGAGCCCTGAATCGATCTTGCTTCCAGCAGAGTATGGCTGAGACTCCTTTTTGGAGCCTATTAATATGGCTTCTTAATTGACTTGGGAGGGCCATTGTTATGGTCACATGAGGTACTATGATCTCAGCACACCCTAGGCAAGATGGCATGATCTGACTCCAAAGCATGTCTAAGGGCTTGTCTACACTTGCAGTGCTACAGCGGTAGCGTTGCAGTGTAATCACTACCTATGATGACGGGGTTCTCCTGTCAGTGTGAGGTAATCCACTTCCCGAGAGGCATTAGCTAAGTTGAGGGAAGAATTCTTCTGTTACATAGTGCTGTCAACACTGGGGATAGGTAGGTCAGTTTAACTGCATCACTCGAGGGTGTGGAATTTTCATACCCCTGGTAGATGTTGCTGGGTTCACCTAACCTTTTAGTGTAGCCGAGACCCAAGCTTGTAGCTTTCCCTGTAAAATCCTTTTTGTAACTGATGGCGGCTGCTGACTAATTTGATTGTGTCTACTTGGTGCAGCCCAGATGGGAGTTGGAGAGGGCAAATCGATAGGCCAGTGGTACGGACCAAACACAGTTGCACAAGTGCTCAAGTAAGTTCTGGGCTTTACCCTTTATTCCTTCTGTGCAATGCAATGGGGTAGTTTTTTTTACTTTTCAGTCAATCAAACAGCCCATCGCCCAAGTCTCTGGATGTAGTGTGCCGTATAAAAGCAATTGTGCTGAATAGTGTGGTGTCCCAACTAAATTGTCTCCCAACTCCCTGTGAAATCAATCCCAGTGGGGCAAAAACTTGAGAGAGGAGATGGACATTACCCCTTGCTCCCAGGCTTGGTGGACCAAAAAGACAAGTGAACTCCAACTGAGGACAGTCTCCAAGAATCTGTCTCTAGGCCCAGCAAGGTATTGGGCTTGCTGCTGGAATCTCTGCTTGTGTTTAACATCTCTGAATCTGTGTTCACATCTGAGGACGGCCTTTGCAGACCTTGACGGCAGTGGCATTCCTTAAGAGTCAAGGACAGAGGCAGTCTCGCCATTTGAGTGACTAATGCAGTGGCAGAATAAAGCGTAAACCTTTATTTTTTTTAAAAAATTATTTCCCACTGGGGCTTTATGGTGGTGAGCCCAGGGAGAGAGTTGCGTGGGAGTATGCTGTTATCTGCAGGAATTGGACATGATAATACTGCACTGTTGTTCAATCACCACTGTAGGTTAGAGGCATTTTCTCTCCCTACAGCATTTCCCTCCCTGCTTTGACTGCATCAGCTATGAATTCTTGCAGTGAATTCTACTCAGAGGAGGTAGGACAGGCACAAACTGTGAAAGCCAGTATCTTCTCTAGTTCAGTATCTTGTTTTATGAAAACTATAGGGGAAATAGTGAAAGTTCTTCTGTTAGAACCATGCCTTTGCTTAGTGCCTTGTTAGTCCTCTATTTACTTCTCTCTCTTTCCTGTAGAAAACTTGCCACTTTTGATACATGGAGCTCATTGGCAGTGCACGTAGCCATGGACAACACTGTAGTGATGGGAGAAATCAGTAAGTATAACAGATGGAGTCAAAGTTGTGTGCCCTGGCTGCAAGATGTATGGAAGGAACCAGAAGATCAATTGCAGTATAACACAATCAAACTTTTAGTAAATGCCCTGTCCAAAACCGCGGCCAGGTGGGTTAGAACCAAAGGGTAGGCCTACACAGCAAAGAAAAACCCACGGCTAGCCTGTGCCAGCCAACTCGGGTGTGCAGGTCTTGGGGTGATGGACTGTTTCATTGCTGTGTAGACTTCTAGGCTTGGGCTAGAGTCCTGGCTCTAGGACCCTGCAGGGTGGGAGGGTCCCAGAGCTCGGGCCAAGCCTGGAAGTCTACACAGCCTTATTGGAAAACCTGGGAGGTTGTGCCTGCCCACTTCTAAAGGCCCCTCCCCCAGCCTAGCAGGAGGGACCACTGGACCCAGGAACCAAATGAATACGGGGGACAACAAATGGAACGTGCTATGAGTAAATCACTTAAACCCAAAGCACTGTTAGGAAGTTTCAGTTTAAAGGAGACTGGGACATAAGGAGCACATGAGATCAAAGATAAAGAATTTTAGAACTATAAATGGGATGAAAGCACAGAATGGTTGCAAGTAGCTAAATCCAGGTAGTGATTTGTAATGCAACAGAGCAAATAGCTGCAATAAGAGTGACAAGATTTTCAGACTGCTGGCAGGAAAGTCTTGGAAGGAAAACCAAATAATGCTTCCAAGGGTATGGAATAAATACGAAAAGTTTTACAGGATGGCCAGATCAGTCCACTAACCCAATGATGGCAGGTGAAAAAATAAATGGATTCAGATAGAAGAATTACCTTAGAGAAGGGTCTGCAAATAGCCCAAACAAAAAGCTGTACTGCCCAGTCATTCATATACCTAGTATGACACAAACAAGTGCCTCCAAATGTTTCCTTCCATAGAATCCTAAAATATAACAGTTGAGAGGGACCTTAGGAGGTCATGTAGTCCAACCTCCTGCTCAAAGCAGGACCACCACCAACTAAATTATCCCAGCCAGGGCTTTGTCAAGTCTGACCTTAACCTCTAAGGAAGGAGATTCCATCACCTCCCTAGGTAACCTATTCCAGGGCTTCATCACCCTTCTAATGAAAAAGATTTTCCTAATATCCAACTTAAACCTCCCCCACTGCAACTTGAGACCATTACTCCTTGTTCTATTATCTGGTACCACTGAGAACAGTCTAGATGCATCCTCTTTGGAACCCCCTTTCAGATAGTTGAAAGCAGCGATCAAATCCCCCCTCGTTCTTCTCTTCTGCAGACTAAACAATCCCAGTTCCCTCAGCCTTTCCTCCTAAGTCATGTGCTCCAGACCCCTAATCATTTTTGTTGCCCTCTACTGGACTCTTTTTCCAATTTTTCCCCATCCTTCTTGTAGTGTGGGGCCCTAAACTGGACACAGTACTCCAGATGAGGCCTCACCAGTGTCGAATAGAGGGGAATGATCATGTCCCTCCTACTTATACAACCCAAAATGCCGTTAGCTTTTTTGGCAATAAAGGCACACTGTTGACTCCTATCCAGCTTCTCATCCACTGTAACCCCTAGGTCCTTTTCTGCAGAACTGCTGCCTAGCCACTCGGTCCCTATTCTGTAACAGTGAATGGGATTCTTCCATCCCAGGTGCAGGACTCTGCACTTGTCCTTGTTGAACCTCCATCAGATTTCTTTTGGCCCAATCCTCTAATTTGTTCAGGTGTCCCTCTGTATCCTATCCTTACTACTTCTCCCAGTTTAGTGTCATGTGCAAACTTGCTGAGAGTGCAGTCCATGCCATCCTCCAGATCATTAATGAAGATATTGAACAAAACCGACCCCAGGACAAAACCCTTGAGGCACTCTGCTTGATACTGGCTGCCAGCTAGACATTTATGCATTGTGAATGCTTTGTGTCCTTATAGCACCTTCTCTTGGTCAAGTTGGGATATAGGTCTGGGAAACAAGTGCCCTGCTTGAACTGCAGATGCCCGCAAGTACTTACAAATGTTGTGCCATACATGGCTGCAGCTTCTTGTTTGGGCTATCTTTTCTGTTTGCTTTACATTCGTTAATCTGCATCACTTTACTATAAAATAACACCACAGTTTTCTAAGGTGCGGTAGACTTAGCAAGTGAGGCAGTAAGGCCTAGAGAAGTGTTATTGGGGGTAGGGGTCAGAAACTCCCATGTAATGGGAAAATCTGTTTGTCACTGAGTTGCTGGGTGGCCTTCAGCAACCTGGCTAAACTTTCTGCCTCAGTTTCCCCATCTGTAAAATGGGGGTACTCAGTGCTTACCTCACAGGTGTGCTGTGAGGATTAGTATTTGTACAATACTCTAAATAGACAGCTGTTTGTGCTAAGTGTCACTGTTAAAACACAAAGCCACCTTGAAATGTAAAGTGCCTCCCAATTATAATGTTTTCTCTCCTCCACTCCCCTTAGGGCTCTTAAAGTAGCTTCTGAATGATCCCTGACTTCACAGCATGCATTGTGTTGATAGCATCCCTCACATTACCCTCCTAGGCAGACTCCACTTGTCAATATCCTCACTGGTATGGTGCAAGCTGGGAGGTCTCATGGAGTGGAAAATTTGGGATTGCTTGGAAGCTATTGTCTGGAACCAGACAACCGAAAAAAGGTATTAGAACTGAAAGCTTTCTTGAACTACCCTTAATCGTAGTCAACTCTTCTGCTTGTAAAGACACTGTCATGGTTTGTCAGAGCTGATGCAGATGTGTTTTGTTTTAAGGGATCTTAGTTAACTGAGGTTCCAGAATTTCTGAACACTCCAACTTTGGATACCCCTGGAATTGTCTCTTGGACTCCTTTCATCTGGCCTGCCTGACCTTGGCAAGAATACTTGCCAGAAATCTTGTGTTGTCTGTCTTTGAAGACTAAGTACCCTGAAGGGTCGCCGTAAGATTCTTAGTGTGGCTATTTAATGCTCCGTTTGTATCTTATTAAGATGAAGACCTCCTGTGTTCAGCCCCAGTGTCCTGACCAAATTACAACTCAAGCACTTACATTCCTTTACCTAAATTCTCCCTGTGATTTCAGTTGCATAGTTGTTTTGCCTCTCCTCACAAGTGTACTGTTTAATCTTGCTGGCACAGGGCAGTTGCTGGTTCTTGCATTGCTGCTGTAAAGATGGCTGCTTTTTAATGGTGCCCCAAGTGATCCCTGTGGGTATGTCTACATAGCAATAAAACACCTGCTTGGGCTCAGACTGTGGGACTCTAAAATTGCAATGTAGATGTTTGGGCTCGGACTGGAGTTGCGGCTTTGGAACCCTCCCCCCTCATGGGGTCCCAGAGCCCTGGCTCCAGCCTGAGTCTGAATATCTGCACTGCAGTTGTATAGCCCTGACCCTGAGCCCCGCAAGCCCAAGTCAGCTGACACAGGCCAGTCACAAGTGTTTTATTGATGTGTAGACATACCATGAGTGTTCTAAGTGCTTTGGTGTAAAAGGCTTGATGTACAGTATTTCTAAAACAAGGTTACATCAATGTGAACTTTACCAGAGGGTTCTGGAGAGAATATATAACTCAAGCAAAGTGCTTGCTCTTTAAACCAGCTGCTTATTTAAGTGTCATGTAGCTCTGAGAAATTAGATGGCAGTTTCTGTTGAGCACTGAGGTGGCAGCGGGGTGTGGGGGGGGGAAGAGTTAGGGGAGAAGTATTCAAGGACTATAAGCTGTTTGATGCTTTTCCTGAAACCATTTCTGCTTGTGTTTGTGTGTCTGTCTGCTCCTTTTCTGTAGGAAGGTTGTGCAAGTCCAATTTCTTGTATGCTGGGGCTGCAGTGTTCCCTGCTGCGGAGTCAGACCTGCTCTATAATGGGTTCCCGGATGGAGCAGAGGTTACAGATAGGTTGTCGCAATGGAAACCATTGGTGCTGCTGATACCTCTTCGCCTTGGACTCACAGATATCAATGAAGCTTATATTGAAACACTAAAGGTAGGGGAATTAGTGCTGTTTGGCATGGCCATGGGCAAGCTGACTTTCCGGTGTTTTACTGCTGAGAGCCAAGGAATAAGTCTTGGTTAGGTCAGGTGTAAAACTGGTTCTGGGGCAAAATGTTCATAAGTGCCCAAGTTCCAGTTGCAAGAGAGACATTGGTGTTTAGGTGCCTAAGTCTCCTTGACAGTCAATGGGACTTAAAAGCCAAAGTGGTTAAGTCACTCTTGAAAATGAGATTGAGGTGCTTCTGAGAATTTTACCCATGGTCTAATGTCAGTCCCTACTTGTGTCTGTACCCAGTCCAAGCCACCAGAGCATTCAAGATGACTGCCAGTCTGCTTGGCAGCAGCCTGAGCTTTAAGTGCTATGTGCTGCAAGTCCACATCTAGCTATGGTGTCAGAGCTGTGTGTGCTGTGAGCAGAACTCTGGGGTTCCAGACCAGCCTTTGGAGCAGCCGAGACTGGCAGAGATCAGGTTCTGAGGGGCACACGTTGACTTTGTGAAGAAGGTTGCACAGTTTCTTGCTCTAACAGTGCTGTCAGTCCCTCAGCCGTGTTAGTATGGGCACTCTGAATTCACTGAATTGTGCTTGGATTCAGCAACGTGGATGCTAAATTCTCTCATCCATTTCCCAAGAATATTCGGAACAACGTAATTCCCTTGGGAGTGCTATTGCAGATCCATTGACAAAAGATTTAGGGGTAAATCCTGACACTACTAAAGTCAATGGGAGTTTAGTCATTGACTGAGTGGAGCTGGGTTTTGCTCAGTTGCTTGTGGAATTTGTGACCATAGTGCAGATTGCACCATGCAATGTCTGGAGTCTCATCTCCTCTTCTTCCTCCTCTTGCCTCTTTTTCTTCTTGGTCTACTTCTCCCCAGGGCTCTAAGGCTTCTCTGAGCCTCTTTTCCCTTGAAGGCTCCATGTTGCAGCATCCTTCCCTCCTGGCAGAGACCTTCTACCATAAACCGTTGCTTCTGCTGCTGGGCTTGCTCATGGTTCAGAAGCCCAGCATGTGCCACTATCAGTGATTCTTTGAGTTTGATTTCTGATCACTTGCTCTAGTTGCTGCTGCCTGCCATCTGCCCATGTTCTGTCTTGCTTTCCAGCACTGCTTCATGATGCCTCAGTCCCTGGGAGTGATTGGAGGGAAACCCAACAGTGCTCATTACTTCATTGGCTATGTAGGTGAGTGACTAACCAGCCTAGCTTTGTGCCATGTTAGGGAGGTGTCCAGTATGTCTTGAGATGTCTGCCCACAGATAGGGAAGTGACTGCGGAGCAGTGCAGCCCTCCCCCAACTCGCCCTCACCTTCCCCAGAGTGGTGTTCCCTGTTTACTTGAGAATAGCTTGAGGGTACTATGAGATGAGCCTCGTGAGTGAGGATCCAGGGTGACTGCAGCCATGGGTATAGACTCCCTTAGACAAACCCTAAAGTGCTATTCCTTGTGGAACATTCCTCACATAGAATTAAATTGCAGCAGATGGGTCTGTCTGACCTTGTCCTAGATCCAGAGCTGCCTTCCATTCATGGGGATGTATAATTTGTTTACCCTCTTCTCCCTCTTTTCCTTTGTGAGCACCTGTATATTTTCCTCTTCCTTCTGTTTTCCAAATCATGAACCAATTATGAAGGGACAAAGGATGCGTTAGTGACCTTTATCCACTCGCTCACTCACAGGGCGCTCATCTGGTGTGACATACCCTGTTAATTTCTCCTGTTTGTCCAGGTGAGGAGCTAATTTACTTGGACCCCCACACTACACAGCCTGCAATGGAACCCAGTGACAATGGCTGTATCCCTGATGAGAGCTTCCACTGCCAGCACCCCCCGTGCCGAATGAGCATTGCTGAACTTGACCCATCCATCGCAGTGGTGTGTATCTGTTACTTGTTTCTGTTGCAGCTGTTGAGAGATTGACCCTGTCTTTGCAGTCATGCCACTGTAGCAGTTGGAACCGTCTTTTTCAGCTTTCCCTTCTGTTCTGGCTGTTTCCTCTCCCTACAAGTCTGCTGATGCAGATGCTATTTACTTGCCAGTCCTATTGGCAAACTCTTCCATACCCTGATTTAAGTTAAAATTTTGGTCAAAAATAACTCTTCTGCATGAAACAATTCAGTAGAGGGGAAAACCCCCTTACACTGCTGCATCTACACAGTGACTAATTGCTAAGGGTCTGTCATGCAGTGTGGCAAGTGCTGCAGGCAACTCTGAAATAAAGTGAATGCATTGACCTATGGAGATTATAGCAGCCCCAGGGTATAGTGAAGGGTACCTGGAGAGAAGTTGCCTCTTCTGTATCCCTGACTTTATCTTCATGCAGTTGTACATTCAATTGCCTTTCTGACAGCAGCCTGATAACTGAGGTTCTGCCATCTCTGAATTGCAGTCTGGATTTGCACCCTGCCTTGTGGTGAAGTAGCTGATCCAAGCGTAGGCGCTGGCTTCGTAGGTGCTCCAGGGCTGGCTCGCCCACTGGGGGGAAAAATGGCGGGTGCTGAGCACCTACCGGCATCTCCTCCCCCTCCCTCCAGTGCCTCCTGCCTGCTAGCTGCCTCACCAATTAGCACTTTCCCCTCCTTACCAGCGCTTCCTGCTGCTGCGGATCAGCTGTTCCATGGCATGCCAGAAGCACTGGTGGGAGGGACAGGAGCAATGGCGGGGCATGCTCGGTGGAGGGAAGAGGTGGGGTGGAGCATGAATGGGAAAAGATGGTGTGAGAGTGGGGGCTTGTGGGAAGGGGCAGGAAGAGGTGGGGTGAGGGTGGAGGCTTGGGGGAAAGGGTGGAGTGGGGCAGGGCCTGGGGCAGAGCCATTAGAAAGTCAGCACCTCTGGACCCAAGTACAATTGTAACACTGTGTTCTCAGGTAAATGTGAAATGTCTGAACTGTGTGTCCAGTTGGGCTGGCTGTGTCCCCATGTCACTTCCATCATAGAATATCAGGGTTGGAAGGGACCTCAGGAGGTCATCTAGTCCAACCCCCTGTTCAAAGCAGGACCAACACCAACTAAATCATCCCAGCCAGGGCTTTGTCAAGCCTGACCTTAAAAACCTCTAAGGATGGAGATTCCACCACCTCCCTAGGTAACCCATTCCAGGGCTTCACTACCCTCCTAGTGAAATAGTTTTTCCTAATATCCAACCTAGACCTCCCTCACTGCAGCTTGAGACCATTACTCCTTGTTCTGTCATCTGCCACCACTGAGAACAGCCGAGCTCCATCCTCTTTGGAACCCCCTTTCAGGTAGTTGAAAGCAGCTATCAAATCCCCCCTCACTCGTCTCTTCTGCAGACTAAATAAGCCCAGTTCCCTCAGCCTCTCCTTGTAAGTCATGTGCCCCAGCTGAGACCATAGTCAGTGTTTTCAGCATTGGAAGAGACTGGCCTGAGTAAGTCCATGAGAAGTAGCCAGTTTTGCTACATCTGAATTACAGTTTAAAGCCAGGTGACTAGAACTACAAAAACATTCTCAAATTTTTGGCTTTGTCACTACATGAAAAGCAGAAACATTTTTATTGGCATAGCCAATGTTCAGAATGTATATTTCATATAACTGCTTGGCATTACTCTGTGAGGCTTTGATAGACAGTATCCACACTTTTTGGTTTTATTCTAAGATAATAAAGATTGTACACAATTTCTTTTCAGGGCTTTTTCTGCAACACAGAGGAAGACTTTAATAACTGGTGCCAGCAAATCAAAAAGGTTTGTGTTCAGCCATGTCACTGGTAAAGGGCATGGTCTACATTATTTTCCAACTTCTGCAAATGCATCCAGCACACTCTGCAGGGTGAATTATAGAATATCAGGGTTGGAAGGGACCTCAGAAGGTCATCTGGTACAACCCCCTGCTCAAAGCAGGACCAATCCCCAGACAGATTTTTGCCCCAGATCTGTAGATGGCCCCCTCAAGGACTGAACTCTCAATGCTGGGTTTAGCAGGTCAATGCTCAAACCACTGAGCTATCCCTCCCCCACTACTTTTTAAAGAGTAAACAGCTAGTTGGTAATTAAAACCAAGAAGAATCAGCCCCCCACATTTAACTTGCAAATAGAAATGCAAATACCTGAGAGGTGATCTTTTATGCCTTGCCTTGAAGGCCAGCAGATTGACTGGTGTGAGGGGGACTAGCTCAATTATGATCTCTAAGCACCTTACAACCATTAATGTGTGAAGCTCTTCAAGGCTGAAAATAGGAGTTATCACTTTACAAAAAATTATAATCGCTTTTAGAAAAATTAGACAGGTCTGTGAGTGAGATTCGTGTCTTGTCTGGTGTGTCACAGGAAGTCTGCCAGAGACTGGGGAAGATCCCTGGTCTCCTCAGTCCCTGCAGCAGCAGTTTAACAAAGTAGCAATGAGAAAAGGAATCGAAGTGCATAACCTTCTGAAATTGCACAAGGAATTTGGATGAGCAAAATAGAATTACCCAGCTTGGAACTGTCGGACAATGAGGCTAACGCCTCTGCTAAAACAGGGCACTGTGGGATCTCTGTGGAACACAAGGAACACTCTTGGTTTATTCCTTGGAAATATGTGGGAAGCGGGGTGGATGGGAGTCTCAGGTCCATATAGTAACCATGTCCTATCCTTGCCTAATTTCAAGTTTGGTGGCTTTAACAGTCCCAGATGGTAGAGATACAGTTAAGCTGTGGTTTGTTTAGTTTGGGGCTTAGAAGCTGAACCCTCAGAACTAATAACTCATTTAGCTTGAACAAATATAACAGCTCCCTGATGATGTCTTGAGTATTTCCCAAGGCTAGCCCTGCTGTTTGCCTCAGATGCTGTGAGGCTCTGGTTACCCTTCTTGGTGCTTGTGTGTATTTGGTGCTCCTAGGATAGGTCTGCTCTCAATCTCTACACCAGGAAATCTCTACACATGAACTCCTTTTAAAAGAAGTATTCTGCTGTACTGCTCTGCCAGGACCTTTCCTTACCAACTGGGAGGAGAGCCAAAGGCATTATGGATCCTCTTTGCCATCCCTTGCTGTCTAGTGATAGAAACCAGCTAGCTGACTGCTCCCTTCCAGAAAAGGCAGGGATTTAAAGGTAGAGAAGAGGAACATATTAGTCAGTTTTTCTGTCAGATTCTTCACCTTTCTTCTGGCTCCTGAGTGAAGAGGCTGTCACTATTACCCTTGATTGGAGGCATATTTGTGCTAACAGACTGGCTTCTGTGTTCGCTCCACAGCTGTCCCTGTTAAGAGGCGCTCTGCCAATGTTTGAACTGGTAGAACATCAGCCTTCACACTTTTCCAGCCCTGATGTTCTGAATCTCACACCAGGTAAGGCCCAGCCATCTGGAATATCTGTGGACAAACATCTCTGTAGTTACCAGGAACTGGATGTGTCCTGTCATTTATACCATGCGCTCTTATCTCTTTCTCCCTGCTGTGACGCTCAGTTCTATCACTGCCTTTCTCACAGTCTCCCTTATCTCTCACTCCGTCCATTCCTCTAAGAAAGCTTTTTCTTTCCCTTTTTCTTAATCCTTCTTGGTTCAAATTTTCCTTAGGCCATGGCTACACTCACACCTTACAGCGCTGCAACTTTCGTGCTCAGGGGTGTGAAAAAACACCCTCCTGAGCGCTGCAAGATACAGCGCTGTAAAGCGTCAATGTAATCAGGGCGGCAGCGCTGGGAGCGCGGCTCCCAGCGCTGCACCCGTAAGGGATGTGGTTTACAGGCAGCGCTGGGAGAGCTCTCTCCCAGCACTGCCGCTCCGACTACACTCACACTTCAAAGCGCTGCCGCGGCAGCGCTTTGAAATTCCAAATGTAGCCATACCCTTATTTCCCATCTCTTGTTCCTCCCTAAAATGTTGGCATGGGCTGCTCACCTTCAGTTCTCCCTCCCCTTACCAATCCATTATCTTTTTCTGCTCATCTTATTGCTATGGCCCTCATTAGAATTACTGATGTTTGTGATTAATTCAGTCTCACTTTGGTCTTACTGCAGTCATTGTCCTTGAGATATTGGCTGCTTTTTCCCTTATCGCCTCAGTTGAGAGTACTGCCCCTTGGGTGTTTTATGTATAGATACATCCATGCTCCTGGTGCATATGGGCCCTCAATCTAGTTGGGGCACTGGAAAGCAGGAACCATTGGGCTTTTGCATATGCTCCCTCATCCAACCGAATGAGCCCCAACTCGGAGCCCCACCAATTCTTAGCTGACTAGTCTCCTCTGTTCCTGCTGTGCAGTCAGCATTTCACTAGCTGTTGGTTACTCTGGTAAAACCTAAAACACATTCTTGTTGCTTTAGCTAGTGTTGGTCTCTGCTAGGTCCACTTCTTTCCCCTCTCTGAGTTTTCCTCTATGGTCAGCTCTAAATTTGGAGGGTTCAGTTGGCATGCCTGCTGTAATGATAGAACTATCATAGACCAACACACACACTGCCTTCAGTGCTGCTGGGCTGGGCATTCACCAATGCCTGCTCCATCGGTGTGGCCTGCACTCTTCAAATCAGTAGGAAACATGACTCTGCACCAGTGTCAGCTCCCTGCTAGAGCTGGCCTCAGCAGAGTCAGTAACATCTGGGTTGTGGTGTTGCCATTTCCTAGTGTTCTGGATCAAAGGCATTAATAAAAGGAAATGTCACACACCCCAACACGAGTTGAAGGAACGTCTCGTAATACTAGCAACAGAGGATTGAGTATGGTCCATATAAAGCCTCAAGACATCACTGGTCCACTCTTTCCAAAGATATAGTTGAACCAAGCCTCTCTTTAATCAGAATTCTCTATATATAGCATACAGCATATATATTTATGGGTCTATAGAGTCTGTGCATTTGACACTTCTACATACAGCCACCAGACATTGGAACACAAGATTATGCCACATGAAGCTGTGACACAAACTATCCAGTGCTGAGGAACATAACATTTAGGGTTAGCTGATATATTCTGTGCTACACATAGTGTAGGTGTAATGTGGATTGTCCATTGTTACTTGCTATTAAAGCATGCTCTGTCCTCTCTCTCTCTCTCCCTCCCCCCAAATCCCTCAGCCAATCATGGCCCCCCTCTTCCTCTCATACAGCTTGGGCTGGTGCGTGGCTTTGGTGTAAATGTTTTAAGCAATAGGCACATTAAACAGAGGTGGTTTTTGTCTCTTGTCTTTCAGACTCTTCTGATGCAGACAGGTTAGAAAGATTCTTTGACTCGGAGGACGAAGACTTTGAAATCTTATCTCTTTGAAAATAGATAGGAAACTGACTGCACGTCTATGTTGTGTGTGGGGCATGGCGGGGGGGAAGAAGTTCCTTCGAGCACCTGGGCCCTTCCTGGTTTTCATAGGTGCTTGCTGACCTCCCTGCCTCCCATCCATCCCAGCATTCTGTGCAGTCTCAAGCACAGAGTGCACTGTCTGCATTGGGATCAAGAAACAAGTCGTCATTAAGGCTTCAGTGACCAGAGTCAGGATTTCTCACCACAAAACATGTGCAAGAAGAGGATGCAGTGGTGCCTAGGAGTTCAAAGTTTTGGTTGGTTTGTTTGCAGCAGCAGCTCAGCTGCCCGTACAATAGTAACAGCAGAAATCCCACATGGAGCTAATCCCTTATGAGTACTTCCCAGTGATATTTAATCAGAGCTATCCCTCTTTTGGGGGGGCAAAAGCTATACTGTTGCTAGTTCCTTCCACAGCTTTCCTGCTTATGGCTGACTTGGGCAGACTTAGATTTATGGAAAGCAATGTAAATTATTACCAGGCCTGTCCCATATGAAGTCTCCAGCACAGCAGTATGTGAACTAGTCACCTAGATGGTCACATTTTCCATTGTAATAGGCCACGCGCTGCTGCTCATGCTTAATAATAGTTGCAGTGCTTTCTCACACACAGTGCTGCCTGCTCTTATAAAGGGCAACCTTCTCTCAGAGGTGAAGCACTTCCTCTCTGGACATTACCCTGAGGTTTTCCACAAGGTCTGAAGATGATAACCAAAAGGGGAGGAGAAACCCAGTTTAAATAAAAGGAGGAAGGAAGAAAATATGTACGTGAGGGCCATAGTCTCACTGGCTGAGTCACTGAAACACCAAGGCTCTCAAAAGATGGATTGACAAATACAGCAGTGAGGTGTCTTCATTAAAGTGTATGTTAAGAGAGCTAGACAGTCCTGTGAGAGGTTTTTAAATCTTAAGAGCCTGATATTTCTTTTAGTTAAAATGGTGGAGGGAGGGGGAGAGGCGCTGAGGTAGAACAGGAAGACTGAGAATCTACCATTTCCTTTCTCATACCTAAACCCTCTTTTGACTCCATAGGCTCCTGGTGTTGGTATGTAAGGTTTCACCTTTGTGAATTAGTCCTTAACCCAACAGTTTTTGGTGATACAAAGCATCTTGTGTAGCACCATTCCTCCTGGGTTGATTGAATAGTTCCAGCTACTGCTCCTATTGACTCTGTGCTTTCAAAATGATGTACAAGGGGGCTTGAAATTTAATTGGACATAGAATATATTTGTTGGCTGATAGGTACCATTTCATATGCTATTCTGCAGCTTCCCTCTATGATCCTTCTAGCACAGTGTGGCAAATGCATACTGTAGAAGCTAGGCCAGAGAAACTCATTTTAAGTGATCTGAAGATGTCAGGAAAAAAAAATGGTTGCCTAGAAAAGTTGATAGTTAAACATCAAACACAATTATATTGGAAACCTTGGAGTTACTTTAATAACTTTACATGAATTTGCCTGGGGCCCATAATATCTAAATTTAGTAAAAACAGATGCATAGGAGAACTGTGTCCTGGTAGGAGCCACCACAGAAGCTACTGAAGTCTTCTCCTTTCTCCAGGGCTTCTACAGATGGCAAATCCATGTTTGCAATGCATTTTCCTGCATTTGGGAACAGTACTTGTCAGCTGATGCTTTTGTGCCCAGAAGGTGCATAAACTGGCCATAAATGCTCTCCTCCATGACAAGGCTGACTGGCATATTATCTACCCGTAATCTCCCAGACAGCCAGAGATTTTAACTCTTGAGCCATGATGCTTCTGTCACTAAATTACTTGCTGCTTTCTCTCTGCTGCTGTTCTTCATCTCTTGCATTAATTTTAAGGGGGGAGGGGAGATAGCGGACGAAGTGGGGCTGTGCTCCGTTCATCAACTGCTTTCAATTTGTATCTGAATAAACAAACTTAAAATCTTTGAGTTTTTTAGTACTTCTTTCTTAGGAGCAACCCATGCTGTTAGGGATGTGAGGTGTGTATTTTACCCCTTACTCCTTGTCCAGAGATGCTTATGCCATAGTATGAAAAATCATCTTGAAGCAGTTCTAAGGCATCTAGTTTTAACCAGGCTTTGAGTGGCAAAGGACTGGGCTAACCTGTTAAGAGAACTGAAGGGGTGCAAAGGATGTCTGATAGTCCACAGTAGATGCTTGGAACTGTAGCTAGGCCTAACTAAGCTAAGCTGCCATGCCTCAATGTAGTTGAGTCCTGGACCAGTTGGCATGAATCCTTCTGTCAGGCTCAAGATAACTGAGCCATTTCCTGTATGCTTGCTTGGGAAGGTTATTTTTGGTTTGATGTTTTTTCTTTAAAGGAGTGGGGTGGAAGAGACAGGAGAACACTAGTGCACTCTTTTCAACCTCAGGAGTCACCTTCCCTTACTGCAGTGCTAATGCCAGTCTCTTTGCCTCCCAGTTATTGCAAGCTCCTGTATGAATATAGTGCCTAGTCCTAGACTGCTAGAGCTTCTTAAACAGAAACAAGTTGGTGAAAAATTCACCATCCTCCAGTAAATTTTAAGGCAGATAATTAACATGGGAAAGATAAAAGCATCCAGTGTAAGGACAAAATAATGACCAATTTATGTGCTTTTAAACTGCTCCAACACATGCATTTCTTTCTTAAACGCCTGGCCCTATGCTTACCAACAGCAAAGCTAGACTGCTCTCAGCTACAGTCAGGATCCCATGTGTGCTAGCTACAGAACTGTGTTCTAGAATGTTTTCATTTATAAAAGTTAGGTTGCTAGCCCTCATGCCTACAAAGTAACTTTAAAAATATGAAGTGTCAAAACTAGTCAAATGTGAAGTGTCCCATTTATCTCTCTGGGTATTTAACTTTGAAGCCTAAAGATGACTATTTTACTGCTAATGATGATAGAGCTGCTCTTCCCTTTAAAAGGGATCCCTGTCAGCATCTGAATCCTTTAATCTGTTGTGACAAGGAATCTGGTTATGAGAGTGAGGGATATGAAATTTTTTTCAGCTAGGTTTGTGTAGAGTCAGGCTGAGGAAGTACTGCTCCTATTTTGCAGACAGGAAACGAAGGTAGAGAACAATAAAGTAACATGCCTGAGGTCACATTATGTTTGCAGAAGGGCTGGGACCCTAGGTCTCTGCTTCCTAGTCCTGTACCTCAGCCACATAGGCCCTCCTTTCTCAACAAACTTTATGGTAAAAATAAGTCTACTGCAGCAGTTACTCTCAATAATGACACAAAGCTAAATTAAAATCTGTTTAACAGTTATCAAAAGGAGAAGTCTGCAATAGCCTCATACTTAAAGAAACTGTTCCACTAAAACAGTTTAGCCAATTTCTTTCCATCATATTGGATCTTGTCAGCATAGCCTCATTTAAACTTTAGAACTCCATAACTGAATTTCTGCATCTGCTGGGCCAAGGAGTTCAACCCTAATTTCCAGCTAGCAGAAGGGAAATCTTTAGTGCCAGACATAACTAAGAGCTACAGCGCTGACCTCTTGTCAAATGAGCTGAGCTGTTTCCAAGGTATCTTAAATTAGTGTTCAACCTATCAAAAAGCCAACAATTGTCTAATAGAAATGCAGCATAAAATATAAACTGCTGATTTTGACAGATTTTTTTGAAAGTGACCCATAGATACAGAAACTAAAACCCTGCCAACATTTTAATTTTACATCCAATCAAGCCTTCTGTTTGATGTAAGAACACAGACAACGCTATTCTAGAAATATCACCATGAAATCTGGTTTCAGCCAGGAAGAAGCTGAGAGAGTCAGGTAAGACCACAGTCCCTGGCAGGTGTGACATGGTGGGGTATGCTGGGACATTACCCACAAAACAACGTCCAGCAACTGGACATTAGGATCCATAAAACAAGAAAGAGTAACTTTAAGCTGCTGACACATTATCCTGGCTTTGGGGAACTCAACTCAATTTAAAGATAATTACAGTTTCAGCGTGCAGACCAGTCCCATACTATAGCAACCTATCTAGCCAAGGTTCTTACTGGCACACTCATCTGAGCACCTCACAATCTCTAATGTATTTATCCTCACAACAACCCTATGAGATAGTACCTCCCTATCACTCCTATTTTATAGCTGGGGAACTGAGGCCTAGAGACACTAATTGACCTGGTCCCAATGAAAGTCTATAGCAGAGCAGGAAATTGAACCTACGTGTCCCACATCCCAGGCTGGTGTTTGAAACACTGGATCACCTTTCATTTAAGAAAGTGTACAGCCTTGGGTTGATACTTTTCCAAAAGTGATTTAAAACCAGCTTACTTAAGTAAATGTTGCTGTCACAAAAAAGGACACTAAAATAAAAGGCACTAATTTATTAGCAATACTTCCACAAATTAAGAGTTTGAGTTAGTATGTTAAATAAGTTATGGGAAGAGGAATCCCACAGGCATATGATTGTGAAAAATGACAGTTCTCTAAGTACAAATGTAGAAACCCTCTTTCCCCTTCTCTTGATTCACAACCCTATCTCCCCCACTTCAAGTCCCACTACCATAACTCATCATGGTAATTAGCCAAAAGTTCCACTTACAATTACTTGCTTTATACATTTTGTCATTGCTCCTGCACAAGGCTTGTGCCTGGATTATAGGAAGATTTACAGAACAGTCTGCATTTATAAAATACATCAGGAAGATGGCTTGTAAGATCCAATTTACAGAGGAGGAGTTAGATAAAACCAGAGGTGTCCAAGGTATTTTTGGTCTATAAAAACAATGCTGTGATCTAAACTGCAGCTATTAAAGGTGAAGGAGTCTGTCTGAGGAAGATCTGTGAGATGCCAGTTCCCCTTCAATCAGATCTGGAGCAGAATATGCTGCAGGAAGAGGATGGAGTAAGAGCCAATTCTATTTCCAGAGTTCTCCTATGGGCTTATTCTGAACCTCCTGGATGGCCTCCTCAGTGAAAGACTTAATTTCATTATGCAACTCTTCAATGCTCTTCGAAGCATCAATTGTCTGTTTCCAAAATAAAAGCATTGCATTTAAAACATTTCCCAGTGCCCAATGCTTTCATCAGAGGAGAAAATAAGACTGATGTGTTTAGAAAGGGGAAGCCATTGACTGTCTTGGACTTATTTCCATCATTTCCCCACTGTATTAAACCTTTTACATCAGCTATCACAGAATATCAGGGTTGGAAGGGACTTCAGGTGGTCATCTAGTCCAACCCTCTGCTCAAAGCAGGACCAATTCCCCACTAAATCCCCAAATCCCTAAATGGCCCCCTCAAGGATTGAACTCACAACCCTGGGTTTAGCAGGCCAATGCTCAAACCACTGAGCTATCCCTCCCCCCTATTTCTATTTCAAATTCATGAATCGAGAATAGTCAGGCATGTTGAATTTTATCTCTTGTGCACAATTTCTGTCCTGGAATTGGAAAATACGGAAATTGAATGCAGGGAAGAACATCTAATGAATGTGGAGAGGCATGAGGGAAAACAGATGACTATTAATGAACAGGATTTGTTAATGACAGAGGCTATTGGGCATCGGACCTAAGGTATTTTACAACCCCAGCTCTACAGAAATCTCCCAGAGAATACAAATTTGACTATTATTTGGACGAAATGTTAATCCTTCATTGGGTGTGCAAAACTTTTACCCTTGCCAGGGATGTGGGGTGGGAATATGTGAAGAGCTGAGTTTGACAGAAGTAATAGTATAGTGCTATCTAAGTGAGGATCTTGAAAAATAAATGAATTAAGCCTCATCTTACCCCGTAAGATATAAAAATAATATCCCCATTTAGAGCTGCAGAAACTGGGACACACCAGTCTAGCTTTGCCTATCTTCCAATGCACCACCCATGTTGCAGGAGACTCTGTTAGGGCTTCATCTGTTTAACTCTGATTTTTGTAAAGAAGGGTTGTCAAATAAAGGAAACCTACTGTCAAAGTGAAACACCAATGTGCTAGTATCTATTAAACAGACATTCCAGATCACCATTAAGCCAGGAAATTATGGGGTTTTTGCAATTTGAAGCAAAATAGCTGAGCTTTAAAAGACAATTTGATGACTTTTCGCTCAAGTTGCTGCTCACTCATTACTACAAATCCATGGTAACTGGAAGGTCAACACCTTTCCATGGCTTTAGACTACTTAGACAAGGAGCAGAATGAAGTTAGCACTTGATGGATGAATTGTTACGAGATACAGATTTTGTTTCTTTATAAATGACCTAATCCTGGAACACACAATGGTAGAGATGGAAACTGGCAGGTTAACAGATGGGTTTAGAGTCGAGCTGAGTGAACAATTCACAGTAGTTTATCCAGCCTTGTTTTCTCCTCATCCACAAACAGATTGCAATTTCCTCAATGTATTTATTATTTGAAAGTATTCAACCTACTTTTAAATCTACAGCTTGACTGTGAACAGTCCTCTGTGAATGGCTGATATTATTCTATCCAGTGATCACCTTTAACAGCTTACATATTGACTTTCTAAGAATATACAGACAGGTATTTTCAAAATCATTTTAGGAACACTTGACACTATCAATCTCTGTTCAGTGCTTCAGTGCTTAGAATTCTGTTCTGGAAAAACTGACATTTTGCTGATACTTGAGA
The DNA here is from genome assembly GCF_025201925.1 of Gopherus flavomarginatus. NCBI lineage: Eukaryota > Metazoa > Chordata > Testudines > Testudinidae > Gopherus > Gopherus flavomarginatus. Next base: position 58,532,375 of record NC_066624.1, read on the forward strand.
CTGGAACTCTGACTAGTAGATCCAGACCACAGAAATGCAGGTCACCATCTGCATGAATGGGAAGTCAAGTTTTCAATGCAGTTGTACATAAATTCTGTATTTTTAAAAATGTGGTTAATTAACAGTAGTTTAATATCTCCTGAAGTGATCACTTACTTTCTTGATCTAGTTTTATATCAAGCTTGATAGATTATTGTTCTAGTCATTCAAATGGTGAGTTGCAATTCCTGCATCCTACCTATATAAGAAGGTCAAGATGGCATCTCCCTGTGATTGTGCTACATTGTAGCAGTTTTGTCTTCACTGTTTAATTTCAAGGATTAGAAAACCCTTTATATTATACAACAGTTTTTCCTGGAAGGGACTGTAAAGGATAAAATCTTGAGAAGTTTAGTTTTAATTCATTGACTCAGCTAGAGCCTTCGTGGAAGGTTATTCCCTTACCTTCCAATTTAAAGTCTTGTCCTTTATCAGATGGTAGTAGTTCTGTAGAACTTTCTCCTGGAAGGACCTGTTCTCATAGCGTTCATTTCCAAAGTCCCCTCGTTTTGCTGCCTCCAACGTGCTCAACTGAAGAAATAGGATCAAATCTGGCCTTGGAAGCCCTACATCAGGCTGTTTGCACCAATCCAAGGAGAAATTCTGTCCAAAGTGAGAAGGAGAAATAAATCGGAGGTGGAAGAAAAATCAATGAAAATGAGAGAGCAGATCAGCAAGAGACAAGCAGGAAAAAGACTTGGGGAAAATGAACATCCACTGAAGAAGTAGTACTAACAAGTGGACCAGATTCTCACCTGGTGTAAACCTATTTAGCTCCATTGACTTCGAAGGAGCTATGCCAATTTACACCAGCTGACAATAGACCAGTTTATGTGTACTAGAAAAGATATCCCAAATACTTATGGCTCTTCAGAGGTGCTGTGCATCTGTAGCTCTCACTGAAGTCAACATGAACTACAGGTACTCAGCACCTTGGCAAATGAGATTACAGACACTTAAACACTGAGTCACTTTTTCAAATAATTAGAATCATAGAATATCAGGGTTGGAAGGGACCTCAGGAGGTCATCTAGTCCAACCCTGTGCTCAAAGCAGGACCAATCCCCAGACAGATTTTTGCCCCAGATCCCTAAATGGTCCCCTCAAGGATTGAACTCATAACCCTGGGTTTAGCAGGCCAATGCTCAAACCACTGAGAGACAGAAGGGCTACCTGGAGGGTCACAGTGTGCCTGTGAGGCTAGTGAAATCCACCAGGAAACGCGGAACCCACAGAGACAAGGACAGAGCTTTGTCACAACTGGTTTCAGGAGTGGCCTAATCGTTCACAGCGTGGTGGAAGAGAGGTTAAAAAAAGGTGCACTGGGGTTTTGGATTTGTTTGTTTGTTTGCTTTGTACCACAATGGAGAAGGTGGTAAGAGCTTTGGTACAAGCGACAACAGCAGGCCACCTGTGTTCAGGCAATGGTGCAACAGAAATCTATGCGGCTACAGCAGGAAACCAATAAATTATTAATGGATCATGCGACCCAAGATCATGCCCTGTTCCGAGAGGTAGTGGACCAGCTGAAAATCCTCACCACCCAGGCCCGGGGGTCCGATGGGACACGAACCCTGAGGGCCACTGGTTGTCTGCCAAAGATGACGGAAGTTGACGTAGAGGCATATCTCCTCTCATTCAAAAGGACTGCTCAGCGTGAGATGTGGCCCCAGGAGGAGTGGGCCAGCATTCTTGCCCCTTTTTTGTGCGGAGAGGGCCAGAAGGCCTACTTTGACTTACCTGCCATGGATGCCACTGACTATACCCGGCTGAAGGCAGAGATCAGGGGTGACGGCAGCGGTACGGGCCCAGAGGTCCAATGAGTGGAAGTATCAGGAGAAAAAACTCCTCGAGGTCCCAGCCATTCGACCTCATACACCTCGCGAAGAAATGGTTGCAGCCCGAGGTGTGCAACCCGGACGAGATTTTGGAGACCCTGGTCATGGATCATTACATGCGAGGACTGCCACCAGATTTCTGCAAATGGGTAGGCCAGAACGATCCATCCACCTATGACAAGATGATCATGCTGGTAGAAAGACGCATGACAGCCAGGGAATTGACCCAACTACCCAAGGAAGGCCCCTTTCGAAGCAAGCATCCGACCCTAACCCTGGAAGGTTGGGCAGCCAAACCCCTGGGGAGTCCTAGGTGGAAGAAGGGAGGGGCGAAAACAAGCAGGGACCCCAGAAGGAAAGGATTGGCCTGAGTGGGGGGAACCCTGGGACTAAACCCCCTAACTCCCAAGACAGGGGAGTGATTAGACGCAATTATAGATGTTATGCATGTGGGGAATGGGGACACATAGCAGCATAGTGTCCCAGCACTGAGGAGCCTATGCAATGCAACTTGGGGGGATTGGGAGGTTCTGTGCTCCCTTATACACCTTGCAGGCGTCGCATTAGCCCCGCATAACTACACCAGGCCGGTGAAGATAAACGGAGCAGAGACTACAGTGCTTGTGGACTTTGGGAGTGCTATCACCCTTCTATCGGGCACGCTGGTAAAAAGTAGCCAGCGTGTAGCAGTGACGTGTGTGCAGGGGGCTGTGAGCCATTACCCCACCATCCCGGTGGAGACAGAGGTTCAGGGGAACCCCATTGAGGCGACAGTGGGCGTAGTTCCTAAACTCCCATATCCTGTAGTCATTGGGAGGGACTATCCAGAGTTTGATAATTTACTCCTCCTGGAGAGGCTGGAGGGAGGTGGGGACCCTGAGGGCAGCAAATCGTCGCCAGGGGAATGTCAACCCCTGATGTTCGCTGAGATTTCTCAAGATCTGTTCTCAGCTCCCTCCCAGAGACCCGGAAGACAAAAAAAAAAAAAAAAAAAGAGAGGAAGGCTGCAAAAGCTTTGGGAACGCAGATCCTGACCCAGGGCCAGACGACCGCCCTAGCAGGCAGATGGATATGAGCAGCCATCAGAGAAATTACCACCACAGAAGATGAGCCAGAGGCTGGCCCCAGCTGTGATGGCAGCAAGCCATTGGAAGAAGCAGAAGCTGGCTCCTGGGAACTCCCAGGTTAGTTCTGGGAGACAGACTTTCAGGCAGGACCTGGCAGAGGACCCTAGATATGATAACGCTAGAAAAGAGGTGGCCGAGATAGATAGAATCTCTGTAGATGGGAAGGTCCAGGACCTTACTTTATAGTGAAGAAAGATCTACTGTACCGTGTGGTGCAAATGCAGGAGCAAGAAATGCATCAACTTCTGGTGCCACAAAAACATCAAAAAGCCATATTGAGTCTCGCCCGCAGTCACCTATTTGGAGGACACCTATGGGTAGAGAAAACCCATGCATGGATCCTGCAGAGGTTCTTCTGGCCAGGAGTACACGAAGATGTCCGGTGATACTGCACCTCTCGTCCAGAGTGTCAGCTACATAGCTCTTGTCCACACTTGTGGGCCCCTTTGATACTTCTTCCAATAATAGAGGTACCATTTGAACGCATAGCCATGAATCTGGTTTGGCCCCTAGAGAAGACAGCTTGGGGCCACCAACATATGTTTGTTGTATTAAACTATGCAACCCAATAACCAGAAGCCATCCCCCTATGCAACACAGCTTCCAAGACAATAGCTGAGGAGCTAGTACAGATCTTAGCCCGGGTTGGGCTACCCAAGGAGATACAGACTGATCATGGGATCTCTTTTGTGTTCAAGTTGATGAAAGATCTCTGTTTGCTGCTCCACGTACAAGCCCTACGGCCCTCTGTATACCACCTGCAAACAGATGGCCTTGTGGAAAGGTTCAATAGGACCCTAGAAGCCATGATCAGGAAAGTGGTGAGCCGGGATGGGCAAGATTGGGATACCCTATTGCCTTACCTCATGTTCGCCATCCGGGAGCTTCCACAAGCCTCCATGAGTTTCTCTCCGTTCGAACTACTATACAGGCGCCACCCCTAGGACATATTGGATATAGCCAGAGAAGCCAAATCCCAGAAGGAACATAGTCGAGCATGTACTGCAGATAAGGGGTTGGACAGCCCGAGTTACGCCCATTGTACGGGACCACTTAGAGAAAGCACAGGAGACCCAACGAACCCATTATAACCACCAAACAAAGCTTCAACGGTTCCAACCAGGGGAATTGAGTGATGGTCCTGATGCCCACAGCAAAAAGTAAACTGTTGGCCCAGTGGCAGGGACCCTACAAAGTGATCAAAGCCGTAGGGAGAGGTGAACTATAAGGTGCAGCAGCCAGGCTGCAGGAAACTGGAGCAAATTTACCAAATCAATCTTCTAAAACTTTGGCACGATCGAGGCACACTCAGTCACCCAGGAGACCCTTCCTCAGGAGATCAAGTATCAGAGGGGTAGCCATGTTAGTCTCTAGCCTAATTCTTGCTTGCATATTTATACCTGCCTCTGGAAATTTCCACTACATGCATCCGATGAAGCAGGTATTCACCCACGAAAGCTCATGCTCCAACACATCTGTTAGTCTATAAGGTGCCACAGGACTCTTTTGCTGCTTCCCAGGTGGATAACTTACATGAGCAAGTGAGGATATCACCCGACCTGACGCCAATCCAAAAGATCAAGGCAGCCAACATGATTAATTGCAACCGAGAAGTGTTCTCTACAAAACCGAGGCGGACGACTGAGACCTATCCCAGCAGCCAAAAGAGAAGAAATCAAGGCCGAAGTAAAGAAAATGTTAGAATAAGGGGTTACTGAAGAATCTTACAGTCAGTGGTCCAGTCCAGCCTTTCTAGTGCCTAAACCTGACGGTACCACGAGATTCTGTAATGACTTTCACCGACTGAATCAAGTATCCCAATTCGATGCATACTCCATACCACGCATTGACGAATTGGTTGACCGACTGGGTAGGATGACTATGAGCAGCCAATGTGATGTGGCTATGAAAAAAAGCTAGTGCATCAGGCAAGGTATTTCCAGTAGAGATAGGGCAGTGTTAGTGCCATTATACAAGGCACCGGTGAGCCCTCAACTAGAATACTGTGTGCAATTCTGGTCTTCCATGTGTAAGAGAGATGAATTCAAAATGGAATAGGTACAGAGAAGGGCTACTAGGGTAATCAGAGGAATGGAGAACATACCTTACAGAGGAGACTTTAGGAGCTTGGCTTGTTTAGCATAACCAAACAAAGGCTGAGGGGAGATATGATTATCCCTCTGGATTTATAGAGAGCAAACACCAGGAAGGGAGAGGAGATATTTAAGTTAAAGGCCAAGGTGGACACAAGAATATGTGGCTATAAATGGCCATCAACAAGTTTAGGCCATTAGAGGAGAGAAGTTCTGGAACAGCCTTCCAAGGGGAGCAGTAGGAGCAAAATCCTAAATGGTGTCAAGACTGAACTCAATAAGTTTATGGAAGGAGTGGTATGTTGAGGTTGCCTATAATGGCATGTAGCTGTTCTGCAACTGCTAGTAACAAATCTCTCCCAGGGCTGGAGATGGGACACTACTAGATAGGAAGGGCTCTGAGTTACTACAGTGAATTCTTTTTCAGGAGACTGGCTGGTGGGTCTTACCCACATGCTCAGGGTCTAATTGATTGCCATGTTTGGGATCAGAAAAGAATTTCCCCCCAGTCAGATATGCAGAGACTTTGGGGATTTTTCACCTTCCTTTGAAGCATGGGTCACAGGTGATTTGCAGGTGTAAACTAGAGTAAATGGTGGATTCTCTGCAACTTGAAGTCTTTATATCACGATTTGAAAACTTCAGTACCTCAGCTAGACATTATGGTTCTGTTATAGGAGTGAGTGGGTGAGGTTCTGTGATCTGTGATGTGCAGGAGGTCAGACTAACTGATCACAATGATCCATTCTGGCCTTGAAGTCTGAGTCGCTAAAGATGGTAGAAAGCCAATTCGTTAAACCTACAAAGCTTTTGCAACTCACTTACAAATATAAATCCTTTCATTAATCTCCTTTAAGATTCCAGGGCTAGAGGCAAATTCTTAAATAGCCTCCAATTTCTCTGGGCTAGTAGAGCAGATGAAGGTCTTGAATGAACCAATCTTCTAAGCAGAAGTGAGTAGTAATTACCATGAATTAGGGCTGTCAAGCAATTAAAAAAATTAATCGCGATCAATTGTACTGTTAAACAATAGAATACCATTTACACTTCTACCCCGATATAACACGGTCCTCGGGAGACAAAAAAATCTCACCGTGTTATATATGACACTGTGTTACATCAAACTTGCTTTGCCTCCCCCGTTCCTTGTTCCCTGACCGCCCCCTCCAGAGACCCCGGTCCCTAATCACCCCCAAGACCCTACCCCCTACCAAGCCCCCCTGTCCCCTGACTGCTCTGATCCCTATCCACCCCACACCCCCTGACTGGCACTCACTGGCAGCGGTGGGAAGGGGGGACGCTCGGCCCCATACCGCTCCACTCTGCCAGCTCCCAGCCGTGGCACTCCGCTTCCCACCACTGGTGAGTGCAGGGAGGTTGGGGAAAGGATGCACCCCGTATTCACTTGCCGCAGGAAGCGGAGCGACACGGCCCCAACCAGCTCCACTTTCCTTGCCCCGGCCCCAGCCATGTCGCGGGGGCAGGGCCGGCTTTAGGAAGTGCGGGGCCCAATTCGAACATTTTCAGCGGGGCCCTGGCAGGGATGACTTGAAAACAAAAAGTGGAAAAAAAAGCCTCTCATTTCTGTCATGTATTATTTACTTTCCATAACTATATGAATAATAAAATTATATATTATATACATTGCATCATATATGCTGTTGATTGGCTATTAATGACTGCCGTTTCACATGTGTGGGTCCCCACCACTCTCTGGGGGTGTGCACTTGTGTTGGTCCCAGCTGCTCCCTGCCCCTCTCATTGAAGCAGGTGTGCAGGGTTACTGCCCTGGAAACTGCAGGGCAGCAGTGGACATGGGGCTGGCTGGAGGCAGGGCAGGGGGTGACTGGAGGTAGGGTCTGGCTGCAGGCAGGGCAAGGGGTGTGGGGCTGGTTGGAGACAGGTGGTGTGGGACGGGCTAGCTTCAGGCAGGGCCGCAGGAGGGTGCAGCAGGGGTTTGCAGGGGTGGAGACAGAGGAGTGTGGGACTGGCTGGCTTCAGGCAGTGGGGTGCAGCAGGGGTTGACTGGAGACAGGGCAAGGGGGGGGCTGGGCAGGGCATGCAGGGCTGGTGCGGGCAGCAGTGTGTGTGGGGCTGGCTGGCTTTGGGCAGGGCTGCAGGGGTGTGTGGCAGGGGTTGGCTGGAGACAGGGCAGGGGGTTTGGCAGGGGCTGGCTGTGGGCACGGCGTGCAGAGCTGGCTGCAGGCAGGGGGTGCTGGACTGGTGTGGGCAGGTCAGGGGGTGCAGCAGAGGCAGCTGGAACCCCAGTCCTTTAAGTAGCCCCCAAACTCCCTTCTACCCCGCCCCGGACCTTTTAAATAGCCGCGGGAGCGCTGGGGAATGCACGGGGGAGGTGGGGCTCCAGCGGCTATTTAAAGGACTGGGGTGGCAGAAGCAGTTGGAGCCCCGGGCCCTTTAAATAGCCCCCGGAGCCCCGCACTGCCCCAGGGCTCTGGAGGCTATTTAAAAGGCCCAGAGCTCTAGCCGGGGTCACGGGGCTTGCCACGCTCTGGCCGGAGCTCCAGACGGGAGAGCAGGGCTTGCCGCACTCCAGCCGGAGCCGCCGGAGTGCGGCAAAGCCCCGCGGCCTCGCTCTCCCGGCCGGAGCGCGGCAAAGCCCCGCCACCCCGCTCTCCCGGCTGGAGCCCCGGCCGGAGCGCAGCAAGACCCGCCGCCCCGGCTGGAGCTCTAGCTGAGAGAGTGGGGCCGCGCTCCCACCGGCGCTTCACTCAAAGGAGCGGGCCATGGAAGACCCAGGAGCAGACCGCAGCCGGGGACCGGGCTAAATTAAAAAAAAAAAAAATTAAAACGGAGCCTAAGGCGCAGGGCCCTCTTAGGCGCGGGGCCCGATTCCCCGGAATCGGACGAATCAGCCTAAAGCCAGCCCTGCGCGGGGGGGGCAGCTGGGGAAAGGTCCTGCACTCACCTGCAGCAGGAAGTGGAGTGCCACAGCTGGGAGCTGGCAGAGAGCAGCTGGCTAGGGCTGGGCTGCTCCGCTTCCCGTCGCCACTGAGTGTGGGGAGGTTGGGGAAAGGATGCCCTCCGCACTCACCGGTGGTGGGAAATGGAGTGACACGACCCTAGCCTACTCCACTCTGCCACCTCCCAGCCGCAGCGCTCCACTTCCCGCCGCAGGTGAGTGTGGGGAGGTTGGGGAAAGGACACCTCCTGTACTTACCTGCAGCGGGAAGCGGAGCGCTGAGGCGGCTGGGGCCGGGCTGCTCTGCTTCTGCCGCTGCTGGTGAGTGCGGGGGGGGATCCCCTCCCTCAAGCCCCCTCCCTGAAGCGACACGGCTGGGGCCGGGGCGAGGGAAGAAGAGCGGGCTGCTCCCGGCCCCCTGCTAATACCTGGGCCACGCTGGGACTGCGGGGTCCCCAAAAGTGCCCTCCCACAGCTCCTGCCCCTCAGACTTGGGGGGAGGGGGAGCTCCTGACCGCCCCCAAGACTCTCTGTCCCTTATGAAACCCCTTGGCCCTGGCCTGGCCCGGCACCCTTAACACGCTGCTCAGAGCAGTGTGTCAGAGCTTTACCGCATTGTATGTGAACCCGCGTTATATCGGGGTAGAGGTGTATATAAATATTTTCGGATGTTTTCTACATTTTCAAATATATTGATTTCAATTACAACACAGAATACGAAGTGTACAGTGCTCACTATATATTTATTTTTATTACAAATATTTGCACCAACAAAAAAAATGTATTTTCAATTCACCTAATATAAGTACTGTAGTGCAATCTCTGTCATGATAGTTGAACTTACAAATGTCAAATTATGTACAAAAAAATAACAGCATTCAAAAACAGAACAATGTAAAACTTCAGAGCCTACAAGTCCACTCAGTCTGACTTAAGCCAATCGTTTAAACAAGTTTGGTTATAATCTTAGAATATTAGGGTTGTAAGAGACCTCAGGAGGTCATCTAGTTCAATCCCCTGCTCAAAGCAGGACGAAAACCAACTAAATCATCCCAGTCAGGCCTTTATCAAGCCAGGCCTTAAAAACCTCTAAGTATGAAGATTCCACCACCTCTCTAGGTAACCCGTTCCAGTGCTTCACCACCCTTCTAGTGAAATAGTGTTTCCTAATATCCAACCCAGACCTCCCCCAATGCAACTTGAGATCATTGCTTCTTGTTCTGTCATCTGCCACACTGAGAACAGCCTAGCTCAATCCTCTTTGGAACCCCCCTTCAGGTAGCTGAAGGCTGCTATCAAATGGCCTCTCACTCTTCTCTTCTGCAGACTAAATAACGCCAGTTCCCTCAGCCTCTCCTCATAAGTCATGTTCCCCAGCCCCCTAATCATTTTCGCTGCCCTCCGCTGGACTCTCTCCAGTTTGTCCACATCCCTTCAGTAGTGGGGGGACCAAAACTGGACACAGTATTCCAGATGTGCCTCACCAGTGCCGAATAGAGGGGAATAATCACGTCCCTTGATCTGCTGGCAATGCTCCTACTAATACAGCCCAATATGCCGTTGGCCTTCTTAGCAACAAGGGCACACTGCTGACTCATATCCAGCTTCTCGTCCACTGTAATCCCCAGATCCTTTTCTGCAGAACTGCTGCTTAGCCGATCGGTCCCCAGCCTGCAGTGGTGCATGGGATTCTTCCTTCCTGAGGTTACAATTGCAGGAGACAATGGTGCCCGCTTTTTGTTTACAATGTCACCTGAAAGTGAGAACAGGTGTTCACATGGCACTGTTGTAACTGTCACAAGACATTTACGTGCCAGATGCACTAAGGATTCATATGTCCCTTCATGCTTTAACCACCATTCCAGAGGGAAGCAAAAGTGGATGGGAACCTGGGAGGCAGTGACAATGAGATGGTCGAGTTCAGGATCCTGACACAAGGAAGAAAGGAGAGCAGCAGAATACAGACCCTGGACTTCAGAAAAGCAGACTCTGACTCCCTCAGGGAACTGACGGGCAGGATCCCCTGGGAAAATAACATGAGGAGGAAAAGAGTCCAGGAGAGCTGGCTGCATTTTAAAGAATCGTTATGGAGGTTGCAGGAACAAACCATCACAATGTCTAGGAAGAACAGTAAATATGGCAGGCGACCAGCCTGGCTTAACAGTGAAATCCTTGTTGATCTTAAAACACAAAAAAGAAGCTTACAAGAAGTGGAAGACTGGACAAATGACCAGGGAAGAATATAAAAATATTGCTCAGGCATGCAGGAGTGAAATCAGGAAGGCCAAGTCACACTTGGAGTTGCAGCTATCAAGAGATGTTACGAGTAACAAGAAGAGTTTCTTCAGGTATGTTAGCAACAAGGTGGTCAAGGAAAGTGTGAGCCCCTTACCGATGTGGAAAAAGCTAACGTACTCAATGCTTTTTTTGCCTTTGTCTTCATGAACAAGGTCAGCTCCCAGACTACTGTATTGTGCAGCACAGCATGGGGAGGAGGTGACCAACCCTCTCTGGAGAAAGAAGTAGTTCAGGACTATTTAGAAAAGCTGGACGAGCACAAATCCATGGGGCCGGATGCACTGCATCTGAGGGTGCTAAAGGAGTTGGCGGATGTGATTGCAGAGCCATTGGCCATTATCTTTGAAAACTCATGGTGATCGAGGGACGTCCTGGATGACCGGAAAAAGGCTAATGTAGTGCCCATCTTTAAAAATGGGAAGGAGGAGGATCCAGGGAACTACAGACCACTCAGCCGCACCTCAGTTCCTGGAAAAATCATGGAGCAGGTCCTCAATTCTGAAGCACTAAGAGGAGAGGAAAGTGATCAGGAACAATCAGCATGGATTCACCAAGGGCAAGTCATGCCTGACTAACCTAATTGCCTTCTATGACAAGATAACTGGCTCTGTGGATGAGGGCAAGGCAGTGGACGTATTATTTCTTGACTTTAGCAAAGCTTTTGATACGGTTTCCCACAGTATTCTTGATGGCAAGTTAAAGAAGTATGAGCTGGATGAATGGACTATAAGGTGGACAGAAAGCTGGCTAGATCATCGGGCTCAACAGGTAGTGATCAATGGCTCCAAGTCTAGTTGGCAGCCGGTATCAAGCGGAGTGCCCCAAGCATCAGTCCTGGGGCTGGTTTTGTTCAATATCTTCATTAATGATCTTGAGGATGGCGTGAATTGCACACTCAGCAAGTTTGCAGACGACACTAAACTGAGAGGAGTGGTAGATATGCTGGAGGGTAGGGATAGGATACAGAGGGATCTAGATAAATTAGAGGATTGGGCCAAAAGAAATCTGATGATGTTCAACAAGGACAAGTGCAGAGTCCTGCGCTTATGATGGAAGAATCCCATGCACTGCTACAGACTAGGGACCGAATGGCTAGGCAGCAGTTCTGCAGAAAAGGACCCAACGGTTACAGTGGATGAGAAGCGGGATATGAGTCGACAGTGTGCCCTTGTTGCCAAGAAGGCTAAAGACATTTTGGGCTGTATAAGTAGGAGCATTGCCAGCAGATCGAGGGATGTGATCATTCCCCTCTATTCGACATCGGTGAGGCCTCATCTGGAGTACTGTGTCCGGTTTTGGGCCCCACGCTGTCACAGGCCCAAGGACTCCCATGGGGAGGGAAATCAGCATTGTATGTTGCTAACATGGTTGCAAGCACCGCAAGGCATTTCCAGGGAAGGTGAAAGGTGTGAGTGTGAAATGGAAGATTTCTTTGCAGGTTGCAAGAGGCCAAGAGGGGGAAGGAGGAAGAGAGCAGAGAATGGGTTAACTCGACACTTTAGCTAGCTCCGTGTGAAGATAAGACACTGGCCCCGATCCAAGGTAATGGGCTGGACGAGAAATCTGGAGCTGCCCAGCTGTGAGAAGAGGAGAACTAAGTTGAGGAGGGCTGCAGAGATAGCAGTGAGAACAGTGAGAGCGAATGAGATGGCAAAGATCAACGGGGGGAAAACAAAGTCTCTGGAGCTGGTGTGTTCTGGAAAGCCGAGGAGGCCACAGCGAGCCGGTTTGGACTGGTACAAAGAGCACCAGTAACAGAGGGCCCTAAAACGAAAACACCCCAAAAGAACCCAGGACTTAAAAACCCTCCCAAGAGCCAAAGCAAGTCGGAGATCACAGAGGACACTAGACGACCCGTTCACGGTATAAGAACTCCCATTCACCCTTCCGCCTCTTCTTCTTATGTTACATCCAGGCTTGGCCAGCCTCGAGTCATGCATGTGTGAATATGAAAGTGGGTTAGGGCTGGGGTACTAACGCTTTCTTTTTTCTTTTGTATGACATGGGAGCAGTCCCAACACTCACCGCTGTTATTTTATTAATAAAGCTTTAAAACTTAAGACACTTGGTGTGCTCCATCATCTCCTCCCCTAAAGATCCTGTGGCCTCAGCCTGATCACTTGACGCCCTGGACAGACTGGTAAGAGAAATCTGTCACAACGCTACAAGAAGGATGTGGAAAAATTGGAAAGAGTCCAGCGGAGGGCAACAAAAATGATTAGGGGGCTAGAGCACATGACTTATAAGGAGAGGCTGAGGGAACTGGGATTTAGTTGGCAGAAGAAAAGAATGAGGGGGGATTTGATCGCTGCTTTCAACTACCTGAAAGGGGGTTCGAAAGAGGATGGATCTAAATTGTTCTCAGTGGTCCCAGATGACAGAACAAGGAGTAATGGTCTCAAGCTACAGTGAGGGAGGTTTAGGTTGGATATTAGGGAAAAGTTTTTCAATTGGAGGGTGGTGAAGCACTGGAATGGGTTACCTAGGGAGGTGGTGGAATCTCCTTCCTTAGAGGTTTTTAAGGTCAGGCTTGACAAAGCCCTGGCTGGGATGATTTAGTTGGGGATTGGTCCTGCTTTGAGCAGGGGGTTGGACTAGATGACCTCCTGCGGTCCCTTCCAACCCTGATATTCTATGACATGCGTCCATGCTGATGAAGGGTTCTGCTAGATAACGATCCAAAGCAGAGCAGACCAATGCATGTTCAGTTTCATCATCTGAGTCAGAAAGTTGATTTTCTTTGGTGGTTCGGGTTCTGTAGTTTCCGCATCTGAGTGTTCCTCTCTTTAGACTTCTGAAAGCATTTTCCACACCTCATCCCTCTCATATTGTGGAGAGTACTTCAGATTCTTAAACCTTGGGTCAAGTGATGCAGCCATTTTTGGAAATCTCACATTTGTACCTTCTTTGCATTTTGTCAAATCTGCAGTGACGGTGTTCGTAAATTAAACGTGCTGGGTCATCATCCGAGACTGCTATAACATGAAATATATGGTGGAATGTGTGTAAAACAGAGCAGGAAATATACAATTCTCCTCCAAGGAGTTCAGTCACAAATTTAAACGATCATCATCAGCATGGAACGGTGACTGAAGCATGATGGGGCATACAAATGTTTAGCATATCTGGCACTTAAATACCCTGCAATACCAGCTACAAAGTGCCATGCTAATGCCTGTTCTCACTTTCAGGTGACAGTGTAAATAAGAAGCAGGCAGCAGTATTGCCTGTAAATGTAAACGAACTTGTTTGTCTTACCAATTGGCTGGACAAGAAGTAGGACTGAGTGGACTTGTAGGTTCTAAAGGTTTACATTGTTTTGTTTTTGAGTGCAGTTATGTAAGAAAAAAAATCTGCATTTCTAAGTTACACTTTCAAGCTAAAGATTGCCCTACAGTACTTGTATGAGGTGAACTGAAAAATACTATTTATTTTGTTTATCATTTTTACAGTGCCCTCCCAGTTAGACACAGGCACTGCCTTTCTGTTCATCCACTCACCTCTTTGGCACTTGTGAAGGCCACCCCGGAAAAGGCATATCTGTCCACCACTAGAGTGATGCCTTGATTTAACTTCTCTTTCATCAATGGCCTGAACAACAAAGAAAAGACATGTCATACTCCATTATACCCAGGCAGAAATGCAAAGAATTCAACACAGAGGACACAGCGGGTGGGCCCTTTTCAATAGTTGATGCACTTGGTTATAGTGATCTCCAGCAACTGTGGGATTAGAGTAGTTTGTCAGTCAAGGCTGTGATTTTTGTTTATAAAGCTTTGTCACCCACAGTTTCTCAATGCTCTAAAAATCTCCCCCAACCTTGTTGCATCACTATCCTTCCAGCCAAGGAGGAATGGATGGGACTCTTTTCAGAGACAAACAGTGCTGCAAGATGGGTGCTTGCTATGGCTGCTGCTGCCTGAAATAGTGCTACTTTCATCCTGCCCTTTATTAGGAGCTGAGCAAATAACCTCCCATCACCCAGCATAAAAAGCAAATTTCAGAGCCACTAGTCCCAAGTCTCCTGCATGGTAATGCAGAGCACTACTTCATCCAGTTAAATGACCTATGGACAGAGTCACAGCCAAGCTGAAAGTATCCACAGTTGGGACCAAACGAATGGTTTAGTTCAATTTTTCTATTTAGTGTAGCAGATACAATAAGGACTGTGTCTCTTGGGCAAGAAATCACTTGAACGTCACCCAAAATGGACAATAATGTGTCAAGACTCATGCATTTGTCTTCCACGCTGAGAATTCAGGAATGTTCCCGATCTGCTTGGCATTAGTAAAGATGAACTACCACCAGCGTCAGCAGGACCAGAGAAGCCTTTGGAAAATGCAGCTTTTTAAAAGTGAAACATATTTTCTATTTTACAGATTTCCAGCTAACAGCACTACTTTCCACAAATGTATACCATTACACTTGTAAAAGTCTGGTTTGGCTAAAATCCTACATCATTCTACCATTTATTGCACAAAAGGAGTAGCATCCAGGTTGAACTGTTAATAGGAGATCGTATTAAAGGCAGTACCCACTCTCTGTAATAAACAGCATAGTGCGTACTTCATCATAAAGCAAGAGAGCTGAAGCTTAACTTGAAAAATGAAGGGAAGAACACCAGTTCTTTAAGAGCATCTCAGCAGCAAGAGATTTAGTGAGACTACACTCTAAGGCCTCAATTCTGCAATTCATCCATGTGAGAGCAGGGACTAAGAATGTTTCACCCTCTGATGCCAGGAAGCAGACATGGGGGCTGATTCTGAGAGTTCTCACACAACATTGATTTTGAGGGGAGTTATGGGGCCTCAGTGTGATGGGTTGGGTCACAGAAACCTTGTAACTGCCACCTGATGTGCTGGGATTACTTCTAAGCTAGTTTTCCCTGGCAGCTTAGAACTTTAGTATCTTGCCTGGTTGTGCCAGACATGATAGCCTGCTACAAACACAGACCCAGGTCTGAACCACATCTACCAGAAGCTGCAGCCTTAACTGAAAACAGCTTAAGAAGTACTCCTGTCTCCAACACTCAGATACCCAGCTCCCAATGGGGTCCAAACCCCAAATAAATCCGTTTTACTCTGAATAAAGCTTATATAGGGTAAACTCATAAACTGTCCATCTTCTATAACACTCATAGAAAGATATGCACAGCTGTTTGCTCCCCCAGGTATTAATCACTTACTCTGGGTTAATAAATAAGTAAAAAGTGGTTTTATTAAATATAAAAAGTAGGATTTAAATGGTTCCAAGTAATGACAGAACAAAGTAAATTATCAAACAAAATAAAATAACACACACAAGTCTAAGCCTAATACAGTAGGAAACTAAATGCAGGTAAATCTCACCCTCAGAGATGTTCCAATAAGCTTCTTTTACAGACTAAACTTCCTCATAGTCTGGGTCCAGCAATCGCTCACACCCCTGTAATTACTGTCCTTTGTTCCAGTTTCTTTCAGGCATCCTTTGGGGTGGAGAGGCTATCTCTTGAGCCAGCTGAAGACAAAATGGAGGGGTTTCCAGGGGCTTATATAGGCTCTCTTGTGGGTGGAAACCCCTTTCTCCCCACTTTAGAATCACAGCTACAAGATGGAGTTTTGGAGTTACATGGGCAAGTCACATGTCCACACATGACTCAGTTCTCTAGAGGCTGACGCCAATGCTCACATGTTAGCCCGAACATTCCCAGAAAAGCTCAGATGTGGACTGGCATCTATCAAGGTCCATTGTTAGCTAAGTACTCCCAATTACTTGAATAACCCCTTCACACTTTGTTGACCAAATCTGCCTTACGTGCTTCCTACAGCAAACTTTAAATACAAGCATAGAGCCAACACTCATAATTTCAGATATAACAATGATACATGCATACAAATAGGATGAATACATTTAGTAGAACACAACCTTTGCAAAGATGTTACATGACATATCTAGCATAAAACATTCCAGTTATGTCATATTTACACTCATAAGCATATTTCTATAAAGCATTATGGGGTGCAATGTCACACTCAGCACATAGAAAATCAGGTCAGATCCTGTAACAAGCTCTCCACTGGTGGACCCAATGCATGTCCAGAGACACTCCGCAATCAGTGGGCCTCCATACAAGTGCCAGTGTCTGCCTGTGCAGAGCTCACTGCAGTCTTGGTGCCTTATTTCAGTGCAAATGTAGGCACCAAAGTTTGGAAGTTTTAGCCTGGGGGAGTTTGTTCCAGAGAGGTGTTAAGCACCTGTTACTCTCACTGAAGTTCTAATGAGAGAGGTCAGCATCAAGCCATAAGCTTGAAATAGCATTTGTTAGGTGGGAGAGCAGTGAACTGCTCACAAGTAAGTAGTTCTTACATTTTCTTCTTATATATGGATGTTGAAGCAGAAAGCCTGGGCCACTCCCACCCTCCTTAAATCACTTAGAAGTTTCATCACAATTTCCCATGATTAAAGTTTAGGGAGTATGTCTCAATCAGAAGTCCTAGGGACTGGTCAGAATCACGTTGAATGTTGTTAACCATGTATTTTGAATTTTATCATCATACAGGACAGTAGCATAATACATGATTTAGAAGGGAAATGTCATTTTTTAATTGCATGAAAAACACAGAATCCATGCCCTAGTGCCTTACAACTATGCCACTTATGCCAAACTCCACTGGGAGAAGCTGTGGTTCTCTGTTGCTACAATAGAGTCACATTTACTCACTCAGTGCTCTTCTCTGAGCTCAATCCACCCTGTGATTGTTGCTGTTCCCTCTACTTAAGACCAGGCAGAGGAAATTCACCAATAGACCTGGAAACATTGAAGAAATATTCCCACACCAGAGGCAGGTATCTGCCTCCCTCCTTCCAAAAGGGGAAAAAACAATAACAACAAATTAACAGACTAGATCAGGGATTCAGAACAGATGCTCTGCTCAGAACACAGGCAAGTTATCCCTATAGTTTAGAGGGCTATATACATAAAATACAAATCAAGAAATCATGTGAACCCAAGATTAAGAATACTGTGTGAGAAATCTAAATCAGTCTTGTTGGTATGGCAAATTCAGAGCTGGAGAAACGCGTTCCACATCAGTCTCTGTGCCTTCAGCTACAACATTAGGAAAAGCATGAAGACTTTCTTATATTTAGCATGAATTAATTTAGTGCTCATAAAGAGATGGATTTCTAGTTCTAGCCTAATTCAAGATGATGCTAGCAGATGCTTCAGTACACCTCAATCCTAACCTAAAGCACTCTTAATTCTATTCCAGGCTGCTCTTAGGAATGCCAATCAGATCATATCGGGAGATGACTTTGTGATACACACAGAAGTGGGAAGGAAGAGGAGACTACCAAATTCACTTTCACTTATAGTTGAGCTTTTAATTAAGATTTCAAGAGATTACCAAGGTAACAAGTTAATCCACTGTGTAACCTCATGTAAGGTCTTTGAGGCCTTTTTCTGCAGCCATGTAAGGAGAGCAGTAGTTATGAGCCAAGAAGCAGAAAGTCACACCCTCACCTTCCTTTTAAGTTATATCAAAACAATGTAATATCAGGCTGTTAAGAAGGCACCCCTACTAATAGTACCCACCATACCAGATAAGCAAGGAATCTCTTAAGATGTTTAAAGAAAATTCTGTCTGGCAAGGAATCACTTATCAACAGTTTGGGTGAAATCTCTACTTCTTTACTGTTTTGCCTTTATGATCCCTACTTCTCTATTGTTTATCTGTATGGTTTCTGTCTGTTACATAACTAATTTTGCTAGATGTAAATCAACTATGGTGGTGGGGTGTGATTGGTTAAAGATTTTTTCATAATGGGCTAGGATTGGTGAAAGATATGGTTTTGTAGTACTTTAGTTTAAAATGATTGGTTAAGGCACAGCTAAGCAGGACTCAAGTTTCATTATATAAACTGGGGTCCAAAAGGAAGTTCTTTGGAACCAGTTCTTTCGGATACCTGCCAGATCTCAACAGCCTGCCAATCACACTATGCAGAAGCTGGAGTCCCCGGATGACCTGATCCTGACTGGCCATCGGGAAAAGTTTATCTTCCTTCTTGGGAGTGGTGAGCATTGTATTCATAGCATTCTGTTTTGGTGGTGGTTAATAAATAGAGGTTAAGGATATTACTTTGTAAGGCTCTTTCACTGGTAAAAGACCACACAAATCCACAGAAGAGTACACCCTAAGCCCCAGTAATTGGGTATGGGTGGTCCTGAGCCCCAGGAACTGGCTAAAGGTAGGTGCCTTTTGCCTGGAGCTCTAGGAACTGGGAAAGGGTGGAGGTGCCTAAATCAATCAGATTATGCCTTGAGACCTAGGAACTGGTTAAAGGTGGGTGCCTTAGAGAGTGGGTGCAGGTAACCAATGTAGTGGAGAATGCAGGCAGCCTGTGGTCATTTGGACTGAACTGATAGAGCTTCACACAGAGAATAACTGTAGAAAAGTAATAGCAGCAGAATACATATGCATTTAGTCAATAAGGGCCGCTACCTACTTGACAGAATGACCATTCTGAAGCTTCAGGAGGGAACAAAGAAAAGGAGCAGGAGGGGTGAGGGTTAGCTGAAGAGCCCAACTTCCTTGCTAAATGGGTAGCAGAACAAGGTCCATGCCCAGGGGGACAAGATTCTTTCCAGGGGAGGGATATCCTTGAGTCTGCTTGTAAAGGGTTTAAAGTAGGGCCGTTGATTAATCACAGTTAACTCACACGATTAACTAAAAAAAATTAATCATGATTAATTGCACTGTTAAGCAATAGAATACCAACTGAAATGTATTAAATATTTTTGGATTTTTTTTTACATTTTCAAATATATCGTTTTCAATTACAGCACAATACAAGTGTATTCACTTTATATTTTTTATTACAAATATCTGCTCTGTAAAAAACAAATATTTTTCAATTCACCTTATACAAGTACTGTAATGAAATCTTTTTATCATGAAAGTGCAACTTACAAATGTAGTGGTTTTCAGTTAGGTAACTGCACTCAAAAACAAAACAATGTAAAACTTTAGAGCCTATAAGTCCACTCAGTCCTACTTTTGGGCAGTCAATTGCTAAGACAAACAAGTTTGTTTATATTTACGGGATATAATGCTACCCACTTCTTAATTACAATGTTACCTGAAAGTGAGAACAGGCTGTCGCATGGCACTGTTGTAGCTGGCACTGCGACATTTACATGCCAGATGTGCTGAGGATTCATATGCCTCTTCATGCTTTGGCCATCATTCCAGAGGACATGCTTCCATGCTGATGATGCTCGTTAAAAAAAAGTGTTAATTAAATTTGTGACTGAACTCCTCAGGGAAGAATTGTATATTTCCTGCTCTGTTTTACACACATTCCGCCATATATTTCATGTTATAGCAGTCTCAGATGATGACCCAGCACATTTTGTTCGTTTTAAGAACACTTTCACTGCAAATTTGATAAAATGCAAAAAAAGATACCAATGTGAAATTTCTACAGATAGCTACAGCACTGGACCCAAAATTAAAGAATCTGAAGTGCCTTCTAAAAATCTGAGAGGGATGAGGTGTGGCGCATGCTCTTAGAAGTCTTAAAAAGTGCAACAGTCTGATGTGGAAACTACAAAACCCACCAAAAAAAAAAAAATCAACCTTCTACTGGTGGTATCTGACTCAGATGATGTAAATGAACATGCATCAATCCGTACTTCTTTGGATTGTTATTGAGAAGAACCTGTCATCAGCATGTCCTCTGGAATGGTAGTTGAAGTATTAAGGGACATATGAATCTTTAGTGTATCTGGCATGTAAATATCTTGTGATGCCAGCTACAACAGTGCCATGCAAATGACTGTTCTCACTTTCAGGTGACATTGTAAACAAGAAGCAGGCAGCACTATCTTCTGCGAATGTAAACAAACTTTTTATCTGAGCGACTGGCTGAACAAGAAGTAGGACTGAGTGGACTTGTAGGCTCTAAAGTTTTACGTTGTTTCATTTTTTAATGTAGATTATTTTATACATAATTCTACATTTGTAGGTTCAACTTTCATGATAAAGAGATTGCACTACAGTACTTGTATTAGGAGAATAGAAAAATACTATATATTTTGGTTTTTTACGGTGCAAATACTTTTAGTCAAAAATAAATATAAAGAGATCACTGTACACTTTGTATTCTGTGTTGTAATTGAAATCAATATATTTGAAAATGTAGAAAACAACCAAAAATATTTAAATAAATAGCATTCTATTCTTATTTAATCGTGCAATTAATTTGTTTAATCGCTTGACAGCCCTAGTTTAAAGCATTCTGTAAACGCATGAAGCAAAAACCAAACAAAAAACGCTATCAAAGCAGCAGCAGCATGGGCATTATGGAAAGCTGTCACTAATCTTTCAGCCTGGTAGCACTCCAGGAAAGACAACTGGAGGATTACAAATTAGAGTTGGATATAGTCAGTGATAAGCTGCCAAAATCTTAACAACCCATTCCCTATAAAAAGTTCTGATTTAAGAGGGGGAGGGGCCAGGGAGACATACTCGTGGGGCCGGAGGCCCCTGCAGGGTCTGGGGCAAATTGTCCCACTTGCCCTTCCCCCCCCCTGCGGCCCCAGAGCTCACAGCTCCCCGCCCCCTTACCTTGACGGCAGCCCACAGCTCAGCTGAGCTGCCCAGCTGCTGGCCATGCTGAGGCTCTGCGGGGTAGGGGAAGCAGAGGAGAGCTCAGGGGAGACATCCTCATGGGGCCAATTGGGGCCTGGGCCAATTGCCCCACTTGCCTCCTCCTCTCCCCTCTGGCCAGCCCTGGAGCTTGCAGCAAACCCCTCCCACCTAGCCAGGCCACTCAAAAAGCAGCAGCAGGACGACTCCCGAGCTCAGCTGAGCTGCCCAGCTGGTGCCGGCGGCTGGCTATGCTGCAGCTGGGGGGAAAGAGAAGGAGGGGCCCGGGGAGCCTCAGCCTCCCCAGCTGGGAATCCTGGGAGCAACAGGATGGTCTGGCCCGTGGACCGGAGTTCTTTGCCCACCTCCTGGCCCTTTAACAACTGGTTCTCCATGGAGGTCTAATTTTAGCAACCTGTTCTTGAGAACCTGTGGGAACCGGCTCCAGCTCACCACTGGATATAGTTAAGGATAATTTGGCTCAGTATAAGGCACCGCAGTGTGCCAGTGCAGCTTCAGCATTACAAAATGCAACAGCCCTATAGGCCAAAACAGGAGAGTGTGAACATTTAAAAATGAAAGGAGAAAAACTGATTGGAGAAGTATCTACATTGCAAATGAAACTAAGGGATGCTCAGGCAGCTGTCAGAACAGTGTTATAAGAAAATAAGGCTTGGGCCCAGATAAACAGTGACCAGGTACAGGCAGATGCTCAGTTATTGGGACCCCTAGAAAGGAAACTGTGTCTGGACTGGATGGTGAAGGTGTTGGCACAACCTGCATGGAGGCCAGCAGATTATGAGGTTTTACCCCAGGCCTGCACTAGTGCTTCTGACTGCGCAATAATAAGGACTGCTGAGGAGCGGGTAGGTGCAAACGGTGTTCTTGCTACCAGATGGGACTGGGTGAAAAATAATAAAGAAAGTAATGTTGGACAGACAACAGGGGAAATTGTTCCATGTAAAAGAACAAGGCCTCTGTGAGTCCCCAGAATGGTGTGTCATTAAAAAGGCAATACTGGCCATGGCTGCTGGGTTTGTGCCAATAGTAACTGGAACCCAACTGGATTTCAATGCTTTAGCTTTTAAGACTGCATTGATAGATGGTTTGAATTAAAAAATGAAGGTGAATTTAGGACCCACAGATCCAGCTAGTGGGTACCCCAAATTAAAACAGGACATTTTTCTAGCAGCTATAGTTTTTCAAGATCCGCTGGGACAATCAGAAGAAGGAATTGACAGAAAAATGGAATCCGTCCAGGCGGTAACTTTTGCCAACAAAAGGCCCCCAGATCTTCAAGGGAAAAAGGGACCCGATGCACCATAGCATGTTAGAGGAAGAGAACAGGGAGGTGCAAGAGACAGCAGAGGAACAAGAGGAAGAAATGGATATGTGTATCAGATGCAGCACAGAGAATGCATAGGAGATGCACATGGGGAACGAAGGCATGGAGGAAGCTCATGATGGCAAGAGAACCTAAGGAGAAATGGGATGGGAAGCCCACAAGTGAATTATTGCAGAAGGTTGTCCAGTTAGAAAGGCAAGAGGAATTGACTGACAGGGCTCCTGTAACTCCCATAACGGACTCTGTATCGTTGGTGCCACCCCAATATTGGTGCCTGCCTCCTCGGACTTCCCCTGAGGTGGTGGCCCAACTACAGCTATCCCTTGGGATAGTTCAGCAGTTTGAGCATTGGCGAGCTAAACCCAGGGTTGTGAGTTCAATCCTTGAGGGGGCCACTTAGGGATCTGGGGCAAAATCAGTACTTGGTCCTGCTAGTGAAGGCAGGGGGCTGGACTCGATGACCTTTCGAGGTCCCTTCCAGTTTTAGGAGATTGGTATATCTCCAATTATAAAAAAAAACAGTATGACAAGTGGGGGCATCCCATTGTAGGTGCAATAAAGGGGAGATCTGGGAAACAAACATGCCCCATAATGTTAATTGACACAGGTGCATCAGTATGTGTGCTTGGAGAGCAGTGGCTTCCCAGGGATGCTTTGGAAACCAAAAATTCAACACAATTAATATCCTATACAGGGGAGACAATGAAAGCATTTATCACAAGACCAATCCTGACCTGTATAGGAAATCAGGAGTCGTGGGTAAATATTGTTTTCAGAAGCAGGATCAAATTGGGAATGGGGCTGCCTAAATCAACCGGGTTATGCCTTCAGCTGTAGGAACTGGTTAAAGGTGGGTGCCCTAAAGTGTGCAGGTAATACTAAGGATTCAAAGCTATGCACATTACTTTAAAACTCAAAAAAGAATTATATTTACACTTGTTCCCAGCGGTTAGCAGAGAAAAGCAGATGCACTGTGTGGTCCTCCAAATTGCTCTTGTTCTCCAAGTAGGAGCTAATTAGCCGTCCAATTTCTGTTGTTCTGTCTGTAAGAAAGAGTACAAGAACAAATCTGGTGAGTTATGCAGTCTCTTGCTTCAGTTACTGTGCAATATGACTTAAGATTTACTCCATGTACAAATTCCATGGAACAAATATTTTAAACCCAAAACTAAAAACCAGTCATGCTTGGACATACATACTGCTTTTCTGAAAATCCAACTATTCAACTTTTAAAAATTGCTACGCAAAGAGAATTTTCAAGTTGCAATGTAAACAAACCAAAAACCAGGAGGTGCCATAATATGGGAAGCACAACCTCAATGGCAGAGTAAAAATAAAAGGAGTAAATGTAGGGAAACGTGACAGAAAAGCCATGCATCCTGGCCTTTCTAGTGTGGCAATACATTCCCACCACAAAGGGTTCACTGTGACAGCCAAGGAACCATGCAACACCACAGCTGAGAATGCAGCTACAGGTATCAGTGTTACATTCTCCAGTGTTTTCAGATGCCTCTCCCCAAATGGAAGGGGGGCATACCCCAGGACAAAGCAAACACTAGCTATGAAGATGTATACCTTTAAGATGACTAGACCTCAAACTGTACATGGCAGGCATGAAAGGGAGGGCAAGACACAGCACCAATGGTTTTATTTTCCTGAAGGGACACCTAGCTTTCAAACTTTGGGGAACACTGCTTACTGGAAAGCCACAGCAATCACCAGCCCTTGGTGTGCACCCTTCAGTGCCCCCCACCCCTTGTCAGAGGGCTACATGGGGCTGCCCCACCCTGCATCAGTGGAGTTAATGTTGCTAACACCTCCCTCAACTTCCCCACCCCCATCAGTGAGGATAGTGGTGTCTCCCCGCCAGGGCCGGCTTTAGGAAGTGCGGGGCCCAATTTGAACAGTTTTCATGGGGCCCAGGCATGGATGACTGAAAAACAAAAGAAAAAACAAAAACAAAAAAAATGTAAAAAAAACATGTGGGGCTTGTACTCAGTGGGCAGTGCCCCGAGTCTTCAGTGGCACTTCGGCGGTGTGTCCTTCACTCGCTCCAGGTCTTTGGTGGCACTGAAGGACCTGCCACCGAAGTGCTGCCGAAGACCCAGATTAAGCAAAGGACCCGCTGCTGAAGTGCTGCTGAAGACCTGGAGCGAGCGAAGGACCTGTCGCTGAAGTGCTGCTGAAGACCTGAAGGAAGCACCTCCAAGTGAGTAAAAATTAAAAAAGCGCCTCTAGAAAGGGAAGGGATTCTCACTGGGCGCAGGGCCCTCTTAGGCGCTGGGCCCAATTCGGGGGAATTGGTGGAATTGGCCTAAAGTCGGCCCTGCTCCCCGCTCCATGTCACAGGGGTTAGCAATGTCCCCGTCCCCTCCATGTCACTGAGATTGGCGGTGACCCCTGTGTCATGGTGGTAACGGTGCCCCACCCTTCCCGCCATGTCATGGGGGTTGGCAGCATTCCCACAATTACAAGGGTTATTGTTGCCCCACACTTCCCTTTCATGTCACTTGGCTTGGCGGTGCCCACCCACCTGTAGTACCCCCATCACGGGGGTTGGTGGTGCTCTCCACCTGCCCTCCCTTCCATGTCACCGGGGTAACGGTGCCCCCGACCTCCCCAGGGTTAGCGGTGCCCCCCAACCCGATCCATATCACGCAGGTTGGGGACGGCAGGGCGCGGGGGGGCGCATAAAAGGGGGGGAAGGGGCAGGCTCCCCTCCGTACCCGGGAATCGCAGGAGCTCGGCGAGGTGCCCAGATGCCCGCAGCGCTTCCACCAGCCTCCGGCTCTGCGTGGTCTTCCCGGTCCGGTCCACCCCCTCCAGCACCACCAGCGCCCCGCGTCTGCACGCCATGGCCACGGCGGCACGCGCTACAACCGTTACCACTCCCGAAGAAACAGGCGCGGGTAGGACGAGCGTCCGCTTCCGGAGAACCATAGAGAGCCACGCGGGCACAGTTTGGACAGCAGGGGCTGCCTAAGGCCTCCAAGTCCGCCAAGGCGGAGCCCCACCCGCTGCTCCACCCCATCTGCCTAGCCCCGCCGGGGGGCAAGAGCGCACGGAAGGGGCTCAGGATTTGCCTAGGGCATCTATGGGCGGCTACACAGAGGGTGCCCTATCCTTAGACGGGGGACTATGGGGGAGACACTGCTCCGGCCCCGGGCTTGCTGCGGGGGTGACAGCTACCTTTGCCCTAGACAGGGGTGGGGGAAGAGTTACTGGCTGTCACTGTCCCGGGCTGGAGGGCGGTTATAGGTTGTCACTGCCCCGGGTTGGGGTAGAGGGGGTGAGAGGCTGTCACTGCTGGGGGAGGGCGCGGGCGGGTTACAGGTTGTCACGGGGGAGGTGATTACAGGCGGTCACTGCCCCAGGCAGGGGGCGAGTTACAGGTTGTCATTGTCCCGGGTTGGGACGAGGGGCGGCTGTCACTGCCACGTGGTGGCTGGGGCGGAGAGGCTGTCACTGCTCCGGCGGGGTAGGCGGTCACTGCCCCAGGCTGGGACAGGTGAGGAGAGGCTGTCACTGTCCCGGGCTGGGTGTGTGTCTGAGCGAGCGCCTGTCACTGCCCCTGGGGTGGGGAGAGGAGAAGATGTCACTGCTCCGGGGGGGAGGGGTTACAGACGGTCACTGTTGCAGGCTGGGGGATAGTTACAGGTTGTCATTGCCCGGCGCTAGGGAGAAGGGCGGTTGGCACTGCCCCGCGCTGGGGCGGAGGAGAGGCTGAAGGGAAGGTGTGTCTGCATGAAGGAAGGCGGGTGGCGCGCGCATGCCGGAACCACCTCCCAATACTTGGATGACACCTGCTCCTTCCTCCCTTGGCGCCTGTGCTGTTGCCCCGCCTCCTTATTGATATACAGCTGGCGGTGTCCCGGGCGGCCAATCAGCGGCGGCAACTCCTGAATATGGAATGAGCCCGGGGCTGCGGCCCTTGTCATGCGGGCCCGAGCGACGAGGGAACAGCGCGGCAGGGAGCGGGGCACAAGATGGCGACAGCCATGTACCTGGAGCACTATCTGGACAGTGAGTAGCGGGCCCGGCGCGGGGAGCGGGGCGCCCCACCACCTGTGGCGTGAGGGGGAACGGGGACAGGCGCCAGGGAGGGGGCGCCTGCGGGAGAGGGTCCCCGCGGCGGGGTGGGGATGATGGAGGGGGCAGCGGGGGCGGTGACACCGCTCAGTTCGGGACGGGGCGGTGCTTGCCGCGAGCGCTGCTGTTACTGCAGCTGACTGCGGGAATAACAACTGCGTCACTCTTCGCAGGGGGTGTGGTATCATGTGCGTCATCAACCGCGTCTCGCGTGAGAGGCGCGTGCTTGTATCATCATTACCTGCGGAGAGCGGGAGCAGTTCAACCTCTTCTCTTTAGCGCCCTTCCCTTGTGCCTGGGCGTAGCTGTTTGTTCTCCGGGCTGCCCACATCCCCCTGCCTCTGCTCTTCCGCCCCTCCTCGCGGGGCTGACACCAGCCCTCTGCCTGCCTCAGCTCCCCTTCCCTGCCTTATGGGTAGGAGCCTACCAAATAGCCATGAGAAGTGCATCACAGACCATGAAAACTGATCCTTTGTATCCTTTTACCCTACACTATATAGATTAATAGTATTAAGAGTAACGGATTAATAAGGAGTAATAGGATGAAATTTAATAGTGAAAAGTGCAAGGTCATGCATTTAGGGATTAATAACAAGCACTGCTGTTATAAGCTGGGGACACATCAGTTGGAAGTAACAGAGAAGGAAAAGGACCTTGGAGTATTGGTTGATCACAGGATGACTATGTGTTGTTGCTAATGTAATATGGCTGTGAAAAAAGCTAGTATGGTCTTGGGATGCATCAGGCAAGGTATTTCTAGTAGAGATAAGGCGGTATTAGAACTGTTATACAAGGCAATGGTGAGACCTCATCTGGAATATTGTGTGCAGTTCTGGTCTCCCATGTTTAAGAAGGATGAATTCAAACTGGAACAGGTTCAGAGAAGGGCTACTAGGATGATCCAAGGAATGGAAAATCTGTCATATGAAAGGAGGTTCAAAGAGCTTGGCTTGTTAAGCCTAACCAAAAGAAGTCTGAGGGGAGTTATGATTGTTCTTTATAAATATATCAGAGGAATAAATAACAGGGAGGGAGAGGAATTATTTAAGCTCAATACCAATGTGGACACAAGAACAAATGGACATAAACTAGCTATCAGGAAGTTTAGACTTGAAATTAGATGAAGGTTTCTAACCATCAGAGGAGTGAAGTTCTGGAACAGCCTTCCAAGGGAAGTAGTGGGGGCAAAAGACATCTGGCTTCAAGACTAAGCTTGATACGTTTATGGAGAGGATGGTATAATGGGATAGCCTAATTTGGGCAATTAATTGGTCTTTGACTACTAGTGGTAAATATGCCCAGTGGCTTATGATGAGATGTTAGATGGGGTGGGATCTGAGTTGCTACAGAGAATTCTTTCCTTGGTGTCTGGCTGGTGAGTCTTGCCCACATGCTCAGGGTTTAGCTGATCACCATATTTGGGTTCGGGAAGGAATTTTCCTCCAGGGCAGTGTCGGAAAAAAACTCAGTTCTCACTTTTTGTTTGGGTGCAGCAAAATCAAATACTTTATTCTAACTCCAGCAATTGCAATAGAGGGAGGGAGTGCCCTAGGACACTGGGTCGCCCCAGTCCCGGACAGGTCTCTCAACACGTAAACAATTACAGCAAGCATTTATACCTTTGTTACAGACAATAACAAGCAATAATACAGACAATAATGAGCAACAGCTGCATTTTGTTTATACATAGGCTATCCTGCTATCTTATTTTTCTCACTTCTGGGTGCCAGTCTATGTATTTGATTATCAGTGCAAGGTCGTGATAACTTCTCACATAGTTCTTTCCTACTCACCTCACACTATCCTCGGTTCTACAAGTCTCACGTCATTAGGGTTACAGCTGGCCTAACTCTTGCTAACAGACTGACATGCATTAAGATCCCCTACAAATCCTTGTCAATTCTTTCCCTACTTCCACAGCAGATTGGCAGAAGCCCTGGGGCGGGGTTCGCTTTCCTCTGCAGTGTGGGGCATAAGTCACTTGCTGGAGGATTCTCTGCACCTTGAGGTCTTTAAACCACGATTTAAGGACTTCAGTAACTCAGACATAGGTTAGGGGTTTGTTACAGGAGTGGGTGGGTGAGATTCTGTGGCCTGCATTGTGTAGGAGGTCAGACTAGATGATCATAATGATCCCTTCTGACCTTAAAGTCTATGATTCTATGATTTAATGGGGTAGACCAGCAGTTCTCAAATTGCAGGCCCTGACCCAAAAGGGAGTTGCAAGGGGGGGGTCACAGTATTGCCACTCTTACTTCTGCGCTGCCTTCAGAGCTGGGCAGCCAGAGAGCAGTAGCTGTTGGCTGGGTGACCAGCTCTAAAGGCAGCGCCACTGTCAGCAGCAGCACAGAAGTAAGGGTGGCAATGCCATGCCATCCTTATTTCTGCGCTGCTGCTGGCGGTGGCACTGCCTTCACAGCTGGGATCCCAACCAGTGGCCACCACTCTCCAGCTGCCCAGCTCTGAAGGCAGCGCCAGCAGCAGCAGCGCAGAAATAAGGGTAGCAGTACTGCAACTCCCCCACAATAATCTTATGACTCCCCCACAACTCCTTTTTGGATCAGGATCCCTACAATTACAACACTGTGAAATTCAGCTTTAAATAGCTGAAATGACATTTATGATTTTTAAAATCTTATGACCATGAAATTGATGAAAATGGACTGAATTTGGTAGGGTCCTACTCATGGGGCTGCCCTTGTTCCCCAGCTCCCCCTCCCCATGGGGGCTGCCGCAGCTCCCCCAGCCTGTGCAGGGGCTTGTTACTTTGTGGTATGCAGTCCAGACCAGTGAAGAATTGTCACCTCTTATTCTAAAACCTAAAGTGCCTTAAAGGTTTACCACTGTAGCTTTCTGGTTGGCATGCCCACAATCAGCAACAAGTATGCTCCCTGTGTCTGCTTTGAATCCAGGAGTCTGCCTATAATACCAGACTTCCACCAGTATTGGTTAACAACTGGTACGGTGCTGCCACTCTCCCCGGCCCCCAATTTCTACAGAAAGATGTGTTCTGAAATGTCCAATCCTGACCTGGAATAATTGAAGGAATGGTAAGGTTCGTTGCTCTTTTGAAGAGTCAGTATCCAATAGTTTGTTACTTTAAGTAGTTACCAAACAGTTCAGTTCAACAGCAATGGGTTGATTTAGATAAAAAGTAAAACAAGTATAAGAATGCAAGTATAAGAACTAAAGACAGAAATGGTTACACAAGAAGTAAAGATAAAACCCTTCTAGTAACTAAAATCTAACTAGCTTGGTTCAATGTAAAATCCTCACCACATTTCCATCAAGATAGCTGACCAAATCCCTGCGTCAGAATCTATTCCCAAAAGTCAAAGGGCAAGTCCACATTACAAAATTAAGTTGACCGAAGTTATGTTGATGTATAGCCACAACAGGAATTGAATCAGTTTTACACGTCCGCACTGTGTTCCTTGTTTCAGTGGTTCGCATCCTCACTAGGAGCGCTTGCGCTGATTTAACTGCCAGTGGGGGGCATTGTGGGATGATTTCTGAAAGGCAGGAACAGTTAATGTAAGCAACGCAGTGTCTACGCTGATACATTTTAGTGTAGATGCTTAGAGTTAGCTTGACATAAGCTGCCTGAGTCGTCTTTGATGAAAGATAGATAACTTGTGGGTTGTTCCTCTTTTATAGTTTAGTGAACCTTTGAAATAGATTCTTCTGAGGGTAACCCCTATATAAAGTTCATTCAAGCTGTGAGGAAGGCAACATGCAGTCTCCTGTGAATGGGTGCATGCAGGGCCATCCCTAGCAATTCTGGAGCCCTACACAACCCCCCCATGGGGGGGTAGGCCCTAAGGTCTCCACGGGGGGGACAGGGCTGGCTTGGGAGGCAGGGGGGAATCATCTCCCAGCACTGCCTGGTGGCGCAGCTGAGGCCAGGTCGCTGCACTTCCCGCCAATGAGTTCAGGCCTGGCCCTGCTGCAAAGCTCAGGGAATTGGGGGCGGGGGCCCTGGGGAAGAGCTGGAGCAGGGGCTGGAGCAGCATGCAGCTGTGCAGGGCACCAGGAAATGTGGTGCCCCAAATTTCCTGGTGCCCTATGCAGCTGCGTACTTTGTGTATGGGTAAGGATGAGCCTGGGTGCATGTGAGTATTTTGCTATGTGTTTTTTCAAACACACCTATTGAAAGCTTAAGAGGAAATAAAACAAAAGGGAAGGATTCAAGGGAGTTTGCCCAAGTCTTATCTTCTGATTCTTCGTTTCTGTCATATGTAGCTTTCAGTCCATGGGTCTGGCTGAGCTGGGAGTGGCAGCGTGACATGAGGAGACTTAATCATATTACAGAAATGAGTCCAAATACAAAGATATTGTACCTGTGTAGCTCCAAAGCAGAAGTTTTGTTCCTTTGCAAGTTTAATTACAACTTTTAAAAAAGGAGTGCAGAACTGGCATTTAAATTTATCTGCTTCCTTTAAGCCATAGAATTTAGAAGCTATTTAAAAAAAAAATCCCCCCTCTCCCCCCAAAAATGCAGTCTCCTGGTGAGGGAAGTTTTTTGCTTGGGTTGTCTGCTGAAATTACTTAGTTCCTTCCCCTTCCAGTGTAACTGGATGAGCATCAAACATGTACCTGTCTATCTCCTTCCCCACTGTGATAGTGTGAGGTTTGCCTCTACCCCTTGTTAACCTGATGGGTCTATGTGATAATGTAAATACACCTCTACCCCGATATAACACGACCCACTGTAACACGAATGTGGATATAACGCAGTAAAGCAGCATTCCGGGGGGCGGCGGGGCTGCACACTCTGGCGGATCAAAGCAAGTTCAATATAATGCGGTTTCACCTATAACGCGGTAAGATTTTTTGGCCTCTGAGGACAGTGTTATATCGGGGTAGAGGTGTACAAAGTACTTAGGCAGTGACTCCCTACCAGGTGGAAAAACTACAGTCCTTTGTCTAGGGTGAAGTATCTCCTGCTTGGCTGGCAAACACAATTTAAGAATTGTACTTTCAGTTTATGTCCATAATTTTGCATCACTTGCTCGCACCTGCATTACACAATGATATTAATCAGTGAGTCATGAGCTTTTCATTGGCACCTTGCATGACACTTACCAGATATATTTCATGACACTGAACAATTGTTTCAGTAGAACTGGTTAAGCCAGCTGCAGTTCATTACTAGCTATCTGGGTGCCCCTTTGCTCTTGGGTTCTTAATGTCACAGGGCTGCACTCCCCCTACAGTAGCAGTCCTAGTTCCCACAGCTTACATAGGGGCTGCATAATAGCAGTCTTCAGATACTTGCAAGGCTGTCATAAAAAAGATGCAGAAAAGTTGTTCTCCTTTGCCAGAGAGGGCAGGACAAGAGGCAGTGGGTTCAAACTACAGCATAGCAGATTTAGATAAATCTCAGGAAAAACTTCCTAACTGTAAAAACAGTAGGACAATGGACCAGACTGCCTCAGGAAGTCTGGGAAGCCCCTTTACTGGAGGTTTTCAAAAGGAGGCTGGATAGCTGTCTTGGATGGTTTAAACACAACAAATCCTTCATCTTGGCCGGGGAGGGGGGGAATATTTGAAAATTCTGCATATTCTGTTTGTCAAAATAACATAATATAATCATGCCGGTTAGGCAGTTACAATTATTTTAGTAATTTATTTCAAAAAATATTTGTCAGCAAGTATGTCTATAACAATACAGATAAAAAAAAAAGATGCTGGTAATATTTTTTTTTGGACAGGTCCCTTACTAGGCATATTAATGCACAATTTTGTGTAATTCATTTAAATTACAATACAGACCTGTATTTCCTGCACCTGTAAGAAGCAGTGCAAAGGCTTGGGGGAGGCAGAGGTAATGGAGTAGCTGAGGGAGAGGGAAGGAGCCTGGGAGTGACCCTGGAGGGGGCTGGGTGTGGGTGGGAGGTTTTTCTTTGGGATTGGGGTGGTATAGTTAGGGTGTTGGGAAGCCTCGCCCATGCAGTCCCTGGCTGACCCCATGCCTCTCCCATGCAGTCAGGCACGTCTGCCCCTGTCCCCACACTGCCCATCCCCATGGAGCTCTGCAGCCACCCTCCTCTTCCCCAGGCTCAACACT
The DNA here is from genome assembly GCF_025201925.1 of Gopherus flavomarginatus. Classification (NCBI taxonomy): domain Eukaryota; kingdom Metazoa; phylum Chordata; order Testudines; family Testudinidae; genus Gopherus; species Gopherus flavomarginatus. The sequence goes on from NC_066624.1 coordinate 58,564,822, forward strand.
GTCACTCCGCTAGGTGCTGAGCTCATGCTCCAGTCTGCTCCCCCCTCCCCACTAGCCATTCTGAACCTCAGTCTGTGACACCCCCCCATCAGCCCTGTGTGCCCCACTCTGCCCTAACGTGGCTCCGTGGGCAGGGTGCTGTGGTGAACTCTACTCCTGGGGGAATTCTGCCACACTGGGCATAGAATTTTGTTTTTTTTTCCCACCTTAAATACATTTTGCCTAAGAAGCGTTGCAGGTCCACATTTTGCTCACCAGAGGCCGCTGTGGCGCTAGAACAGCCGGCATGAATGCTCTGGCTGTTCTGGTGCCACAGCGGTCTCTGGTGGGCAAAAGGAGGAACTGTAGCACTTAGACAAATATTTTGTATGCGGGAAAATACAAAATTACGTGAGACAGATTAATTCTGCGTGTCTGCAGATCAGCAGAATTCCCCCCGGAGTAAGGATTAGACTAGATGACCCTTGTGGTCCCTTCTAACTATATGATTCTAAGATAACAAAGTTATAAATAAGTTTATAGTGGTGGAAGCCATATTATCCAGTGCTGGAGGGGACTTTGGTGAAATCCTCCTGATGAGCTTCCCACATGTAATTGATCACAACTTGCTGAGTGTTTTGCTTAATAAAAATTTGGTAGAGTGAATGGATTTCAATCCAATAAGGGGTTGTCTCTACATCCCCAGTTCTTTACAGACTCTCCACCCCTCTTTATAAAAGTGTTCCTCTCCTGGTGTAGCTGTTTCTCATAGATTGCAGGGCCAGAAGGAACCCCTGTTATCATGTATTCTGACCCCCTGTATGACACAGGCCATAGAACTTCCCCAAAATAATTCCTAGAGCAGATCTTTTAGAGAAACATCCAATCCTGATTTACAAATTGTCAGTGATGGAGAATCTACCATAACCCTTGGTAAATTATTCCAGAAGTGAATTACTCTCACTGTTAAAAATGTATGCCTTATTATCTGGCTGAATTTGTCTAGATTCAACTTCTAGATGTTGGATCCTGTTATACCTTTGTCTGCTTTCTTAAGGAGCCAATTGCTAAATATTTGTTCCCCGAATAGGTTCTTATAAAGTGTAATCAAGACACCACTTAACCTTCTCTTTGTTAATGTAAATAGATAAACTCAAGGAGCTCACTCACTAGAAGGCACATTGTCTAATTCTTTAATCATTCTTGTGACTCTTTTCTGAATCCTCTCCAATTTATCTTGTTTCTTGAACTGTGGGCATCTGAACTGGATACTTCCAACAGCGGTTGCACCAGTGTCAGCTACAGAGGTAAAATAACCTCTCTACTCCTACTCAAGATTCCCCTGTTTTTAAATCCAATGATCACATTAGCTCTTTTGGCCACAGCATTGCACTGGGAGCTCATGTTTAGCTGATTATCCACCTCCGACCCCAAATCTTATTCAGAATCCCTGCTTCCCATGATAGTCCACAATCACTCAAACTTATATTGTGGACTGGCACCTGGCATACCAAATGATCCAGATTGCTCTATATCAGTTACCTGTCTCTTTATGGTTTACCACACCCCTGTTATTGTGAGTCTGTGACCAGGGTCCGGGGGGTGGGCACACTGAGGTTACTCAAGTAGGGCAAACTGCAAAGAATGGGGCACACAATCCCCAAAAGCTGGTGATTATTTTAATACTTAGATTCACCAAGATAGCAACAAAACAGTTTCCACAATAGCTTACTCGTTACACAGAAGCCAAAACGTAGTTCCCTGAAAAGCAACCCAGCAGCTGGGCTCCCTCCCATACAGTCAAGTCAGATATGAAGGTTCTATCCATCACAAATGATCGGACACATTACCTCCCAGGTTAATATTTCAGATCTTACAGAAATACACACTTACAGCCAATTCTTATTAACTAAACTAAAAATTATTAATAAAAGAAAAGAGAGTATTGGTTAAAAGATCATTATACATACAGACACAATTACAGTTCTATCAGTTTCATAGTGAGCTTTGGAGTTGCAAAGAGTTCTTAGAATAAGTCCATAGGTTCAATCCAATGTTCCATACCAGAGTGATCCAAATTAAATTGGAGACCTCAGTCTTGTAGCTCAGTGTTTCCCCTGATAAAGCATAAGCAGATTTGAGATAAAAAGGATCAGGACCCAAGATCCTTTATACAGGGCTCCTCTTGATATCATGGTGTTCTCAGGTGAACAACAGGCAATCATCGCAACTTTGAAGTAGATCTTTTTCCTAAGCATCACTAGTAATGAGCTACACGGATTAATATAAGGCAGTTGCCTATCTTCCACCATTTGCAGGTGATATGCTATATAATTCAAAGAGAAATCAATACAGTGATATCACTATATTTACAGTTCATTTAAATGTTAAGATCTTTTGATCTCAGAATTACCAGAATACATACAACATAGTCAGGAACCGTTTGATTACATTGTCAACCTCTAACAATATATATGTAAACACACAAATTATCTACCAATATGCCTCTAAAGGTTGAATCTGGGTCAATTAGCCTGCAAGCTGTTCCTTCCTGGCCATGTATCAGAATTATCTGCAACTTTTATTAGTGATAATTTTATGTTTTCTTCCAGGTCATTGATAAAAATGTTAAATATGATGAACAGATCCCTGGGGGTCCATACTAGAAATACACCTGCTTGATGATTCCCCATTTATAATGACATTTTGAGATGTAGCAGTTGGCACACAGTAAATGGATTAAATAATGCCTATGTTAATTTATATCATTCTAGTTTTTTAATCAAAATGTTGTGCGATACCAAATCAGATGCCTTCCAGAAGTATGTTACATCAGCACTGTTTCCTTTAGCAACCAAACTTGTAATCTCATAAAAAAAGATATCAAATTAGTTTGACAGGATCTGTTTTTCATTAACCCATGTTGACTGGCATTAATTATATTATCCTCTTTTAATTATTTATTAATCAGGTGTTATATCAGCCGCTCCATTATTTTGCCTATGTCCAATGTCAGACTGACAGGCCTGTATTATCCTGGGTATCCTTTTAAAATATTTTGCCCAAAATTAGCTTTCTTTCAGCATTCTGCAACTTCCCCAGTGTTCCAAGATGTATTGAAAATTAAAAATAATGGTCCAGCGAGCTCCTCAGCCAGCTCTTTAAAATTCCTGGGTACAAGTTATCCAGAGATGCTGATTTTAAAATGTCTAACTTTGGTAGCTGCTGTTTATCATCCTACTGAGATGCTAGTTTATTGAACACTTCTGCCTTTACACATTATTATTGATAATTTTAACATGTCCATCTAGTAATGGATCTGTACCATTGTTAAGATTTCTTTTGTACCCAATACACTTGAAAAACTCCTCCTTTTCCTCAACTCTGCTGACTATAGATTTCTCCTTCTGTCCCTTTTTGTTTACTTTATAAACCTTCTATAATTCTTAGCTGCTGATTTACATTCATTATTATCAGATTAACCATACTTCAGTTTGTTCCATTTAAAAAAAAATTATATAGATGTCTTCACTTCTCTGTGAACCAGGTCAATTATTTTAAACCAGTGTGGCCATTTTCCTTAATTGTGACATTTTGGGCTTCTAGGAAAATGTCCTTAAACAATTCTTCATTATCATTCACATTTTCCTGATTAATTTTTTCCTTCCAGCTGATTTGACTCACAGTTGTTTCATCTTTGTGAAATTGGTCCTTTTAAAGCACATATTACTGGTCTGGACTTCATTCTGTTTGCATACCATAAATTTTGACTTGCTGTGTTTGCTTTTCATGGAGGTTTTTGTGGGTTTCATCTTCTCCAGAATTTGGAATTTCAGACTGAAAAATGGAAAATTCCGGGTCCCAGGGACTGTGCAGAGCATTGGGAAAGTCAGGGAATAGGAAGTTGGTACTTCACATGCAGCCATGAATCTTCCACCACAAACATGAACTAGGATGCCCCCTCTAATTATAGACTTACATGGTATTCCTCACTTAAATCCCATGCCCTCTGGTCATCATCGTCTGTGACAGTCTGATCACATAATCACAAATGGCATTATATGAAATGCAGCGTAGGAGCACCATCTTTGTACTCACTATTCCTGACTTCTGAGAATTCTCTGTGTAAGCATAGCAGTGCAATAAGTTCATTTTTTGCATTTAATTTTCTTTGTCACTTTAAATATTTTAATGGAAAAGCAAAAAGTTTCCTTTTTTCATATCAAAATGAGTCACTGGTCAACTGGTGCCTATCAGTATTATTAATAAATTGTGCATGTGGGAACAAAGTGTAGTCAGTGGCCTTTTGATCTGACCATTGTAGACTACACAGCAGGGGACTAGAGGCCCCTTATTTGAGATTATATGTCAGCATGGTGGAACTGCAGATGCACAATGCAATCTTGTGGCCTGAAATTAACACTGTATGTACTCCAATAATAGTGTAGGTGTGTCATGCCCCAGGTCCTGTTCATGAGGTTAGCTGCATATCATATAGCAGAATCCCTCCCGTTTGGAAAAGTTTGCAAATGAGTGGTGTCATGGTATAATTCCCCACTCTGAACCTTAGCGTCCAAAAGATGGGGTACCAGCATGAATTCCTCTAAGCTCAATTACCAGCTTAGCGCTGCCACCAACCAGGAATTCCAGTGCCTGGTACACTCTGGTCCCCCCAAAACCTGGCCCGGGGACCCCCAAGACCCAGACCCTCTGGATCTTAACACAAGGAAAGTAAACCCTTTCCCTCACCGTTGTCTCTCCCAGACTTCCCCTCCCTGGGTTACCCTGGAAGATCACTGTGATTCAAACTCCTTGAATCTTAAAACAGAGAGGAAAATGCACCTTTCCCCTTCCTCTCTTCCCCTCCCAGATTCTCCCTGAGAGAGACAGTAATCCTAACACAGAGAGAAATTAGCCTCTCTCTCCTCCTTCCCTCCTTTCTCCCCACCAATTCCCTGGTGAATCCAGACCCAGTCCCCTGGGGTCTCACCAGAATAAAAAACAATCAGGTTCTTAAACAAGAAAAGCTTTTAATTAAAGAAAGAAAAAAAAACAGTAAAAATTATCTTTGTAAATTTTTTTAAAAATGGAATAGGTACAGGGTCTTTCAGCTATAGACACTGGGAACACCCTCCCAGCCTAAGTATACAAATACAAATTAAAATCTTTTCAGCAAAATACCAATTTGAACTCCTTTCAGCCAAATACACATTTGAACTCCTTCCAACCAAATACACATTTGCAAATAAAGAAAACAACCATAAGCCTAACTCGCTTTATCTACCTAGTACTTACTATTTTGAATCTATAAGAACCTGTATCAGGGAGATTGGAGAGAAACCTGGTTGCACATCTGGTCCCTCTGAGCCCCCAGAGTGAACAACAACCAAAAACTAACAGCACAGCACAAAAACTTCCCTCCCTCAAGATTTGAAAGTATCCTGTCCTCTGATTGGTCCTTGGGTCAGGTGACAGCCAGGCTTACTGAACTTGTTAACCCCTTACAGTCAGAGATATAAAGTACTTATGTGCTATTAACTTTTCTTATCTGTTTATGACACGCCCCCCAAATCGCTGACAGTGTGGAAGTACACTGGCAGTGATTTCTCCCTAGAACTTTAAAATAAACAGATCAATAAACACATGCATCCTTACGTATGACACTAATTAAGTAAAACTAAAAGATTTTTCACATTGTAAGGACAATTTTTAACCAGTTGATTTTAGAGAACTTTCACAGGAGAGTGCATCAACTTCTTGATCTGTTGCCACTGCAGACCATTCCCGGTTGTGGAGAGGGCCACCTCTCCCACGCCACCGTTACTTTTCCCTTTATCGTAGACACCGTCAGGCCACTCAGCGTCATCTCCTCCCTGGGCTGTGAACTGACAAACCTGTAAGTCTCTGTAATAAAAGGGCTTGAGAGAATTAACGTGGTACACTTGGGGCTTTAGGGAGGAATTTGGAAATGCTATGAGGTAGTTAATAGCTCCTAGGCGCTCTTGGACCGTGAATGGCCCTTCCCATGATGCTTCCATTTTATGGGCCTGTTGCACCTTTAAGACCATAACCTGGTCTCCTACCTTGAAGGAACGCTCTCTGGTATGTCTATCATACCAGGCCTTTTGCTCTTCCTGAGCATCCTTTAGGTTCTCTTTAGCAAGGGCTAAACAGTGTCGGAGGGTGCTTTGTAGGTTGCTTACAAAGTCCAGAATATTAGTCCCTGGAGAAGGCGTAAACCCCTCCCATTGCTGCTTCACCAGCTGTAATGGCCCCTTAACCTCGTGGCCATACACAAGCTCAAACGGTGAGAACCCTAAACTGGGATGTGGTACAGCCCTGTAAGCAAAGAGCAACTGCTGCAACACTAGATCCCAGTCATTGGAATGTTCATTCACGAATTTACGTATCATGGCCCCCAAAATTCCATTAAACCTTTCCACCAGGCCATTGGTTTGATGGTGGTACGGGGTGGCAACTAAGTGATTCACCCCATGAGTTTCCCACAGTTCTTTCATGGTTCCTGCCAGGAAATTACTTCCTGAATCCGTAAGGATATCGGAGGGCCAACCTACCCTGGCAAAAATGTCTGTTAGGGCCTGGCACACAGTTTTAGCCCTGGTGTTGCCTAGAGCTACTGCTTCTGGCCATCGGGTAGCAAAGTCCACGAAAGTCAGTACGTACTGCTTTCCTCTGGGGGTCTTTTTTGGGAAAGGACCCAGAATATCCACAGCTACTCGCTGAAATGGGACCTCTATTATGGGGAGTGGCTGGAGAGGGGCCTTGACCTGGTCTTGGGGCTTTCCCACTCTTTGGCACACCTCACAAGACCGGACATACTTGGCAACATCCTTGCCCATCCCCTCCCAGTGGAAGGACTTCCCCAACCTGTCTTTGGTTCTGTTCACCCCAGCATGGCCATTGGGATGATCATGGGCTAAGCTTAAGAGCTTCCCCCGGTACTTAGTTGGAACCACCAACTGTTTTTGTGGATGCCAGTCTTCCCAGTGTCCACCAGAAAGAGTCTCCCTATATAAAAGTCCTTGTTCTATAACAAACCGAGATCTGTTAGAAGAACTGAGAGGCGGTGAGGTGCTCCGTGCCACTGCCCAAGCTTTCTGAAGGCTGTCATCTGCTTCCTGCTCAGTCTGGAACTGTTTCCTGGAGGTTGGAGACACCAGTTCCTCCTCAGACTGTGGACTTCGGCTTGGTCCTTCGGGAAGCGATGTAGGTGATGGGATAGTTTTCGTGGCTGGTGAACCGCTCTCCGCTGGTGCACCAGGTGGTATTTCAGGCTCTGGCTGAGCCTCTTGGGTCTGGTTGTTTGCTGCTTCTGCCAGTTCAGGCTCGCTGGCGCCCTCTGGTGTTGGGGTTGAAGATGTGTTTTGCAAGCGCTGGCGTCAGTGCTGGCAATGGTTCTGGTGCTGGTTGTGTTTCCAGGTCCGGGTCTGGGACTGGAAGTATTGTGGCTGTTGCAGTCGTTGGCAGGGAATCTGGGTCCACTACCTCTGTCTGGGTCTCTGCTAACACAGACGGGGCCTCTGTGGATGCTTCTGGAACAGGGATGGGTTTGGAAGCTTGCCTGGCTTGGCTGCGTGTAACCATTCCCACCCTCTTGGCCCACTTTACCTGGTTGGCCAAGTCTTCCCCCAGTAGCATGGGGATGTGATAATTGTTATAGACTGCAAAAGTCCACATTCTTGACCAGCCTTTGTACTGGACAAGCAGTTTAGCTGTAGGTAAGTTTACCGCTTGTGACATGAAGGGGTAAATTGTCACTTGGGCCTTTGGGTTGATGAATTTGGGGTCCACCAAGGATTGGTGGATAGCTGACACTTGTGCCCCCGTGTCTCTCCACGCGATAACCTTCTTTCCGCCCACTCTCAACATTTCCCTTCGCTCCCGGGGTATTTGAGAGGCATCTGGGCCTGGGGATCTTTGGAGTGATGGAGATATAATGAACTGCACTCGGTTGGGGTTCTTGGGGCAGTTGGCCTTTATATGTCCCAGTTCATTACACTTGAAGCATCGCCCAGCTGACTGGTCACTGGGCCGAGGTGGGTTACTGGAGATTGGTGAGGTGAGAGAATAGGGAGTCGGCGGCTTTCCTGGGATTGCAGGTGGGGTCTTGGGTTGTCCTCGGGTATAGGATTTATTGTCGGTGTGACTCCTGTGATATTCGCTCCCCTTGATAGTAGCTTTTTTCTTTTCTGCCACTTCCACCCATCTGGCTCCAATCTCCCCCGCCTCAGTTACAGTTTTGGGCTTCCCACATAGGATGTACCTTTCTATTTCTTCAGGAACACCCTCTAAGAACTGCTCCAATTGTATTAGGAGGTGCATGTCGTCCAGAGAGTTAACATTGGCTCCTGATATCCAGGCATTATAATTCTTTCCAATGTGATAGGCGTGTCGGGTGAATGACACCTCTGGTTTCCACCTTAGGGCTCTGAACCTCCGACGGGCATGCTCAGGTGTTAGCCCCATTCTGATTCTGGCCTTGGTTTGAAAAAGTTTATAATCGTTCATGTTCTCCTTAGGCATTTCAGCCGCCACCTCTGCTAGGGGTCCACTGAGCAGTGGTCTTAGCTCTATCATGTACTGGTCTTCAGAGATGCTGTACCCATGGCAGGTCCTTTCAGAATTTTCTAGGAAGGCCTCAGTGTCATCACCTGCCTTGTAGGTGGGAAATTTCTTGGGATGTGGAACAATAACTGGAGAAGGATTGTTAGGGTTGACTGGAGCATGCTGCCTAGCCTGCGCTAATGCCAGTTCATGCTTTCTCTCTCGTTCCTTCTCTTCCCTCTCTCTGTCTTTTATCTCCAGCTCTCTCCTGTGGGCAGCCTCTCTTTCTCTTTCTCTCAGCTCCATTTCTTTTTCTCTCAGCTCCATTTCTTTTTGTTTTATTTCTAGTTCTTGTTGTTTCTTTTCCATGTCTCGCCTGTGGTCTGTGTCTTTGATTTGTTCTTCTGCCCCCAGTTTTGCTCGTTCCTGTTTCAGGGTGTCTTTGGTAGTCATGGTTTCTGCTTTCTTGTGTTGGGGTGCCCTCTGCTGTTTACTGGCTGAAATGCTGCTTCTCTGTTGCCTCCTTAGGGTTGCTTAGCAACAGAGTCGTCTTTTTTTTTAACTCCTTCTACCTAGCTATTCCCGACAGAGTTAGAAAGAAAAAAAACCACTCATTTGCAAATGTGTTTTGCTGGTATATGGTGACTCACAACTGGAGTCCCTTTGTTTAACAAAAGTCCCTTTTTAAACTCTAATGCCTTTGCCTTCAGAGTACTCAGAAAGAAGAGACCAAAAAACCTGCAGACCTTTGCTTTTAACACAATCTCCTTTAGCCTGCTTTACCCACAGCTTGCAGGGAAAGAGAAAGAAAAAATCCTACTGATTTTTGCTTTTAAACCCAAACCTTTCAGTCTGCCTGCAGATAGCTAGCAGGGAGAGAAATAAAAACCTCACTGGCTTATTGATCCTGATCCCAAACGCTGCCTACCATGTCACGGTACAATTCCCCACTCTGAACCTTAGCGTCCAAAAGATGGGGTACCAGCATGAATTCCTCTAAGCTCAATTACCAGCTTAGTACCCATAGCGCTGCCACCAACCAGGAATTCCAGTGCCTGGTACACTCTGGTCCCCCCAAAACCTGGCCCGGGGACCCCCAAGACCCAGACCCTCTGGATCTTAACACAAGGAAAGTAAACCCTTTCCCTCACCGTTGCCTCTCCCAGACTTCCCCTCCCTGGGTTACCCTGGAAGATCACTGTGATTCAAACTCCTTGAATCTTAAAACAGAGAGGAAAATGCACCTTTCCCCCTCCTTCTCTCTTCCCCTCCCAGATTCTCCCTGAGAGAGACAGTAATCCTAACACAGAGAGAAATTAGCCTCTCTCTCCCCCTTCCCTCCTTTCTCCCCACCAATTCCCTGGTGAATCCAGACCCAGTCCCCTGGGGTCTCACCAGAATAAAAAAACAATCAGGTTCTTAAACAAGAAAAGCTTTTAATTAAAGAAAGAAAAAAACAGTAAAAATTATCTTTGTAAATTAAAAAAAAATGGAATAGGTACAGGGTCTTTCAGCTGTAGACACTGGGAACACCCTCCCAGCCTAAGTATACAAATACAAATTAAAATCTTTTCAGCAAAATACCAGTTTGAACTCCTTTCAGCCAAATACACATTTGAACTCCTTCCAACCAAATACACATTTGCAAATAAAGAAAACAACCATAAGCCTAACTCGCTTTATCTACCTAGTACTTACTATTTTGAATCTATAAGAACCTGTATCAGGGAGATTGGAGAGAAACCTGGTTGCACATCTGCTCCCTCTGAGCCCCCAGAGTGAACAACAACCAAAAACTAACAGCACAGCACAAAAACTTCCCTCCCTCAAGATTTGAAAGTATCCTGTCCTCTGATTGGTCCTCGGGTCAGGTGACAGCCAGGCTTACTGAACTTGTTAACCCTTTACAGTCAGAGATATAAAGTACTTCTGTGCTATTAACTTTTCTTATCTGTTTATGACAAGTGGTGTGACGGGTTGCCCCCCCCCCCACATTAGGGATGCCACCTGATGTGCTGGGGTCCTACTGGTTCCACCCATTCCACCAGTCTGGGTTTTCTCACCCTGTCCTAGCTGTGCCAGGCCCTCAAGCCTTCTCCACCATGCACACACAACTATTTGTGGGAGCAATCAGCTTAGGGATTCACCCAGCACTTGTACATAACCCCTGTGGGGAGTAAACCCAAAATAATATTGTCTTGCACCGTACAGAAAAATCTGCACAGCAGAAGCTCATAAAAATTGCCCTCTCTCTCAAAGTGGAAAGAGATAGGCACAGCTTCTTGCCCCACCCCCCCAATTATGAATTGCACAAACTGGATTATGTTTTAAACAAGACATAAGTTTATTAACTACATAAGGTAAATTTTAAGTGATTATAAGGGATAGCAAACAGAACAAAGCAGATTACTGAGCAAATAAAACATGCAAACTAAGCTTAATACACTCAAGACACAGATTTCTCACTCTAAATGTTGTTTTAGGCAAGTTGCAGAGTTTCTGTAGCTTAGAGTTCCAGTTATTTCTTTTTACAGACTAAACTCCTGTCTTATGCTATGTCTACACTACGCAGCTTTTAGTGACATGGCTGTGTCGCTACCGCTGTGTCACTAAAAGTCATACAATGTAGCAGCTGTTTGTCAGCTCTCCAGCTGACAGAAAACTTCCAGCCCCAACGAGTGGCGTTTGCTTTGTCAGCATGAGAGCGCTCCTGCTGACCGCGTGCTGTTCACACTGGCACTTGTTGGAGCAAAACTTTTGTCTTTCGAGGGGAAGGGTTTAACACCTCTGAAGACAAAAGTTTTGTCGTTCAGTTGCCAGTGTAGACATAGCCTTAGTCTGGACTCAGCCCTTGCCTTTCCCTCAGCTCAGTTCCTTTGTCTCTTCAGGTACTTTCAGCAGTCTTTCTTCTTGGGCAGAAAGGCATTGGGGAAGAGTCCTGTTTGCCTTACTCCCCAGCCTTAAACAGAATTTACATAAGGCGAGAAGCCTTTGTCTCCAGTGGAAAAGTACCAGCAGTGTCCAAGGAGATACTTTGTACCAGGTGACATTATCACTTGACCTTGTAGTGTCAAAGCAACCATGAAACCAGGTTTATTTGCAGTGTCCACAGGAAAGAACTGCCCCGAAGATGGGAGATCCACATCTTTGAAGACTCATTGTCTTTCCCTAATGGTCCATTAAGGCTGATTGCTTACTGTCTGGTGGGTGTTTCCCAAGCACATACCCACACAATTGTAATTGTTACATAGACAATATTCCTAACTTTAGATGCAGAAACGATACATGCATACTATTTGGAGAAACACATTCAATAAATCATAACCTTCCAATGATACCTCACGTGACCCATCTTGCATAAAATATAATTTAGTTATGCCATATTCATATAACAATATTTCAAGAATATGGAGTGTTATGTCACAAGGGGAGCTCATCTTCTTGCCACCCTTTCCTGTACAGACAAAAATATTGTCAAATTCTTGGCTGCATCAAAGTCTTCGGGTGTCAAGAGTGAGCAAGAGTTATGTTTCCCAACCCAGCTGGCAATTTCAGATTGCAGTTGCACTTATCCAGGTGAATTTTAAGATTTTCTAGTAGTATAAACGTAATCCATTTGAACATTTTCAAAAGTGGCCTGTGATTTTGGTTACCTCTATCTTTAGGTATCCACCTTGGACCTGACTTTCAGAAGTGCTGAACACTCCCCATTTTTTCCAGTTAAGTCAATGGGAGCTTTGGATGCTCAGTGTCTCTTAAAATTAGGTCTAAATTTTCACAAGTTGAGTAGCCAAAAATTGAGGCACCCTGAATCATGGCATTACTATCCTTGATGCATGAGGGAGTGCCCACTTTCCTTGTGTCTAAGTAATCTTATGCCAAACAGACTGAAATGAAATAAACATGTTACTGAATATAACCACTGTCCCCAATCCTGCAGAGATTTATTCACAGGCTTAATTTTGTGCACCAGAAGTAGCTCTGTTGATTTCAGTAGTACTATTCATGGTGTGTAAAGTTATGCATGTGTTAATCATTGCAGGATCAGGGCTTTCACATTGTCAAGGCTTTCTTTGCAATAGGAAGGGTTAGAATATTCATTTTATTTATGTTTATTTTAACCAAAATCTTAGATTCTTGAGAGCACAGCAAGCTCCATAGAAACTTCTGTGTCTCAGTAAACATGTATAGTTATTGTCAATATTATGGCTAGTTATCTTCATAACTTTGTATCACTAGGTGGTGGGTGTCGCTCCTTTTTGTTATACATGATGGGCATCCGATCAATGTTCTCTATCAGAGATGACAATTCATACTTTAGTGGAGGGAAGGATGGACTACAATCTCTGTGCCTTTTTGTTTCAGGTATTGAAAACCTGCCCTGTGATTTGCGAAGGAACTTCCAGCTGATGCGTGAACTGGATCAAAGAACAGAAGGTATGCTAAGGTATTCCAGTAAGCAGTCAGAATAGAGAGCTTTCATCTGAAGGAGCATAACAATCCCACTGGGGTTTGGCATGACTATGAGGTATGGAAGAGCAAAACTTTGGTTTTGGAGACAAGATTTACCTATGCTGTAAAGGTACAAATGCTAATGTACCCACATAGTAAATGTGAGAACTTATACTCTCCTTCTTTCCATGCTCTAGTCCAGGGGTCGGCAACCTTTCAGAAGTGGTGTGCCGAGTCATCATTTATTCACTCTAATTTAAGGTTTCGCGTGCCAGTAATACATTTTAACGTTTTCAGAAGGTCTCTTTCTATAAGTCTATAATATATAACTAAACTATTGTTGTATGTAAAGTAAATAAGGTTTTTACAATGTTTAAGAAGATTCATTTAAATTAAATTATAATGCCGAGCCCCCCGAACCGGTGGCCAGGACCCGGGCAGTGTGAGTGCCACTGAGAATCAGCTCGTATGCCGCCTTCGGCACACGTGCCATAGGTTGCCTACCCCTGCTCTAGTCAATAAATCAAACCAATGAACTTTTATTATAGATTGATTTTTTTAACCAATTATATCCGTGTTTATTATCGAATTGTTCCAGCAGCAATGCCTCACTACATATAGGTGAAGAGTCTTTCTTAATCTTTATTCTACAACATTTTATTTTGTGATAGATTCAGGTGGCAGCATTTATACTTTTGGAGGTCACATATAAGTTGTATATACTCAATCATAAGCCGGTTTGTTTGTAAGCCGACCGTCCCAAGATGGATAAGTAAAAATGGAAAATTTTTATGACCTGTTCATAAGCCAACCCTATAATTCAGGGGTCAGCAAACTTTGGCTCCGAGGCCATCAGGATAAGTCGCTCGTGGGCCAAGATGGTTTGTTTACCTTGAGCGTCCGCAGGCATGGAGGTAAACCTAAGTAAACAAAGTGTCCCAGTGCACCAGCTGCTTACCCTGATGGGCCAGGACAGCAACTGGTGGGGAAATTTTTTGGGGGGGAGAAGCTGGGGGTCAAGGGAGTAACCCCTGTGACCATCCCCCACAGGACCCCACCCCTAGCCTGAGACCCCCACACTCTCCTCATCCCATCCCTTCCCACCTTATCTGGGGAGAGCCAGGGGAGGATGTCTCTGGCCTGGCTGGAGCTGCTCCGGCAGGGTGGGCAGCACAGCCGCAGCCTGCTCCAGTGGGCCAGACCGGGTGGTGCGGCCACCGCATGTTCCAGCGGGCTGGGCCAGGCAACATGGCCGCAGCGTGTTCTGGTCGGCCGGGCAGCGCGGCCACAGCCTGCTCGGAGGGGGAGGAGGGGCACAGCGGTGGCTTGCCAGCCCCAGAACTGCAGCTGCTTCGGAGGCTGGGGGGAGAGCAGCGTGGCCAGAAACGGAGAGACTCTGGCCCTGCCTCTTCCCTTCTGGCTTTTCTGGCTGTGCTACCTCTGTTGGGAGAGTGGCTGTGTCCCACCTCTCCCTCTCTATACCAGTTCATAAGTTCCTTCTCTGATGCTTCCCTTATTTACTAAAAAAATTCAGCTTATGAATGAGTATATACGGTAGCTTCTAGTGTCTGTCCATATATAAATATACCCTATAAAACTGGCGTGAACACTGCATGGATGTCATCACAACAGAGGAGGGAAAGTATGTGTAACCTGATGGCAAAGTAGTAGAATATTGCTTATCTTTTGAGACATTCATGTTTAACTTTTGGATGTGAGCTTTCAAACAGTGTATGGCTGTTATTGCCAAATGAGTTTCCTTTCTGTTGAAATGGCATTGGAAGGAAAGAGAGATGGCAGCACAGAAGTTAGCAAATTCTCACACTCAGAATGAAGCTGAACAAATGTTGAAACCCATGAACTGGAGTCAGTGAGTTCAGTTCTGATCTCACAAGAGTAGCTCCACTGAGGTCAGTGGAAAACTGCTGAGTGCAGTATCAGATCTGGGTAGGGTGAATCTTTTTTGTGATTTCCTAAAAAGGATACATACATTAGTTTTTGAAGGGGTTCAGGCACCATGGTAATTGGGATCATAAGGTAAGTACAGTCGCTAGCTAGAAAGTATTTCATTTATTAAATTAATTCTCGTGTAATTTTACTGCCTGTTTTCTTTTCAGATAAGAAAGCAGAAATTGACAGCCTTGCAGCACAGTACATTTCAACAGTGAAGCACTTGTTGCCGGAGCAGCGGGTGGAGTACCTCCAGAAGATTCAGAACGCTTATTGTAAATGTAAAGAGTACAGTGATGACAAAGTGCAGCTAGCCATGCAGACCTATGAGATGGTGAGAATTAAGTGCACACGTGCTGTGATTGTGATCAGTGAGATTCTTGCAAGTGTAATCATAAACTAAGAAGGAGCTTTTGGGTTTTTTGCTGAAGTATCTATATTTGGGTTGATTCTGTTACTGACAGAGCAGTAGTTCTGTTAAGACACATTATTTTCTGTTTTACCATTGTCTTACCAAGAAAGCTCCAGTTTTCCTTTTGTTCCGTTAGTTGTGCGTCAAACAAACTTCCATTGTGAGTACCCCACAGCTGTATGGTTTGTTAGTCACTGCTGTGATTTGTACTGCCCATCTGCAGTGTAATATAGCACCAGCAACTTGAAATTGCTCCCATTCTTTGCTGTTTCCTGTTGCATTTGTTGAGTTAACATCAAAGATGCTGTTGGTAAAGTCCAGGGAATATGAAGGATTAAGGAAAAGTGTCTATCATTACTTTAGTATCTAGATGAGTCCATAGGACAGATATGCACAGGGAGCATGAATGGAAGCTTTCCTGCACTGTCCCAGCCTTCTGTCTCAACCTTGACCTGGCGGGTGAGATAGGAAAGTAGTTAATTCTTAATCTTCGTTCCCAGTACTGGCTTAGACTGACAAACACGATGTCAGTTGAGATGGTGGCTCTTGAAGTATGTTCACTAGTTTTCGAATCAAGCCAGAACTCATTTGAGGCTGATTAATAGTAACAGCTACTGATCTTTGCTGACTTCATTCAGTTTTGAATTAATAAACCAGAATTGAAAGACTCTCCCATTACAAATCTCCTGAGCTGTGCAGTCCCCCAGTATTAGTGGTGTAGTATTCTTGGGGGGTTTAAATAAGTGCTGTTATTGATGGCACTGGAGTCCTCTCTTCATCCACAGCACAAGCAGAGTTTTCTCTTGTCACTCCAATATTATGCCTTAGCCCTGCCGTTAGAATGATCATCCCTAAAGGCAAGCAAGTTGTTCACCAGCCCATTTGACTCTGACCTCTTTTCAGAAATTACTACCAATGTCTCTTGTGATGAAGACACCTGCCCATAGGGATTGGAGTGAGACCAGCCCAATTTCACATAGATCGCAGAACAGGTGTCAGTACTAACTTTCAAATGCCATCATCTTGGCAAGTTTGATTCCAACACATCATGCCATTCAATCCTCCTCTAGTAGTAATATTTTATTAGGTGATTATTTTTATTTAAAGACTGTTGTCCCACTCTGTATTGATCTTCATTTATAAATAGTTCATAAAGAGTTAGTACATGTTTATTAAATGTTTAATTAATTGTTTGCTTTTACTAGGGCTTACAGCGATCTGTGATAACACTTTCCACTGACGTGCTTTGAACCATCTATAACACATACTACTCATGTCTGCAACATGTTTATAACAGCTATTAATACTTTATTAACCTATTATAAATAATGTATAACGGACCCTTTATTGTAAAGTATAACCGTGTATCAGTCCAAGGAAACATAGAATCTCAGGGTTGGAAGGGACCTCAGGAGGTCATCTAGTCCAAGCCCCTGCTCAAAGCAGGATCAACACCAACTAAATCATCCCAGCCAGGGCTTTGTGAAGCCTGACCTTAAAAACCTCTAAGGAAGGAAGATTTCACCACCTCCCTAGGTAACCCATTCCAGTGCTTCACCACACTCATAGTGAAAAAGTGTTTTCCTAACATCCAACCTAAACCTCCCCCACTGTAACTTGAGACAATTGCTTCTTGTTCTGTCATCTGCCACCACTGAGAACAGCCTAGCTCCATCCTCTTTGGAACTCTCTTTCAGGTAGTTGAAAGCAGCTATCAAATCCCCCCTCATTCTTCTCTTCTGCAGACTAAACAGTCCCAGTTCCCTCAGTCTCTCCTCATAAGTCATGTGCTCCAACCCCCTAATCATTTTTGTTGCCCTCCGCTGGACTCTTTCCAATTTTTCCCCATCCTCCTTGTAGTGTGGGGCCCAAAACTGGACGCAGTACTCCATATGAGGCCTCACCAATGTCAAACAGAGGGGAATAATCATGTCCCTTGATCTGCTGGCAATGCTCCTACTTATACAGCCCAAAATGCAGTTAGCCTTGGCAACAAGGGCACACTGTCGACTCATATCCAGCTTCTCGTCCACTGTAACCCCTCGGTCCTTTTCTGCACAACTGCTGCCTAGCCATTCGGTCCCTAGCCTGTAGCAGTGCCTGGGATTCTTCTGTCCTAAGTGCAGGCCTCCGCACTTGTCCTTGTTGAACCTCATCAGGAAGGACATGCTTAGTAAGGGTGAGTTGCCTCAGTGTGCCCTGAACTGTTAGAGTCCCACCTGCTAGAATAGCTGGGATTTTTTTAGTGGGTTTGTTGAAGTTTTTTTCAGCCATGTAGTTTCTCTCCCATGCAGGTAGATAAACACATCCGACGGCTGGATGCAGACTTGGCACGATTTGAAGCAGATCTGAAGGATAAGTTGGAAGGCAGTGACTTTGAAAGCCCTGGAGGTCGAGGCCTGAAAAGTGCGTGAGTTATTTTTAATGTGACCACACCATCTCACTCAGTGCTGGAAAACCTTGCTATAAATATGCATATCCAGTGTAGTGCAGAAGGGCTGTGATGGAGCAGACATAACTTTTTTTTTAAGCTTTGGTGTGTGTTTTTTTAATTTTATTTTATTTTATGCTTTTAAAAGGTTAGGTAATTTTGACAAAATGCCACCATTTGGTAGGCAGAGGAAGAAAGAATCTAGTTTAGAGCCCTCTTAACCGTTCTTGCTGGAAGCTGGTCCCTTGCCTCGCTGAGTCAGCATATCCTGAAATAGTCCTTTCTCTAGGTCACTGGTTATAAGCACTGCTACAAATGAAGCTGAGTGTGGTGGCAAGAGTCATATCCACAGTCTGTAGCTCTTAAAACTTTGAAACTAAAGCATCTATTCTGAGTTGAGCAAACTTTGTCTCAGCTGTGCCTTGCCTTGAGAAGTAAAAGACATTGGGGTGGGAGAGGATGATTTTCTCATTAAGAGAAAATATTGATTAAAATAAAGTTAGGATTTTATTTCTAACTTAAAGAGTCCAGTGTAACCTGATGACAATAGGACATTTTAAGAGTTAAAAGAAAATGCCTGTTTTTTTAATATAGATTAGAAATTTTAAATGGCAAAAAGCCAAATAAAATACAGTAAACAATTAACACTGTACAACTGTTCTTTCCTTTAATTGCTAAGGACATGGTTTTGAAGTCTGTTTGGTGGGTGCTGGTGATGGCATGTGTCTGTTGCACCCTGATTAATAATGCACAGTCCTTGGATGGGAAGATGTTCAGTGTGTTTTTAAAGCACTCTTTTACTAAACTGTTCGTTGAATATACAGTACCAGGCCAAGTTCCAGGTGACTCCTGTGCAACTCTATTGACTTGTGTTATGAGGCTGAACAAGTTGCAAACCAGAACAGAAGTTGAGACTGTATGTGATATAGTATGTGTAAATTATACATATTTTTAATATCCAAAGAGCCTTGTACATAAAGAGTCTGCAAAACAGAAGTTTAAAATAATAGGAGCACAGATAAAAGCATCCAATGTTTTTTCTGGGGTGCCCTTTAATTTGAAATAATTTTGGCTTTCAGAGGGACGAAGTCAAAAGGACAAGAGAGGCTCCCGGGGTCGAGGCAGGCGAACATCTGAAGAAGATACTCCAAAGAAGAAAAAACTAAAAGGAGGGTAAGAGACAAACAATCACAGCTTTTCTGGCTTTATGGAAAAGCTTTGTAAATTTATAAAATACTAAGCCAAACCTTCCTGGTCCTTTTGATGACACTTCCAGCTGAACAGTTTGTATTCCCAGACCATTCTTCTACTCAGACTGCATTTTAAATATGTCCTCTCTTCATGCTTTCCCCTGGCACCAGTGTCAAGATATCTTTGCATTATTAAGTTCTCATACACTGAGCAAGGCGTTAATATGGCTGGAACAGTATCTGTATCTGAGGTGGCAAGAATGCAGTCTCTGTTGCTTTCTGCAAATGTAAAGAAAAGTAGCTTAGCATTTTTGTGTGTGGCCATTTGTACTAGTTTACACTGAGCTGGCTTGCAGATAATGGTGACCTGCTCATTCTGAGGTATATTGTGATGTTGCGTCACTCTCCCAGAAATCCTGGGGCATTCTTGGAATCATTTCCTGGTATTCTACATCATAGGGTAGGTATCCTAAATAATCGTGAGTCACCTAATCCAGTCCCTTGAAGCAAGCAGGAAAGAATCTCAGATCTACTTTTCATATGCTGTAATTAACAGGACACTGTCAATTTGAATATTTTGAAAGTGATGACAAAAATAATTCCAGTTTCTTATAAGGCATCCTTAAACAGCACTGCATAGTATCATAAAAATATTATTTTAAAAAATTATAAGGCTTATATTGCTCCTGTTAATGTCTATAATGGTGTTTTCAGCAAGGAAGAAACTGATTATATGCAAAGTGCTGCCAAATGCACAAATAAATGAACTGGAAAAATAGAGGAATATTACATTCCTTCAGTTGTAGCAATCTTGGCTGTTACTTGAAACCAGAGTTCAAAATTTTCTGATAGAAATATGATTTTTAAGCTACTACTGAAAAGGATCGATTCTTGTCACATTCCTGTTGTTTCTAGTTGGTCATCAATGCAGTTTTGCTATACTTATCATTGCTATCTAAATAGTACTCCCTTTATTTGTATGTATTGTATGCTGCAAATTATTCTTCCAGTTCTTTACATTAAACCTCATATAATTTTGTTTTGACCAATGCTCAAAATTATCCAGATTATTTATATTTTTAATGAATATATTTTCTAAACCTTCATAATTGATTTTAAGCTTAAGATATATTTAAAGCTAAATTTTCAAGTGAAACTAGTTATCTATGAAATATACAGTTTTAAATGAGCAAAAGTAATTTCTCTCACTTAACATTCAATAGTATTGTTTCCTCCACAGTTCTGAGTTTGCTGATACCATCCTGTCTGTTCACCCCTCGGATGTCCTAGACATGCCAGTGGATCCCAATGAGCCCACATATTGCTTGTGCCACCAGGTGTCCTATGGAGAAATGATTGGCTGTGACAATCCCGATGTAAGTACCTAAGATGAGTTATACCTTGCAAAGAACATAAAATGCAATAAGAAGAGGTTCTTTAAATACATTAGGAGCAAGGGAAAGAAAAAAGAAAGTGTAGGTCCTTTACTTAGCAGGGAAAGGGAACTAATAACTGAGGACATCTAGAAAGCTGAGCTGCTTAATGTCCATTTTGCTTTATTCTTCACTAAAAAGGTTAATGATGACCAGATACTCAACACAATTAATATTGACAACCAACAGGAAGGCATGCTGGGCAAAATAGGGATAGAACAGGTTAAAGACTATTTAGATAAGTTAGATGTATTCAGGTCACCAAAGCCTAATGAAATTCATCCTAGGGGACTTAAGGAACTAGCTGAAGCAATCTCAGAGCCGTTACCAATTATGTTTGAGAACTCCTGGAGGATGGGAAAGGTCCAAAAAGACTGGAGAAGGGCAAACATAGTACCTATTTTTAAAAAGAGGAACGAGGACCCAGAGAATTATAGACCAGTTAGCCTAACTGCAGTATCTGAAAAGGTACTGGAGCAAGTTATTAAACAATCAATTTGTAATCACCTGGTGTATAATAGGCTCATAAGAAATAGCATGGATTTGTCAAGAACAAATCATGCCAAACCAACGTAATTTCTTTCTTTGATAGAATTGCTGACATAGTGGATGAGGGGAGCAGTAGATGTGTTATATCTTAATTTTAGTGAGGCTTTGGTACAGTTCCAAACGTCATTCTCATAAGCAAACTAAGGATATGTGGTCTAGATTAAATTACTATAAGGTGGGTGCACAACTGGTTGAAAGATCATATTCAAAGAGTAGTTATCAGTGGTTTGCTGTCAAATGGGAGGGTGAATCTAATGGGGTCCAGCAGGTGTCCATCCTGGTCTGGTTCTCTTCAATATTTTCATTAATGAATTGGGTAATGGAGTGGAGGGTATGCTTATAATATTTGCAGATGATACCAAGTTTGGAGGGGGGGTGGTTTTGTAATAATTTTGGAAGACAGGTTTAAAATTCAAAATGACTTTGACAAATTGGAGAATTGGTTTGAATTCAATAAGATGAAATTCAATAAAGACAAGTGCAAAATACTTCACTTCAGAAGGAAAAATAAAATGCACAACTACAAAATGGGGAATAACTGGCTAGGTGGTAGTACTGCTGAAAAAAATCGGGGTTATAGTCAATCGCAAATTGAATATGAGTCAACAGTGTGATGATGCAGTTGTGAAAAAGGCTAATATTCTGGGCTGTATTAACAGTAGTGTTGTATGTAAGACATGGGAGGTAATTGTCATACTCTTCTTGGCACTAGTGAGATCGCAGATGCAGTACTGTGTCCAGCTGTGGGCCCCACAGCTTCAGAAAGAAGAGGACAAACTGGAGAGAGTCCAGAGGAGAGCAACAAAAATGATAAGAGGTTTAGAAAACCTGGACTATGAGGAATAGGCTTCCAAGGGAGGTCATGGAGTCCCCATCATTGGAAGCTTTTAAAAACAAGTTAGACAAACACCTGTCAAGGATGGTTTAGGTTTATTTGGTCCTGCCATGGTGCAGGGGATTGGATTTTAATTTTTTAAGGTCCCTTTCAGCCGTGGCTTATATTTTTTGAAGGTACACTCTGGATATCTGTTCTTACAGTGCCCTGCATAACTTCACAGCACAAATACATCTGATGAGATAACCTGCAATAGTAGGCCATCCTTTCCTAGTTTTATAAGTGTTTCTCTTCTTTCTGTTTTCCTGAACTGCAGTGTCCAATTGAGTGGTTTCACTTCGCTTGTGTGGACCTCACCACAAAACCAAAAGGAAAATGGTAAGTAGGAGGCACAGGTTCTGTTTGTTGAGTCTCTTCTTGACTGCTTCTCTCCAATCATGAAAAAAATTAAATTCTGACATCTTAACCAATCTTGGTGCATGAGTTTTGCTCTCACTAATATAGAAACCATTGAATCATAGAACTGAAAGGGACCTCGAGAGGACTAGATGCAGGCTTGTAACATACGTTGTAAGAGAATTGTATTTGTCTGGATGTACGTGATACATTAGGAAACATCTATTCTTATCTCTAAAGTCTGCTTCTATTGGAGTCTGACTAAACTCCGATAGATTTTAATAGGCTTAGGCCATATCTATGCTACCGGCTAAATCGGCATCGCTGCAGGTTGCAGCAGTGTCAATTTTGTGAGTCTGGTGAAGACGAACTAAGTCAATGGGAGAGCACTGTCCCATCGACATCTGTGCTCAACCTCCCCCCGAGGTGGAAGACTGGGAGAATGTCTGCCATGGACATACCGTGGTGTAACCGCCGCTGTGAGTCAACCTAAGTTATGTGGACTTTGGTCACGTGATTTACGTAATTGAACTAGTGTAACTTAGATCGACTTACAGCATTAGTGTAGACCAGCCATTAGAATAAGGCCTTAACAAGATATTTCAGGTTGCAAGCATTTACAAGATAACAGCCTAATCAGAACAGTTAACATGTATTTGCACAGCTGTATGTACATCACATTCCTGCAGTGCTATTGTTAAAATTGGGCGAGTATGTTCGTGCTTTCCCCCTGTCTTCGGAAGCTTGTAACTTTTATGAGATTTTTTTCCTTCAGGCTGTTTTTTTCCATGTGTGGTCTCACCTCAAAGAGAAGGGGTAATTTATTTGGTTCATCTATTTTTTTAAGAACATACAAGTTACAGCAAGGAGGTATCTTTCACACTTAAAAAAAATTCAGTTTTTTTCTGTTCAGATAACTAAAACCAGCTTTGTTTTAAAATGGGGCTGAGGATCCCCCTTCTGCCACTTTCACCCTCCAAACACCACAGCTCCTTTGCTAGTTGTTCAAATTTCCTGGACTCATCTCAATGAAATGTCTTTCCCCCATATTTGTGCTCTGTAATATTACAGCATCAACAAAAGAAATTGACATCCATATAGTGGATTTTATTTCCTTCTCCAAAACAGCGAAGAGTTCCCAGGCAAAATATTTATCTGTTGAACCTTAATACTATTCTTCTCTGTCCCTAGGTTCTGTCCCCGTTGTGTTCAGGAAAGGAAGAAAAAGAAGTAAGGAAGGGGAATGTACACTGAATACAGAAGGAGTTTAATATATTACTTTCTTACATGTTGCAATATTATCTTTTAGTTTTTGACCTACCTTCCTCCTTGTTTTGATTTGATATTTAATTGTCCAACAGCCAGTTGTAATTCTTATTTAAAAAAAAGACGATGACTTGGTGAGGGAGGGTAGGATTTTTGAGAAAGTTACCACAGGGATTTTATTTAAGTTATTTTCACACAGCACTGACAGCTGTTACTATGAAATACTTGGAGCAGCCCGTAGCTGGAATTTTTGCTAATACATTGGAATCTGTGAAACTGCCTAAGGCATTTCAGGGGAATGAGAAAGCTACATTTTCAGCATGGTGGATTGCCACTACCTAAATAGTGCAGGCATGAAGCTATGCATAATGTATATGAAGGATCTCTATATAACTGCAACCTGCATGAAGTACATTCATACATTTAGGAGTGAAGTCCATTTTTTGTGTATGTGTACAGTCCTGTAGCACTGAAAGCAACATGCAGGCCAGTATCTTATTTCCCCAAAGCGAAGTATTGTATGTAATTTTGGTGAAGCATGCTCAGTGTATCTGAAGTTACACATCTCTTTTTATTGAGAATTATTTCTGTTCAATTTTGCATTGCTGCCTTTGGACTTGATCCAGCTCCCACATCCAGGCCCCTCTTTTGAATTCCTTCCTCCTCTCAAACATTTGTCCATTCTGGAGGAAAATCGTTTTTAAGTAGCAAGAGATCTGCCCTGGATTGTGTCATACTGACAGTGGTAGCAAGAGCGAGTGCAGACCTTCCTGCCAACGTCACATTTCTCTGGAAATGCTTTAAGTTCTTTACAGTGAAGACAAAACCTAGTGTGGTGTTATGAAGATAGTGGGGTCAGATTTACTCATGAAATAAAATTAAGGCCTGTTTACATTACTTATCTCTATGTTGCACTTTGGTAAATAATCAGGAAAACAAGTTTTAGGAGGAGAATAATATTGTAATAAGATACAGATTCTTGTGATGGTGCATCAAACCTGAGATGAAGTCATTGACTTTAACCCTATTGCATTTTTTCTGATTTTAATCAGCATCCATCATGAACCACTGCTAATAAAACAGAAGTCCACACAGCAGGAATGTTTTAAAAGGGACATCTTGCTTGTTTGGTGAGAGATCTGCATGCTTTTGATTTGAGTTGCCTTTCAGGTTGACAGATAAAAAGTGAATCTTGCTATCATTAGAGTCTCATACCCTACAGTGGAAGGAAGGCAGAAGTCTAAGAGGAAGAAAAGAAAATATTCCATATAAGTCATAGAATATTAGGGTTGGAAGGGACCTCAAGAGATCATCTACTCCAACCCCCTGCTCAAAGCAGGACCAATCCCAAAATGACCCCCTCAAGGATTGAACTCACAACGCTGGGTTTAGCAGGCTAATGCTCAAACCACTGAGCTATCATTCACCCTCCTATAAGTCCCTTATTCTCTTCCCCTCCTCCCTGATGCCTCCCTCAATACTGAGCTATGCTTGGTGTAGGAACTGAGAAGAGAGGTAAAGATGGGTTTGTTACTTTTGTACTTCCCATATTCTGGGATTCCACTACCTATAGCCACCAGTGGCTGTAATGGTGTAGCCCACTGTATAGACCATTGGCGTGTCAGAAAGGGGTTGCAGTATAACAGAATCAGGCCCACAGCGTTACAACAAAACAGAACAATTAATTCAAAAGACAAGCTTATATAGCACAATTCTAGTTGAAAAAACAAAAAAGATAGTCTTTCTGTTACAGGAGGACCATTGAATGGTGCCCTTTGTATGCATTTTGTGATGCAAGAACGTAAAACACAGCTCTTGCTAAGTCTCCTTTCTTGCAGTTATGCTATTTGCATTTGGCTTTGTAGGAGGTAGCAATTAAACAAAAATGTCATAGAAAACCCCTCTTGGTATTAGTGTAGTTATCTGTGAATGTATTTTGATTGTCACATCAGTTGTGGAAAAAAGTGTCTCCGGAGTTCTGTAGTTTAAACTGTGATGTACATATCCCTGTTATCACATCACTCCATATGGTATATATGAAGTTTTCATGTTCACAGGACTATGGCTTTTGCCATTTTAAAACAAACACAGCAAAAATATGTGCACAGAATTTAGCAACAGATTGTTGGAGGGAAGTGGCGAGAAAGCACAATTGCACAAAGCTGGATCTGGGAATGTAGTCAGCCCTTTTTTGTGTCTCATCTCAGAGTGTAAGAAGTGGCTCTGCCTCTGTCTGCAGAGTAAACCTTTTCGCAAATCAGCATGTAGTAAAGTAGCCAGTGAAAAACCCATACCTCATTATCCTTTTACACTGGATTACAAGTAGGAGTGTCACTGTTTTTGAAGATTGTAATACTGATGAACACTCAGGCTCCATTTCCCCATCCCTCCAATGATACAATATTGTAGGCAACACTTATTTTTAAAAAAATACTTCGTAAAATAACAACCATAAATCGTAATTGTTTGGTTAAACTGATTCTCAAAAGCCAACACATCTCTTTGGAGGTATTGCTGCATAACCAAGAAGTTACAGATCTATCAATGCAAAGCTGATTACCATAAACTTAGAGATAGTTGCTTAGGACAGCAAATTATTTAGTGATTTTTGTCTGGGGAGCTGTAGCCTGGAAGAATGGATGCTTTCAATTTTAAGCAGGGAAGCTAAAGACCTAGAGTTAGCACTATGTTCTCAGTCCTAAGAATGAAAGGTATCTGTGGGGACCACAAACACTAGATAAGATGACATGTAGTTTGGCATGCAACCTCTCAAATGTATCAGATCATCTGAGTTGGAACAGAGTTTGAGCAATAAAGAGTGTGTTCCATATGGAACAGCTAACAAACAGAGGTTCTAATAGTAAAGTTATCACAGACTTAATAGTATCTGTTTGCCCATTCATTTCTGGGTTTAGGGTTTTTTTGCTCCTCATTAGACAGGAAGAGCAGTAGCCTTGATCTTGGTCATTAAAGAATTTTGAAGTCCTGTATTTTGAATGTGCAATGTTAAATATACATTACCTTTGTGGAGAGGGATGGACAGAACTGTGAGAGATTTAAAAGGAATGTTCCACTAAAGTTTATCAAGAAAAGCTTTTTCAGACACCTGTATATTTTGTGGTGGTCAGCTTTATCACAATTCATCCAAATTGAAGATGATGTAACTTTAACCAGAATGTTATGTTTTATTCTCAAAGGAATTAGATACGTTCCATTTGTAAATGGAAGAGAATATTATAAATCTTTTTATTAAAAAATGTAAAAATGTATAGCAGTATTTTTTGATTATGTTATAGATAATGGATATATTGTTATAAATAAAGTATTTTTGGGAATAAAAGTCTGAAGTCACATTGTTTCAGGGTTCCCGGCTAGAGCTTCAAATCCGTGCACAAAGGGAACCTACACAGATACATAAATAATGGCATGGATGTACCTATATCTCAAACTCACATCTTGGTCCCAAGACTAATGATTATTATTAGCTCTGTTAACTTTGAATTTAGCAAAGGGTTTTATGGCAGGAGTGGGACCCATTTCATACACTCAAAACCTGGATGGCAAGTTCTCTAAATCTTATCCATTCTCTGCATGGTGGTGATGGAGTGAGGATTATACTGCTACTCACTAGCTCCAACTGTTGTAGGCAGTATGCTGCCAGTCCCAGTTAAGCAATGTCTTTGTGGATGCAGCACTTGTCCCTAGAGGCTAATAGTGTAGGGTTGCCACTGGTCCAGGTTTTCCCAAGATTGATCCAATTTTTGATGTGGCTGTCCTGGGGAATTGTGTAAGGGTTCTCCATATATACTGCCAGCTGTCCAATATTATGGGCTCAGGATCATCCCGGATGTCCTGAAGTTTTTTTTTGTATCTCAGAGGTGGCAACCCAAAGTGATTCTGCCAGTGTTCAAACTTAAAATATAAATGCCTTGTGCAACAACATTTGGCTCTCCCCATGCTCACATCTCTTGCCAGCTATTTTATGGCACCTGTTTGAGGATAGGGACTGCAGCTTCTGTGAGTAAGGCCTTTTACCCAAGTAGTTACCTACTTCTTTCTGTCTCCTTTGTCAAGTCACAGTACTTTGTGGGCACAATAGTTATAAACTACTCCAAATCAGTTTTCAAAGTGCAAGGTAAGTATAATATGATACCAAGTCAAAACAGTGGCATTTTGTACGTGTCAACAACTAAAAGTGCAAAGCAGAGGAGAATCAGGCCCAATACCATCCATTATGCCTGTAATGACTGTGTTTTTTTTGGGTGGGGGGGGCAAGGGTTGTTACTGGCTGGATGTTACTTTTTCAGACAGAGATCAGATCAAATTCTGAAGCCTGCAATCAGGCAGAATCTTTGGTATGATTTTTTGGCTGGGCTTGATTCAGTGTAAACCAGTGTATTTGTGGGGAAACTCTGAGTGACTGGGTCACAGAGGCAGGGAGCCAGGGAGTTGGGAAGAAGTCTAGCATTTGGGGATTGAAAGGGAAGCAGCAATGGGATATGAGAAAGGGAACTGACCTTTACAAACACAGTGTTTGTAATATTAAAGCCTAATAGAAGAAAAATGCACATTCAAAAAAGTAGTAGTATTTAAGTCAGTGGTCCCCAACCTTTTCGTCTGGCAGGTGCCAGATGAAGGACCGTGGCGGCAATCAAGCATTCGGCAGCATTTAGGCGACGGTGCCTCTCGATGACATCACATGTCGATGGTAAGCAGCGTAATCAAGAGGCGTCGCCGCCAAAATGCCACCAAATTTCGGCGGCATTTCAGCGGATGCTCGACTGCTGGCCAGGACGCGGGTGCATTTAGATGCCCCCACTGGCGCCATGGCGCCCATGGGCACCGCGTTGGGGACTCCTGATTTAAGTGCTGAGAGTGTCATAGAAACCAGAAAGAGACTCAATCCCTACTCCATGGAGCTTACACTATTAATAGCTAAACAGAACAAATGCATAATAAATCAAAATGTTGATGAATGTATTACAGTTCAAAACTCTGAAAGCACAATGGTTCTCCCACAGCTGAAGAAAAGAGTTCTCATAAGGGGTCAAGAAGACTTCAGCACATTGATGACTTCATGTTGGGGAACACAAGGGTGCAAACACACTGTATAATTTTCATAACTATACATGCAAATCAGATTTCACGTGTATAGTGTCAATGAGGATGTTAGTAAAGGGAAATACAATGTTTTGAAATTGATCCTTTAAGCATCAATAGTGCAATCCCTTGCATGGTTGTGGTTTGGATTTTTTGGGTAGTGTTTTAGTTTTTTCAGTTTATAGTGACTTGTGCATACACACCAATTGTCTTAAATTATTATAGGCAGGGTTGTTGGCACCACCTATTACGTAGGTTGCCTGACACTTCTCAAAGACAGACCCTGTTTTCAGTTATTTTTGACTTTCCCAAATTAATCCATTTGGCCTGGAATTTGCCACACCGGGGTGTCTGCCTCTGACTAAATGAGTTTTTTGAAAATTTTAGCCAAAGCAGCCATTTCCAAGAATGAGGCTATGGAATAATGTTCTGCCTGTGTTCAAAAATGCTGTTGACCTTTTGAGCAGGGATTTGAAATTAGGCAGAGACATGGTCTTTGTGTCAGGTAAGTGCCCCCCTGTGCCCCTCCAACCCTCTGCCCCTAACCCTGAGCCCCCTCCCACACAGCCAAACTGCTGCTGCTGGTCCCCAGCACCAGCAGAAGTCACGGAAAGTCACAGAATCCATAACAGATTTGCAGCTTTACTTATAATCACTTAAAATTTACCTTTTATAGTTAATAAACTTTGTTTATTCCTAAACCCAGTTTGTGTAATTCATGGGGAGGAGTGTGGGGAGGGCAAAAACTGGCATATCTCCCTCCACCAGAGCCGTAACAAGGAAATTTTGCGCCCGAAGCAAGGGCCGGCTCCAGGTTCTTAGGCAGCTGGTCCCTGAGTCCCTGTTGGAGGGAAGGACCTGCCACCGAATTGCCGCCGCCGCTTCATTCATTCTTCAGTAGCAATTCAACGACAGGTCCCTGAGTCCCTCTCGGAGAGAAGGACCCGCTGCCGAATTGCTGCTGAAGAATGAATTAAGCGGCAGCGGCAATTCAGCGGCAGGTCCTTCCCTCTGAGAGGGATTCAGGGACCTGCCGCCAAATGGCCAAAGAAGTGGTAGCGGTAGAGCTGCCACCGAAGCACCACTGATCACAGTAGAGCTATGCTCCTCCGCTTTGCGCGCCCGAGGCAAGTGCCCCTCTCGCCTCGCCCTTATTACGGCACTGCCCTCCACATTCAGGGAAGGGGCAATTTTTATGAGGGTATGTTGTACAGATCTCGCTACACAGGGCAAGACATTGCTGACACACACACAGCTTTGTACACAGCAGACGCTGCAGCAGTGACTCAAGACAGGCTTCGTGCTGTCACATGGAGGCTGCATCTTGCCAGAGCTCACAGCCCTCCTTTAATCCCTAGCTACTCTTGGCTCACCACGAGCATTTTGACAGGAAGTACCAAGCAGTAATAACAACAACACTACCTGTGTGTGTGAGAGCGAGCCAGGGTGTGTGAGGGAGACATGTTAATTACAGCCCTGCCGAATTCTTGGGGAAGGCACACACCCAGTTGGATTTTTGGGCATTGTTGATTAGGTGGTCATCTTGGTCTGGATAAGAACAACGTAACCTCCACTTCGTGACAGTTTCTTGTTCCCCTATTCTGGGCAAAAGGTGGGAAAGTGAAAAGAGCGGGAATCAGTTGTTGCTAAATAACCGGTTTCTATATAAACAAACAAAGAGAGGGGCCAGGAGCTCTTGAGCACCGGAATCCTTGGGGCTCAGGTGTCAAAAAGCTCTCTCTCTGTGATGTGGTATAGCTTCCACATTGGCTACTGCAGGCCAATAACCATTCACTGAACGAAGTTGTCATCTTGGGGTTAATTAGTTATTTTCTTTTGGGAAGCAGACGTGCACTCTCGAACTACATCTGGTTAGTTAGATCTGACACTCACCCATAGACAACACAAAGAGGGATAGGGTGGGTCTGAGATATGGTTACTTACCTGTCTTCGACACCTGTGATCCACTGTTGGTGTCCATCGCTGATCTCACCAGTCTGGATTCTGCAGCCTCGCCACCGGCAGTACCTGAAGGAGTAGAAAAACATCTTTGCTTTATTGAATGTGTGCGTGCGCATGTGTATGCTTATATTCCAAATCTCCAGTGTCCTTAATCCATTCCTCTCCCTTTCCTTCCTTCTCCTTTAGTAAATAAAGTGTTGTTGTGAGTTC
The DNA here is from genome assembly GCF_025201925.1 of Gopherus flavomarginatus. NCBI lineage: Eukaryota > Metazoa > Chordata > Testudines > Testudinidae > Gopherus > Gopherus flavomarginatus. The sequence continues at coordinate 58,595,552 of NC_066624.1, forward strand.
ATATCAATCTGGTGGTTTCTTTTATTCTAGCTCTGATAGATGGGCTTAAGGGGGGACCCTGTGGGAGGTATACTGTAAGGCTGAGAGAGAGAGAGAGAGAGAGAGAGAGATCAGTGGTTTGAGCATCGGCCTGCTAAACCCAAGGTTGTGAGCTCAATCCTTGAGGGGCCCATTTGGGGATTTAGTTGGGGACTGGTCCTGCTTTGAGCAGGGGGCTGGACTAGATGACCACCTGAGGTCCCTTCCAACCCTGATATTCTATGACAATCTGTATTGGGGGACTGACTTGTGAGAGCCAGTCTGTGTGTGTGTGTTAGGGAAGTGTGAAAGATAGTGAGTGCACTGTTACTTTAAGTCTCCCCTCATCCCCCCACTCACATGGAAGTTTCCCTCGTCCTGTCCTGGCCCCAGCCAGAGACTGAGCAGTGCAGGCAGGCAGGGTCCAAGGAGGAACTCCACTACGGGCAGCAGTGGGCCGGGGCTGAACCGCTCTGGGCTCCCCAAGCAGGGGCAGCTCTAGGTATTTTGCTGCCCCAAGCACAGCACACAGGCTGCCTTCGGCGGCTTGCCTGCAGGAGGTCCCCGGTCCTGCGGATTCGGCGGCAGCCTGCGGGAAGTCCGCCGAAGCCACGGAACCAGCGGACCCTCCACAGGCATGCCACCGAAGACAACCTGCCTGCCACCCTTGCGGTCACTGGCAGAGTGCCCCCCGTGGCTTGCCGCTCCAGGCACGCGCTTGGCGTGCTGGTACCTGGAGCCACCCCTGTCCCTGAGGCTGGGTCAGCAGAGCCGGAGGCTGAGTCCTCACCCAGTCAGCTGAGGAGGGAGGGGGCAGGGTTAGGGTCAGGGAGAAGCCCCCCAGTGTCCCCAGAGAAGAGAGGAGTCCAGCCGCGACCAGCCTAGGCCACGCCCCAAATTTTTGGGTGCCCTACACAGCAGTGTATGCCTAAGGACGGTCCTGTGTGCATGTGAGTGCTGGGTGAATCATAGATTAGGGTTGGAAGAGATCTCAGGAGGCCATCTAGTCCAATCCCCTGCTCAAAGCAGGATCAACACCAACTAAACCATCCTAGCCAGGGCTTTAACAAGCTGGGCCTTAAAAACCTCTAAAGCATGGAGATTGCACTACCACCCTAGGTAACTCTTTCCAGTGCTTCACCACCCTCCTAGTGAAATAGTTTTTCCTAATATCCAACCTAGACCTACCCCACTGCAACTTGAGACCATTGTTCCTTGTTCTGCCATCTGCCACCACTGAGAACAGCCTAGCTCCATCCTCTTTGGAACCCCCCTTCAGGTAGTTGAAGGCTGCTATCAAATCCCCGCTCACTCCTCTCTTCTGCAGACTAAATAAGACCAGTTCCTTCAGCCTCTCCTCATAAGTCATGTGCCCCACCTTATAGTCCATTCACCCAATCCATACGTTTTTAACTTGCTAGCAAGAATACTGTGGGAGACTATCAAAAGCTTTGCTAAAGTCAAGATATATCACATCCACTGCTTTCCTCCAATTCAGAGCCACTTATCTTATCATAGAAGGCAATCAGGTTGGTCAGGCATGACTTGCCCTTGGTGAATCCATGTTGACTATTCCTGATCACCTTCCTCTCCTCCAAGTGCTTCAAAATGGATTTCTTGAGGACCTGCTCCATGATTTTTCCAGGGACTGACATGAGGCTGACCAATCTATAGTTCCCCGGGTTCTCCTTCTTCCCTTTTTTAAAGATGGGCACTATATTTGCCTTTTTCCAATCGTCCAGGACCTCCTGATTGCCACGAGTTTAAAGGCCAATGGCTCTGCAATCACATCAATCAACTCCCTCAGCACCCTTGGATACATTAGATCTGGACCCATGGACTTGTGCATGCCCAGCTTTTCTAAATAGTCCCTAACTTGTTTTTTCACCACTCAGGGCTGCTCGCCTCCTCTCCACACTGTGTTGCCCAGGACAGCAGTGTGGGAGTTGACCTTGTCTGTGAAGACTGAGGCAAAAAAAGCATTGAGTACTCCAGCTTTTTCCACATCATCTGTCACTAGGTTGCCCCCACACCATTCATTAAGGGTCCCACACTTTCCCTGACCTTTTTCTTGTTGCTAACATACCTGTAGAAACTCTTCTTGTTACCCTTCACATCCCTTGCTAGCTGCAACTGCAGTTGTGTTTTGGCCTTCCAGATTACACCTTGGCATGCTCAAGCAATATTTTTATACTCCTCCCTACTCATCTGACCAAGTTGCCACTTCTTGTAAGCTTCCTTTTTGCATTTAAGCTCATCAGAGACTTCACTGTTAAGCCAAGCTGGTTGCCTGCCATATTTGCTATTTCTGCACATTCGGATGGTTTGTTCTTGCACCCTCAATAAGGCTTCTTTAAAATACAGGCAGCTTTCCTGGACTCTTTCCTCTCTCACATTAGGCTCCCAGGTGATCTTTCCCATGAGTTTCCTGAGAGAATCAAAGTCTGCTTTTCTGAAGTCCAGGGTCCATATTTTGCTACTCTCCTTTCTTCCTTTTGTGAGGATCCTGAACTCAACCATATCATGGTCACTGCTGCCCAGGCTGCCACCCACTTCTACTTCCTCTACCAATTCTTCCCTGTTTGTAAGCAGCAAGTCAAGAGGAGAGTGGCTGCTGGTTGGTTCTGCCAGTAGTTGTACCGGAGAGTTGTCCCCAACACTCTCCAAAAACTTCCTGGATTGTCTGTGCACTGCTGTGTCGGTCTCCTAGCAGATGTCAGGGTGACTGAAGTCCCTCACTAGAACCAGGGCCTGTGTTCTGTAAACCTCAGTTAACTGTCCCAAAAAAGCCTCATCTACCTCAGCCTCCTGGTCTGATGGTCTATAGCACACGCCCACCATGATATCACTCTTGTTGCTCTCACTTCTAAACTTAACCCAAAGACTCTCAACAGGCTTTTCTCCAGTTTCATACTGCTCTCTTACATACAGTGCAACTCCTCCACCTTTCCTCCCTTGTCAGCCCTTCCTGAACAGTTTATACCCATCCATGACAGTGCACCAGTTATGTGAGCTACCCTACCAGGTCACTGTTAGTCCAATCACATCATAGTTCTTTGACTGTGCCAGGACTTCTAATTCTTCCTGTTTGTTTCCCAGGCTTCTTGCATTTGTGTACATGCACCTAAGATAACTAGCCAATTGCCCTACATTCTCAGTATGAATCAGGAGGCCCCCCCCATGTTGCTCCCAGGGCCGGCTTTAGGAAGTGCGGGGCCCAATTCGAAGAGTTTCGATGGGGCCCCGGCAGGGATGACTTAAAAAAAAAAACACATGTAAAAAAACACGTGGGGCTTGTACTCACCGGGCGGTGGTCCGAGTCTTCGGCGGCACTTTGGTGGCGGGTCCTTCACTTGCTCCAGGTCTTCGGCAGCACTGAAGGACCCCCCGCCGAAGTGCCACTGAAAACGCGGAGTGCCGCCAGGTGAGTAAGAATTAAAAAGGCACCTCTAGCCAGGGAAGGGATTCTCACTAGGCGTGGGGCCCTCTTAGGCGCGAGGCCCGATTCGGGGGAATTGGTGGAATAGGCCTAAAGCCGGCCCTGGTTGCACCCGCCTCCTCTCATACAGAGATGACTTCAGTCTGTGCCGCCTGCTGGGGGGGTGGCGGGTGCGCGCCAGAGGAGCTATGAGAGCCACATCAGGACAGGGAAGGAAGCCCAGGCTGGTGGAACCAGTAGGACCCCAATATATCAGGTGGCACCAGGCGAGGGTCTAACCCATCACACCCAGCCTCTGCCCCCATCCTGACCCCTTCGGCACCGGCACGTGCCTGGGGGGGGGGCTACGCTGGCGCAGTTGTGCGCAGTTGTAGCGCTTTGCCTCACCGCTCCTGGCCTCACCCCCTTCGCTCTGACTCCTGGCCCCGCCCCGTGGGTCCCACTCTAACAAGGCGGCCTGGGGGGCGGGACTTTCTCAGGAAACCGTCGCTCGGTTTCTGGTCGGCTGGACGCAAAGCGGTCGGGGGCGCCTTTGGGTGACGTGGCGGGCGAGGCGGCCGCAGACCCGGGCTCGGTAATATAACGAGTGGCAGGCGTCGCGCGAGCACTACGGGCGGGCGACGTGCTACAGCCTCGCGCGGGTAGCAGCGTGGAATGTTCCGGCCCCTTCCGCGCCGTAGGGCAGTATCCCTCTCCGACCCCCCCCACCATCTTGGCAGCGTGCATCCCCCTCCCCCCGCCGAGGCACTGTGTAATGTCCCCCCGCCTCTGAGGCAGTTTGCAGTTTTCTCTCTCCGACCTCCCCATATCTTAGCAGTGTGCGTCGTCTCCCCCCCCCCCCAGGCAGTGTGCAATGTTCCCCTTCTGCCCCCCCCCCAGGCAGTGTGCAGTAGTCCCCCTCTGCCCCCCATGTCTTGGCAGTTGCGTTGAACCCCCACTGAGGCAGTGTGCAGTTTCCCCCCTCTGGCCCCCCCATGTCTTGGCAGTGTGCGTCCGTTCCCCCTTGCCCCTCCCCCGAGGCAGTGTGCAATGCTCCCTCTGCCCCCCAATGCCTTGGCAGTGTGCAGTGTGATAGTCATGGTCCATGCCTGTTGTCTGGAAATGCTGACCAGGACACACACTCCCCTACAGCACACACAAACAGACCTGTCTTGGCATGCCAAGCTGCAGGCTTGCTGCCATGCACCTGCCAGATGGTAGACCAGTGCCATGAGTATCTACCTATGGCAGGACTCCACTGTAGGAAATTAGGATGTATCCCATGTGGCCATTTAATAAAAAGGAGAGATTCTTAGCGTGAAAGCGTTTCTCAGCTGTATGTTCCATTTTGCCATCTCCCCAAACACATACAAAAGAGTTTCCCAGTGACAGCTGGGCACATCCTGAAACAGCTGCCTCTGAACATACAGATTCCAACGGGAAAGCTCAGCTTTTCCAAAATCCCCTCACGTGTCCTGTGTGAAACTCTGAGCATCTGAGCAGGCAGATACTTTGAGTTGGTAGCAAAGTTACTGGAGTAGCAGGTTCTTATTCACACCAAAGTAAATAAAATAGAAGATGGGTCAGGTTATATAACTGTTTAAACCTTGTTTTAAAAAGTAGCAAACTTGTTAATTTTATTCTATTTACGTGCTACACACATTTTTGTCCTGCTGTCCAATTCAGTGTCTACTACCATTCACTTTGGGGGGTTCTTTTCTCAGCATAACCACATGGGCATAATGTGGCAATAATTGGCAGTGGTACATGCTTATTTGGCCTGACTCAACATAGGAACTCAGTTTTCTCACATTTTCTGTGGGCAATGGAGCCAGACCCCTTGTAAATGCTGCATTTTGACATTGGCTTGTGGGCATTTAGCTATATGTTGGAAGTGGGAGGAAGAATGCAAACTTGTCAGCAATTAATGCCATGGACAAATGAGTATACACTTGATGTGTCCTATTTGTCCTATTTCCCTATAAAAGTCCTATTAAATGATCTAGAAGGGGAGATAGCTAGGCAGTATTTTTTGTTTATATATAACCAAAGTTTTACCTTGCTTCTGAAACTGATTAGTTATAATCAATAATTCTATCAACTTATTCCACTGAGCGTCCAAGCACTTTCACTGGTTTATTCACATCACATCCAGCACTCCAGTATATCATTGAAACTTGCTGTTTGTACAAAGAAAGATGATGGTTGACATTTTAATCTGTGTTTAATACTGGTATTGTAAAAATTGGTAATGAAAGCAGAGAGGATTTCTTTGTTTGACTTATCAGTTTGCACTAAGTCTTTAGTTCTTCCACACCCACACCCTTTCACTGATCACTGGAGAGTAGTTAACATCTGCTCCTTGTTGTTGCGGGGGGGCACCTGAATTGCAATTTGTATCCAACCAGCCCCCAAATGGTGTTGGTCAGATATGTGTTCTTTGGATTCTTACAGATTAATAAGTGTCCCAATTTATAGATTCTTGCAAATGTACCCAGTGTCATGGGAAACACACAGATGGGTCTGATGTCTGATTCTCAACTGCATTGTGCCTTGGAGTGGAGAATCAGGCTTCAGGAGTTTATATCTGGATATCTTCTCAAGGGCAAGATGCAAGGGAAAAGCAGGCTTGAGCTATGGGTAGAATTTGTGAAAAAGACCAGTCATGTCATGTGCAGCATAAGGGCTGAGGGCATATGTCCTCAGGAAGCAGCACATGAGTAGGTGCATTAAATATGAAGCTCTGTCCTTCATTGACAACAGTTTTGAAGGACCTTTACAGCCATTATAATACATGCATTTCTCAATGAAAGATATGATATATCATGTATATTTCATTGGGAATTTTCAGTAATACTGTTAGAGAGTTTATTCCTTCACTCTCACACTTCTCTGGTCCTTCTCACATGAACAGAGAGCAACAATACCCCAAATCCAAAGGTGCAAACAATTCAATGTTTATTGGAGTGAACTTCCAGCAAGCTTAAATCCAAGTTCCTTTTTCCTTACTTTCGAATCCCAACTTGCTTCTTGTTTGCCCCTAATTTATATAGTAATATTTTCAGCTATACCTTCTATGACGGGGGCTGCCCGTGGGAGGCAGCTGAGGTCACTCAATCAGGGTGAACCGCAAACAAAACGGGGCAGACAAACTCCAAATGCTGGTGGTTATTCCAATACTTAGATTTACCAAGCCAGCACAAAACAGCTTCTATAGTACCTCACTGGTTACTTAGAAGTCCAAACCATGCAGTTCCCTTAAAGTACTCAGCCTCAGGCCTCCGTCCAGACACACCTGTCAGATATATGATGATGGTTCCTGAAATCTTGTCTCATCATATAAAAGAAAAGGTTCTTCCAATCCCAAAGGATCAGCCACATACCCAGGTTCAATCATAACTTAGATCTTACCCACAATACATGCTACAGCCAATTCTTATTAACTAAGCTAAAATTTGTTTAAAAAGAAAAGAGAGAGTTGGTTAAAAGATCAATATACAGACAGACTTGAATTCCATTCTTGAAGTTCAGATGCACAGCAGAGATGAGCTTGTAGTTGCCAAAAGTCCTTTTAGAAATAGTCCATAGGTTATAGTCCAATTTCCATATTCAGGGTGGCTCCAGTTAATGACTGGGGATCTCAATCCTTGTGGCTTAAGGTTTCCCCCTCTTGAAACCCAAAGCAGATCTGAGATGAAGAAGGATCGTGTCCCAGGCTTCTTATACATTTCCAGCAGCCTTTCAGCCTGAGAAAACAATAGGCTTAACTCCTTCTCCCAAACATCCTGGCAATTAGCACAGAGTAATTTATCCATTAAACAGTTCAGATGCAGGTTACCATAACCTTCAAAGAGACATATAGACGATAATACTATTTCACTCAAGTATCATCTTAAATGCTAATATTCCTTTTTTGATCTTTGAATTAAAACTATAGCAATAGACAAGACTTGTTTGCTTACATCACGAGACCTGAGCAAACACCTCCTCTTCTACCTCTAACAATGCAGACTTGCATTCCAAAGCTCTGTTCATTTACATATCTTCCTAACCAGTCCTTAAGGTTCACCCACGGGTCAGGTCAGTCGGTGAGGTGAGTTAATTAACTCTTTCTGGCCCTGTCACCTTTCAATGAGATATTATATTACACTTATAACGTCACACCTTAACCAGTCATTCTACTAAAATTTACCTAACCAATCCTAACATTGTAACATGATTAGCTAACCAATTATATCCCACCACCTTAATTAGTTTACACCCAGCAAAATTAATTATACAGCAGACAGAAACAATTACAGAACCAGACAGAGAACATGCAAAAAACCATACAAAACAATACAGAAGTGAGGATTTCACAACTACATCTATACGGACATAAGGGTTTTACAACTACATCTACACAGACGTGAGGGTTCTCCGGCTGTGTCTATTGATAAGTGAGTTCTTACCAGACAGAAAACTATCAAATTACATTTCTTTTTACATGTTCTAAGCTCTTCCCTTTCTCTGGAGGTGATAGTTCGGCTCACCTTCCTAACAGCCCCAGATTGCCTTATTTCAGTATGACTAAACAGGCCCACAGACTGTCACAGTGAGAGAAGGCCCTTACACAGATAGACTATTATATTGATTCTTTCTTTTATATCTCTATAACTAGCTAAGTGATAAGAATACACCTAAATTCTTAAAGTAAAGGCCAGACATGCTTGAATATCTATATCCTAACAAATACTAGAAGCTTTAGTTTCCCTCTGCTTCCCATATATGATCCTACTTCAGTCTGGATTTTCCTAGATATGAGATGGGTTGACTGTGTACAATAATATAATGATGATCCTGAAACTCTCCTATCTGCAAATAAGAATGACCTTTTACTCCCTACAAGAGCTAGGTTTCCCCTGTAGTTCTGCCTCCATAAAGAACAGTAGCAAGTCAGTTAGTTGAAAAATCTAGTTTTTTTATGCATACGGGACATGGAGAGCAGCAGGAAGAATCGAAACTGGGTGTTAATCCTCTGTTTGCATTTCAGGGCAACCATGACAGTTTCCTCTCTCGTCCAGCTTCGTTTGGTTTGGTGCTGTTGGACCCTACCAAGATGGCAGATGAACGGCCATAAGAAACCCTTGGCAGTGTGGACCAGTGCTACTGCTCAGTGGACACGTAAGCAGAAGAAACTAGCAGAGCTATACAGGATACCAATGTCCAGGCCATCCATCTTATCAGGCACCAGTCTGCTGGGCAAGCGAGCTCTCTCTACAACTTCCAGCAGCCCCAAGGAAGTGATGCTGACTAGTGAGCAGTATGGTGTGAAGAGGCTGCCTTTCTCTCATGTTTCTGATAGTGATATAGCCTTTTTTGAGCACCTTATACCTGGCAGAGTCATCACAGACCCAGATGAATTGAGACTGTTCAATGTGGACTGGCTGCAGTCAGTCCGAGGTAGGTGTTTTAACATTTTGACACACCCTACCCCCTTTTACCTATGATTAGCAGTATATAATAGTAGCTATAAAAAATAGCAAAGTCTTTCTTGTATTTATTTTCTTTCCAAAAACCTGCTTCCCTTTTTAATAAAACTATTGGATATACTCAACCTTTAAGAGTTTATTCTAATAGTTTTATAGCCATCTATTCCACTGAGCCCTATATTGAAAAATCTGCAGGCAAAAACATCAACTCCGGTGCCAAGTTTGTGCTGCTGCTTATTTATACAAATCCTACAAAATCAGGTTTGGTTATTAGAACTGGTGGAAATTTTTCATTCAAAAAATACTTTCCTATGAATTTTTTTTTGGTCAAAACTCTCAATTTTGTCAGAATTTTTCACTGGAACAAAAAATATTTCCTAATCAGCTCTTGGTTAACTGTTAAATTATGTTTTTGTTTACATATACCCAAAGTTTTACCTTGCTTTTGAAATGGTTCATTTTATAGTGAAATTCATCCACTAAGCAGTCAATTATGTTTTAATTGATTCTTTTAGAGTATCATATCTACCTTAAAAATAAGAGTGTTTGTTTGAAATATTCAAATTGTCAAATCTTTCTTTGATTATCCTAAAGATGGAGCTATTGGATCCCTGTATATTTGTGAGAGCTCTATAAAGTACTTGCCTTGTATCATCATTAAACTCACTGACCCAGTGAGTATTTAGAACAAGGTGTTAAAATACCTTACAGTAGAGTATGATTCTTCAGTCTTCAACACAGCGGATTTATTTTTGAGAAGATGATTGTTATTGGAGTTCTCTTCTCTCCACTTATTTATTCTCTTAGCATGGAAAATGGCATAGTTTTCCATGGTTGCCAATGCCAAGTCAGTGAAGCAGAACGCCGGACTGAGCAGAGCTAATTTAGGAAATTTAAGATTTGCTTCTGTGGAGAAGACCAATGATTACGGCCCTAGCAAATTCATGATCCATTTTGGTCAATTTCATGGTCATAGGATTTTTAAAATAATAAATTTCATGATTTCAGCTATTTTAATCTAAAATTTCACAGTGTTGTAATTGTAGGCATCTTGACCCAAAAAGGAGTTGGAGGGGGGGGTACTGCAAGATTATTGTAGGGGGTGTTGTGGTATTGCTACCCTTACTTCTGTGCTGCTGCTGGTGGCAGCGCTGCCTTCAGAGCTGGGCAGCTGAAGAGTGGCGGCTGCTGCCAACTCTGAAGGCAGAGCTGCCATCAGCAGCAGCACAGAAGTAAGGATGGCATGGTATGGTATTGTCACCCTTCTGCTCTGCTGCCTGCAGCGCTGAGCCCTCAGTCAGCAGCCACCACTCTCTGGCCTCCCAGCTCTGAAGGCTGCAGCACAGAAGGGTGGCATGGTATGGTATTGCCACTCTTACTTCTGCACTGCTGCTAGTAGGGCACTGCCTTCAGAGTTGGGCATCCAGTCAACAGCTGCCACTCTGCGGCCACCCGGCTCTGAAGGCAGCACAGAAGTAAAGGTGGCAATACTGTGACACCTCCCACCCCCAAAATAACCTTCCAACCCCCAGCAACTCCCTTTTGGGTCAGGACCCCCAATTTGAGAAACACTGGTCTCCCCCTGTGAAATCTGTATAGTATAGAGCAGTGGTCCCCAACCTTTTCGTCTGGCGGGTGCCAGACGAAAGACCATGGCGATGGTGGAGCATCCGCTGAAATGCCGCCGAATTTCTGTGGCGTTTCAGCGGTGACGCCTCTCGATGACTTCACTTGTCGGCAGCAAGTGGCGTTGTTGAGAGGCATCACCGCCGAATTTCTGCAGCGTTTCGGTGGTGACGCCTCTCAATGATGTCACTTGTCGGCGGCAAGTGGCATCGATGAGAGGCGTCACTGCTGAATTTCTGCTGCGTTTCGACGGCAACGCCTCTCAATGGTGTCACTTGCAGCCGACAAGTGACGTCATCGAGAGGCATCACTGCCGAAATGCTGCAGAAATTCGGCGGGGTTTCGGCGGATGCTCGACCCCTAGCCAGGACGCGGGCACATTTAGATGCATGGCACCCGCAGGCACCACTTTGGAGACCCCTGGTTTAGAGTAAAAACACACACAAGATCAGACTTCATGGCCTGTGATGTGTTTTTGATAGCCGTGAATTTGGTAGGGCCCTACCAACGATTTACCTAGTTTGTTGCCCTGCTTTTTCTATGTGTACAATACTTCAGGGAGAAGTGAAAGTCATCCATTATTACATCTGGCCAGTTATCCAAGTTCTGTGGGAAAAATTCCAGCCACATGAGAGCTGCTATTTGCCAAAACTATTGCCATTTAATGTCTTATTTTTCTGACCATCTCTTGTCCTCACCATAGCAACATACTCTAATTGTAAAATGAGAATAAAGATTTTTACCTTTTTAGTAAAGTGCTTGGGGAGCTATAGATAAAAAGCACTATACAGGAGCTCAGTATTATTACTGTTATTATAGGACACTGCTCATTTGCAGCCCATCCATGTCATTTCTGATCACTAAGGCCTGGTCTACACTCGGTCGGGGAGGGGGTGGGGTCGTCGATCTAAGATAGGCAACTTCAGCTATGAGAATAGGGTAGCTGAAGTCGACGTATCTTAGATCGACTTAGAATCACTAACTTCACGTCCTCGTGGCGCAGGATTGATGGCCGCCGCTCGGGGCGGCAGGTTACATGGGCTCGAGGTGCCCGAGCACCAGGAATATTCAAGGCTGGGGGCTGTGCTTCAGCCATATTTGGAGCTGGGTTTCTCCCCTGGCCCTGCCTGGAGCGGGCCCCGCCCCCGCCTTGGAGCTTCCCTGCCTGAAAAAAAACAGCCCGTGCCTCTCTCCCTTGCTTGTGCTGCCAGCTGCCTGCCGCTGCTTCTGCCTAAGGCTATAGAGAGCAGCGGCCAGCAGACTGTTGGAATAGCTCAGGAGGGGGAAGGGGAGAGAGGAAGGGGGAGGAAGCACACGCCTGCTTGGGAGCCCTCTGTCCTGTCCCCTGGCACCCACCTGGAGGAGACGCCAAGGGGACTTCCGGCCAGGAGATGGACATCTGGGGTGGACCTCACTCACCTGAGCAGCTGCTGGGGCTTCGGTGAGGTTTGACCCTGTGATCCACCCCCTCCCCCCTGCAGCCCCCACTCCTGCCCAGTGCTGGGCAAGGGGCAGCCCCATTCTCAGTCGGCTAGGGTGAGGGGCAGCAGGCTGCAGCAGGGGAGGAAGGAAGCTGCATGTGAAGGCAGTTCTCCTCCCTCCCCCAGCACCCACCCACCCACCACAGGGGAGATGGGGGAGGGGAGCTTCCTAGACCTGAGCAGCTGGGGCTTGGGTGAATTTTGTGAGACCTTGCCCCCACCTAGCCACCACCCTGCAGTTCTCACTCCTGCCCCATGCTGGGCAAGGGGCAGCCCCATCCCCAGTGAGGCTATAGTGAGGGGCAGCAGCAGGGGAGGCCCACGTGATGGCAACCCTCCCCCCCACCCGTTATCCATCATAGGGGAGGAGTGGGGGCTTTCTGGACCTGAGAGAGTCCCTGGGAGCATGTGCAGTGACTGTGGTGCAGAGTGAGAGTGCTGCCGGGGGGATGGGGGGGGAGGGAAGAGGAGGGGTCCCTCCCCTGGAGCTTGCTGCTGCCAGTTGGGGGAGAGGAATCCTCTCTGGCCCTAGCCCTGGGGCAGCCTGTCTGCACCCCAAGTTCCTTATCCCCAGCTCTGCTCTACCCCAGAGCCTGCGCCCCCAGCACCCCAACCCTGAGCATCCTCCTGCAGTGTGAACCCCTCATCCCCAGCCCCACTCCAGAGCCCTCACTTGAGGGGAAAAACATGCAACTTAAATATGGTGGTCAGTTTGGAGTATCATTGTGTTTAGCACAATACTTGATTATTTTACACCCTTTAAAGTATATAACTAGTCGTATACAGTGGGAATGTTCTTACTGTTTTCTCTGAATACTGTGTGGGTTCCTCAGTTTCCCCTATGCATTTCTCAAGGATCTAGATAGTGGGATATGGGAGTGTGATTGTTGTAGAGCCCTAGAGGGCCAGTGTGATGCCATCTGCACAGAGAATGGCCAAAACCCTGTCTCCAGGCAACTGATGGCCTGGGCCGCTCTCCTGCAAGGTGCCAACTGAAGATGTTGGAGAACAAAGAGATCAGGTGGCCTCCTAATGCCTGGAAAAGAAACAAAGGCCAGAGAAGGGAGTGTCAGTGCCTGTGCGGACTTCTGGGAAGCGCATGGCGTGGAAGGGGATGCTGGGATGCTCTGGAACTATTCCATACAAAGCCAGTCAGGACTCTGGGGGAGCCTCCTCTCTCTGAGCAGACTGTCTCCAGAGCAAGAAGCTTACACCTTCCTGGGTCTAACCTCAGAGCATTCAGCATGCCCTTCCACACCTTGCGCTTTCCACAGCGAGTCTGCCTAGGGAGGTCCTGGGGCAACCAGAGGTCCCTGCACCCCAACTCTGCAGTCAGACGTGACTCTCAGCCAGCCGGTAAAACAGAAAACTTATTAGATGACAGGAACATGGTCTAAAACAGAGCTTGTAGGTGCAGAAAACAGGACCCCTCAGTCAGGTCCATTTTGGGGGGTGGGGAGCCTAGACCCAAGTTCTGGGCCTCTCCCCATTTCCCCAGCCAGCTCCAAACTGACACTCCCTCCTCTGGCCTTTGTGTCTCTTCTGGACAAGGAGGCCACGTGATCTCTTTGTCCCCAACACCTTCAGTTGGCACCTTGCAGGGGAAACTGAGGCACCCACACAGTATTCAGAGAAAACATTAAGAATATTCACACTTCTTCACAACAGGTGCACAAAATATAATACTGTATATTGAAGCAGACAAGTGCTGCTTCTGACTTTCCACTTTTAATTGACTCTTGTAATCTTGTGGTGCCTATGCGTTGTAGCTTCATTTTATATCGGCTTACAGGGCGAGAGCGGGGAGGCACCACCATTTTGGGCACCACCAAAAATTATACAAACCTGCCGCCTATGCCGCCACTCCCCCATCAACTTTGCTTCTGCCTCTCGCCGAGCTGGAGTTCAGCAGTCAACAGGAGGGTGATCAGGGATCCATTTATCACCTCTACACTACATGCGATAAATTGATCTCCGATAGATCGATCGGTACCCACCAATCCGGCAGGTAGTGTAGACCAGGGATAGGCAACCTGTGGCACATGTGCCAAAGGCGGCACGTGAGCTGATTTTCAGTGGCACTCACACTGCCCGGGTCTTGGCCAGTGGTCTGGGTGGCTCTGCATTTTAATTTAATTTTAAACGAAGCTTCTTAAACATTTTAAAAACCTTATTTACTTTACATACAACAATAGTTTAGTTATATATTATAGACTTATAGAAAGAGACCTTCTTAAAACATTAAAATGTATTACTGGCACACAAAACCTTAAATTAGAATGAATAAATGAAAACTTGTCACACCGCTTCTGATAGGTTTGCCAAGCCTTGGTGTAGATGTACCCTGAGCTTGGTTACTATTGGAGCACTGCAGGAACGTGTTTCTTCCATGATTTTCCCTGTGCTGCTAAACCAGGGAACAAGTAACCTCACCTCATAATTGAAGCTCATGGTGCAGATGACCCTGACATGTTCTGTTGCCACTAGTGTCCGAAATACCAAAAGATGCTGGGTTTTTCTTTTTGACCACAACCTTTGCTTCAGATTGATTTTACCATACTTTGCTTTCATTGCAGGCTGCAGTAAGATGTTACTGAGGCCACGGACAGCAGCAGAGATATCTGAGATTCTCAGGTAATTTACATCTTTTTAACTGATCTTTGCTATTTAGTGCTTCTGTTTTGCCATCTCTGAATTCTGTCTTTGCTCTACTCCAACAACTTTCTCATATCATTTGATATTGCTACCAGATTTAATCAAGAAACCAAGGAATGTGCATGGAATAAGCAAATCCAGTCTAACTATGAAAGCTAGACCAAGAGAGCTTTCAGGTGGTTAGAGAAAGGAATGAGTTCCTAACTAGCAATATGATCACTGAGAACAACTAACAAATGTTATAAATGCCAAATGGGAAACAGCTGGCTCCTCAGATCCACACACCTGTGGCCCTGATTAGAAAATCCTTAGTAGTAGTGTGTGGGTGTGTGTGTAGGGGGCAACGTCTCATCATTAGTGATTTCTCTGCTCCACTGAACTGACCTAATTGGAAACAGTGCCAGCTGCAGAAAAGGACAACCCTCAGAAGGTCACAACAGGCTCAGGCTGAAGGAGAAAAATAGCTAAAGGGGAAAAAGGAGATTAGGAGAACAAAAGGAAAATAAAATAAGAGATTCAAAATAAATCCTAAAAGAGAAACCTTTGGCCTGATGCCAGCTTCAAAGAGCTCCTAAACCTGAAGGTTTGATCCTGTATCCATTGAAGTCAATGACAATACTCCTCTCCGTGTCACTGGGTATAGAATTGAGCCCTAATTTAGCAGCAGTACACAGGCTTACCACTTGGTGGTTCAGACAATTAAAGGTTGATCCCATTTTACAACAGTGTATGAACCCAATACCAGGTATGTTACAGCAAAGTGTAAAGTTATCCTGAAACCTTCTACCATCAAGGTCTGCATTTATGAAATATTTCCTAGTACACTGCAGCTTTGTACACTTAATACAACTAGAACTTGCAGGATTCAGGATGTCTCTTGGTTCAGCAACAAAAGAACAGCATATTTTCCTAGTTCTAAAAGGTTTTCGAGGAGATTTTTAAAGTGCATTAGTTACAACAAGAGAAACTAAAAATATTTTTACATAACTAGATAGTCCTTATCCTGAGATGCATCACAGCTCTGTAAGAACTGATTGTGGCACTTTACCTTCTTGAAGGCCCCTTGCTAGTCAGCAGCTGTTCCTGATAGTATCTTGTATTCCCTCTAAGGGCCTGAATTGGCCTTCTGTTCTTAGTCCTTCCTTAATCCTCCACCCTGTTCATGTGTATGAGGTCTAAGCAGAGAATTAACTTAGACTGCAATTTTGGAATTAAATTGTAAACTCTGTGGAGCAGAGACCTGCCTTTTCACTTATTCTGTAAGATGCCCCACACACATCCATAGTGCTCTATAAATAAGGCTGTGATGAGCTCACAGAAGTCACGGATTCCGTGACTTCCATAGGCCTTTGTGACATTTTCTAACCTGGGGCTGGAGCTCCCAGACAGCCCTGCCCCCACAGCTCCCAGCCCTCACCCTGGTGGGGGAACCCACAGCTGCCCAACTGTGGTGGATGGCCGGTGGACCCCGCAGCTGCCCAACCATTTCGCACGGCAGGGGACCTCCCTGCAGCTGCCCAGCAATGGCAGGCAGCGGGGGAACTCCCTGTAGTTGCCCAGCGGGTGGCCGACAGATGCTGCAGTTGCCTAGCACTGGGGGATCTCCCTGCTGCTGCTCAGTCCCACAGGCAGGGGGCCCTGGAGCTCCCACACACCGCTGTGTTGAGGGATCCGGGAGCCTCAGCAAAACCAAAATCCCATGCAATAAGGTGGAAAGAACACACAGCAGTGTGATAAAGATGTGCTAACAAAGGTAGCCACATGAACAATTAGTTTCTAAAAGGAGTTGACTGCTGTTTGGGGTAAAAATATTGTATTGTACAACAAACTACAAAAAAGGGGATGGTCCTGCATTTATATTCCTTTATCCAAGGCCTATTGGCATCAGCAGGATTTGTGCTTTCTCACTCTCTATCTGAAACCGACCATTCATCTCAAATTCAGCTTTTAGGACTGAAACAATTTGCTTTAATGAGGATACCCAATTCATCCAACTGCATGTGAGAACAAATCTCCCAGAGGCATGAAGAAGGGAAGTGGGACATGGCTCTGAGCAGTGTGATTGCTGAACAATGTGTTCCCTTTCAGGTATTGTAACAAAAGGAAGTTGGCAGTAAACCCCCAGGGAGGTAACACTGGCCTTGTAGGGGGAAGCGTTCCTGTCTTTGATGAGATTATCATCTCCACAGCTCTGATGAACCAGGTCATCAGCTTCAACAGTGTGTCTGGTAAATATATTTCTTCTAATGTAAAAGGGCTCATCTTTTAATCCTGTGAAAGCTACCCTCCTTCTGAGAGGTGCTTAGTATAGTATCAGCAGGGATTCAAACCAGCAGCACCACCTCGAGGAGGCAGCAGGGGCTTCCTGAATCCAGGATTCTTCTGATATTGTTTCTGATAGTACATGGAGACTAGGGGAAGGGAGAGGAGTACCTGCACTCATCTCAGTATCTGTTTAAGAAATCCAGATGGGATACTATCTGGATCTGATAGTAAAGGGTAGGACATAAATCACAGTGGTATTGAAGAAAGGATCTGCCAGGTTTATGGCCAGTCTGCACTGGCATTTGTGGAGGAGAGAAATGGAAAAAGTATGCATATGTGGTTGGACATGGGGAATGAGAAAATCTCTTGTTGATTTGAACATTTAAGTTCTTAAAAAGTTGAAGTAAGGGAAAATTAAAGGGAGAGAAATATTTGGTACCCCTGTGTTCCAGATACCAATCCAGGGCTTTCTCCTCTTGAAGTCAGTGTCAGAATTTCCATAGACTTCAGTAGGAGGGTATAGCGATGCAGACTCACCCCTGCGGCACCTCCCGCTGGTTGTCTTGGGAATTAGCTCACCAGTCATTGGAGCACCCTCTGCAGGCCAGGTGTCCTGCCTGTCATTTAGCCCCCATGTCCCTCACAGGACCCCTGGGCGCCTTTAACTGGGTGCTGCCCCCTGGAAATACCCCAACAGTCTGCATCTCCCCTCCCAGGGAAACCCCCACCCACTATCCCCACTTCGCCTCAGTCTTGGCTACTGCCCAGTCTCCATCTAGCCCCTGTTCAAATTGTGGAGCAGACTGCAGTATAAGCCACTCATCACAGGCAAGGGGGGTTCGGACCAGCTGCCTCTGCCTACCCATGGTCTGCCCCCTGCAACCCAGTACCTAATGGGCCTCATCAGGACTGCGGCCTGGGGCTTTCCTAAACCAGAGCTTCCTAGCTCCCTTGGCCTTTCCCCAGCCCTGCTCCAATCTGGATTCCCTGCTTAGCACCTTGCAGCCAGGCCCTTCTCCCTCTACAGACAGAGAGAGACTGCCTGGGCCTCTGGCTCTCAGCCTTTTATAGGGGTCAGCTGGGCCTCATTGAGGCATGGCCCCAGTTGAGCCTACTTTCCCCCAATCAGCCCAGGCTTCTTGCCCCAGCCACAGCCCTCTCTTGGGCTGTTTCAAGCCTCGCAGGGCAGAAGTGGATAACCACCCTGCTACAGAGGGAGATAGAGTCATGAGAAGAATTGTTTTGGATTTGAATTGTACCATCAGGCTAGAAGTGTTGGAGAAAGGGGTGGTCCTAGTTACTTACAGTTGTCCTGCATCTTTAGGAGACCATTTCTGTGTGTCAAATTGTAGCTTGATTCTTGTGTTTCAGGAATCCTTGTTTGCCAGGCTGGCTGTATTTTAGAGAACCTGAACCAGTATCTTGAGGAGCTGGACTTCATCATGCCACTTGACCTTGGAGCCAAGGGCAGCTGCCACATTGGTGGTAATGTGGCAACAAATGCAGGAGGCCTGAGGCTGTTGAGGTACGGCTCTCTCCGAGGGACAGTTCTGGGACTGGAAGTGGTAAGATGAATGTCTTGTAGCTGCTTTCTGTATCTGAACTTCCTTCCATCCTGTATCCATGCATCCGACGAAGTGGGTATTCACCCACGAAAGCTCATGCTCCAATACATCTGTTAGTCTGTAAGGTGCCACAGGACTCTTTGCTGCTTTTACTGATCCAGACTAACACAGCTACCTCTCTGATACCAAGCTGGGAGGGGTTGGAAGCACTTTGAAGGGTGGGATTAAAATTCAAAATAACCTTGATAAATTAGAGAATTGGTCAGTAATCAACAAGATGAAGTTTAATAAAGAGAAATACAAAGTTCTACACTTAGGAAGGAAAAATCAAATGCACAACTACAAAATAGGGCATAACTAGCTAGGTGGTAGTACTGCTGAATAGATTCAGGGGTTATAGTGGACCACTAATTGCATACGAGATAACAGTGTGATGCAGTTGTGAAAAAGGCTAATGTAATTCTAGGGTGTATTAACAGGAGTGTGGTGTGTAAGACAGGGGAAATAGTTGTCCTGCTCTATTCAGCACTGATGAGGCCTCAGCTGGAGTAGTGTGTGTCCAGTTGTAGGCCCACACTTTGAGAGAGATGTGGATAAATTGGAGATAGTCCAGAGCTAAGTTCCCTGTAAGTTCCTCACACATCACCTCCATATTGGTGCACATAACAAAATTCATTCTTCACATGGATCTAAAAAATTAGAGAGAACACTGGTCCAGAGGAGAGCAACAAAAATGATAAAAGGTTTAGATAACCCAGACTATGAGAAAAGGTTAAAAAAAACTGGGCATGTTTAGTCTTGAGAATTAAAGGCCGAGAGGGGGACCTGATAAGTCTTCCAGTATATAAAGAGCTGTTATAAAGGGGACTGTGGTCAATTCCCCATGTCCACTGAAGGGAGGACAAGAAGTAATGGGTGTTTCAGATTTAGGCCTGGTCTACACTAGCCTGTTATTTCAGAATTAGCCAAGTTAATTTGAAAAAAAAAAAAAAAAAGTGATTCTGTCCACACGACCAAACTGGGTTTTTTGATTTAAAGGGCTCTTTACTCCGATTTCTGTACTCCACCTCGGCAAGTGGAGTAGCACTTAAATTGAGGTCGCAATCCCGGGTTAAAGGTACTGTGGACACAATTTGACATTATTGGCCTCCAGGAGCGATCCCAGAATGCTCCCTTGTGACCACTCTGGACAACACTCTTTAACTCCGTTGCACTAGCCAGGTGGCAGAAAACCCCCTGGGAGCTTTTGAATTTCATTTCCTATTTGGTCACCATCAGCACAGGTGACCGTCAGCACAGTCCACCGTCACAGGCGATCATGCAGAGTCCACCATCACAAGAGATCACACAGTCCTGGATTCGCAGTCGAGCTCCAGCCTGCTCCAAACGAGAGGCACTGGATCTCATTGCATGTTGGGGAGACGAGTCTGTTACGGCAGAACTACATTCGAAAAAAAGAATGCAAATACGTACACTAAAGTCTCCAGGGCCATGACTGAAAGAGGCTGCTCCAGGGACACAGAACAGTGTCGTACAAAAATCAAGGCGCTCAGGCAAGTGTACCAAAAATCCAGGGAGGCGAACGGTCGCTCTGTGTCACAGCCCCATACATTCCTCTTCTACCGTGAGCTGCATGCAATTATGGAGGGTGACACCACCGCTACCCCACGACTGTCCGTGGACACCTGCAAGGGGGGAGTTGCACAGAGCGAGGAGGAAGAGTCATTGGAGGACGAAGAGGAGGAGGAGGAGGACAGTGCACAGGCGGCAAGTGGAGAATGCATTTTCCCCCCTAGCCAGGAACTATTCTTAACACAGAAGCCAGTAGCCTCCCCCCACTCCTAAGATGGGCTCCCGGACCATGACCCTGGAGAAGGTACTTCAGGTGAGTGGGAACCTGATCGGAGCCACGCGGTGGGGGGTAGGGGGCAAATGCAGCCTCGCTGGTCTGTTCACATTTAGTTTAAAGGGCTCATCCCTGCTCAGAGCCTCATCGGAGCCACGCAGTGGGTGCGGGGGTGGGGGAGGGGTGTTGTGTGAAGCGATCATCCCAGGGAGCCTGCAGTCCCTCCTTTTATGTGGCAAATCCACCAGGCATTGCTTGCTATGGGAAAGGGCCCAGCAGTTTGAAAGCATTGAAATGAATGTAGAAGAAGCAGAACCTCGTGTGCCCCTAGGCTGCCTGCAAGCTGAATTCTGTTGCCTGGCCATGTGATGGCTTACTCACACCAAAGTGTCCCCTTTGTTCTCTGAAATATATCTTTTTAAAATACTACCCTCCTCTTTTCTCCTCCCGCAGGTGCAAATGTTTCAATGAGGCCCCTATCTACTTCATCCCAGAGGCTGGTCCGGATTAGAAGCTGGAAAAAACAAACTCGGGACGACATGTCCACCAAGCTCGTGCAGTCCTCCCGCACTGATAGGGCCCAGCTGAATACATGGAGGCAAAAAATTGCAGAATCCTGTAAAGCAGTACAGGAATATGAAGAGAGGAGGGACGCACACGATGTGAGCAGGCAAGACGCTGTGGTCAAGCTCATGGGGGAGCAAACTGACATGCTCCATTGTATGGTGGATCTAATGCAGGAAAGGCAACAAGACCACAGACTGCCGCTGCAGCCCATGTATGACCTTCCTCCTCCTCAGGTTCCATAGCCTCCTCACCCAGATGCCCAAGAACACAGCGGGGGAGGCTGCGGGGACCCACACACTCAACCCCAGAGGATCGCCCAAGCAGCAGAAAGCTGGCATATGCAAACTTTTGATTTGGTTTCTGGACATGTCCTTCCCTCCTTCCTCCACCCCCCTAACCCAATACCCCCCGCCCATCCCCCCGTCTACCTTCTGATTTCTCTCAATGTGTTGTGCAACAAATAATAAAGAACAGTTTTAAAACAATTTTGACTTGATTTCCTTTCATATATTTATATAGGGGGCGGGTAACTTCAAGAGAAACAAACACAACTGTCACACCGTGCCCTGGCCAGTCATGAAACTGGCTTTCAAAGCTTATCTGATGCGCAGCATGTCCTGCTGTGCTCTTCTAATCACCCTGTTGTCTGGCTGTGTGAAATTGGCCGCCAGGCGAGTTGCCTCAACCTCCCACCTTGCTATAAACGTCTCCCCCTTACTCTCACAGATATTGTGGAGCCACAACAAGCAGCAATTACAATTGAAATATTGGTTGTGCTGAGATCTAACAGAGTTAGTAAACTGCACCAGTGCGCTTTCAAACGTCCAAAAGCACATTCTATCACCATTCTGCACTTGCTCAGCCTATAGTTGAACTGCTCCTTACTACTGTCCAGGGTGCCTGTGTACGGCTTCATGAGCCATGGCATTAAGGGGTAGGCTGGGTCCCTAAGGATAACTATAGGCATTTCAACATCCCCAACACTAATTTTCTGGTCTGGGAAGTAAGTTGTTCAAACAGAACAGAGTTCCTGAAGATGTGAGCATCATGCACCTTTCCCGGCCATCCCATGTTGATGTCAGTGAAATGTCCCTTGTGATCCACCAGTGCTTGCAGCACCATGGAAAAGTACCCCTTGTGGTTTATGTATTGACCACCCTGTTGTGCCGGGGCCAAGATAGGGATATGTGTTCCATCCATCGCCCCTCTGCAGTTAGGAAACCCCAGTGCATTAAAACCACCCACAGTGGTCTGCACATTTTCCAAAGTCGCTACCCTTGATAGCAGCTGGTCAATGATTGCATTGGCTACTTGCAGCACAGCAGCCCCCACAGTAGATTTGCCCACTCCAAACTGATTCCCGACTGACCGGTAGCTGTCAGGCATTGCAAGCTTCCACAGTGCTGTGGCCACCCACTTCTCAACTGTGAGGGCTGCTCTCATTTTGATGTCTCTGCGCTTCAGGGCAGGGAACAGCAAGTCACAAAGTTCCATGAAAGTGGCCCTACACATACAAAAGTTTCTCAGCCACTGGGAATCATCCCAGACCTGCAACACTATGTGGTCCCACCAGTCTGTGCTTGTTTCCTGGGCCCAGAATTGGCGTTCCACAGTATGCACCTGGCCCAACGCCACCATGATCTCCCAATCGCCACATGCCGTGCTTCTAGTAACATCTGTGTCCATGTCCTCATCAGTATGGTAATCGCACTGTCATCGCTTCGTCGCCCCGTTTTGCAGGTACTGCACATACTGCTGGATAATGCATGAGGTATTTACAATGGTCAAAACTGCAGCGGAGATCTGAGTGGGCTCCGTGCTTGCCGCACTATGGTGCCTGCAGGGGTAATCCTGGAAAAAGGGCGTGAAATGTAGGAGAGCTGTTCGGTTCAAGATGGCCGATAAAAGGTGGCAAATAGTTGTCTTCTGTAGCTTTCACGGAGTCAGGAAGCTCGCTAGAGCTGCAAGAGTGGGAGAGCAGAGTTTGCAGCGGAAGCTGCAGCTCAGTTCGTGATGGCCAAAAAACGGCAGGGAATTGTTGGCTTCGGTAGCTTGCACGCGAGCCCGGGACAGACAACATGGAAAAATTAGCTAGCAATGCAAGAACGGGAGAGCAGAGTTTGCAGCAGAAGCTGTTCTGCTCGGTTCACAGTAGCTGAAAAAAGGCGGGAAATGGTTAGATAAAAGAGTAGATAGAAAGACGAGAAGATATGCGAGGTGGATTCATAGTACCAGGAGACAGGCGGTGCACCATACTGCATTGTCTGCTGACAGTATGGTATCTGCCGTAGCTTTCCTGGAGGGAGGAACAAGTGACAGCACAGACCCAGAAACACCCACAAGAATGTTTTTGCCCCATCATGCACTGGGAGCTTAACCCACAATTCCAATGGGCGGCAGGGACTGTGGGAACTGTGGGATAGCTTCCCACAGTGCACCACTCTGACATTCGATGCTAGCCTTGGTACTGTGGATGCACTCTGCCGAATTCAGGCACTTTAGTGGGGATACACAACACCGAATGTATAAAATCGCTTCTGAAAATTCGAATAGAATAAGTTTGAATTAATTTCGTACTGTAGACATATCCTTAGGTTGGAGTTAGAAAGTTTTTCCTCTTCTCTAAGAGTAGTTAAGCACTGGAAAAGGCTTCCAAGAGAGGTTATGGAATCTCCATCATTGTCCTTCCTGTTCTTAAAACCCTTCAAACACCTGTCAGGGATAGTTTAGGTTTACTTGTGTGATGGGTTGTCCCTGGGGTGCTGCCTGGAACTGGCGTACCACTGAGCCCTCTGACCCAGCAGCCTGGGTTCCCTCTCACACTTAGCTGCTGTGACAAGCTGCAAAGCCCTCTAGCCTGCACTTTCACCAGCATTCATACAGGTAGGGACACACCCAGCTGCAGTTACATGCAGGCTCTCTAACCACCAGCTTCCCAGCCTAGGACCACAGAGCAGTACCGTCCTGCCCTGGTCAAATCTGGCAAGTATATGGGTTTAATGCCCAGTCCGTCTCTCCCTCAATGTGAAGAGCACCATGCACACTTGTGGTAACCAAGACACCTTAGATGCACACTGGTTTGGATTAAAACATAAAATAAGTTTATTAACTACAAAAGATAGATTTTAAGTGATAGCAAACAGATCAAAGCAGATTACCTAGTAAATAAACAAAAACAAAAAAGTTGAGTTTAACATATAGATAGTAGTATATGAATTGGCAAATTTTCACCCTGAGTGATAAACAGGCTGGCAGATTCTTAAGGCACAAGCTGCTTTTGCTTAGCAGCTTTGGCTTCCTAGGTTTTCATACACAGGCTAGAAATCCCTTTAGCCTGGGACCATCACTTCCGCCAGTTCAGTCCAAGTATTGCACCCAATTTTGGGCCCCCAGTTACAGAAAGGATGTGGACAAATTGGAGAGAATCCAGCAGAAGGCAGCAAAAATGATTACGGGGCTGGGACACATGACTTACAAGGAGAGGCTGAGGGAACTGGGGTTATTTAGTCTGCAGAAAAGAAGAGTGAGGGGGGATTTGATAGCAGCCTTCAGTTACCTGAAGGGGAATTCTAAGAGGATGGAGCTAGGCTGTTCTCAGTGGTGGCAGATGACAGAACAAGAAGCAGTGGTCTCAGTTTGCAGTGGGAGAGGTCTAGGTTGGATATTAGGAAAAACTATTTCACTAGGAGGCTGGTGAAGCACTGGAAAGGGTTACCTTGGGAAGTGGTGAAATCTCTATCTTTAGAGGTTTTTAAGGCCTGGCTTGACAAAGCCCTGGTTGGGATGATTTAGTTGGTGTTGGTCCTGCTTTGAGCAGGGGATTGGACTAGATGACCTCCTGAGGTCTCTTCCAACCCTCATCTTCTATGATTCTATGATATAAGGCTGAGGCAGACACCGTGCATGGAAAATGTCAGTGCGAACTATTAAGGTTTGGCAAAATAGGTGGTGCTACCAGCCTATTAGTGAAGTTCAGTTAAAACACAGAAAAGTCTTGGCTGAATGTCTTGTAGTTCTATTAGGCTGTAAAATAGTCTGCTTACTTCTGAAAGTCCTGGTGTTTGGAACATTTAAAGATAGACTGAAAAATTCACTAGTATGTTTATTGTAAAGAACAGTATTGGCGGGGGAAAGGATTACATGACCCAGGTGGTCTTTTTCATCTCTCAGGTGTCTAAGAAGTCAAGGTAATATTTAACTAGAGCATATCTGTTACAAACCCATCCAATCGTGGTTTAAGGGCTCAAATGATGGAGAACTTACTACTTCTGATGATTAATTACCCTCACTGTTTCAAAATTGGCACTTTACTTTCATTGGTTCCATCAGCTGTCCTAAGCTAAAAACTACGTACAGTGGCTGATCATGTCCATTGGAGAAAGATCACTGATTGGTATGAAAAACAATCTGTTCTTATTAGTGTAACTGTTCCTTGCTTTTCGTGCTACACATGAGCAGAGCATGTACCACTAAGGAAGAGAGGAATTTGGTGGAGCAAAATGGGCACCATGTTGATGAGAGAAAGCTCTCCCTGTCCAAGGCTATGTGGAAGAAGTGATAGGGAAAAAGTGTGAGGAGGGACAACAATTAGAAAAGGAAAAAATAATATAACCACATTGCAGCACTGAGAGGTAGAGCCCTGCAAATTCCGCAGACCATTTTTGTGGATCAGATGTATCCGTGCTGGGCTCTCTTGAGAGGTTTGCTGCAGCTTCTTATCATCTTGTCTCTTCACACCAGCTCATCACCTGTGTGTATTTGCGTAATGAAGGGTTTATCAGTATTGTTTCTTTGTCCTCTGCCAGGTCCTGGCTGATGGCTCCATTCTGAACTGCTTGGCTTCTCTGCGGAAGGATAATACTGGCTATGATCTGAAGCAGCTTTTCATTGGGTCAGAGGGGACTTTGGGGATCATTACTGCTGTCTCTATCCTCTGTCCACGGAAACCCAAGTCTGTGAATCTGGTCTTCTTAGGTAGGCTCTGTCCCTCTCTCATTCTCTAGCAGTGGTGTTGGTAACCAGAAACAATATGCAATGGTGTTCATACAGTATCAGAGGACCAAGAGACTGATTTGGGATATATTATTGGAGATGAAGCTGCCCTGTGATCCTGGGGGCTGGTTTTTAATAATTTGACTGCTGAAACCAGTGACAGAAGAGGCCGGGAAAGAGTGAGAATTGAGAGAGAAGGTACAAGTCAGTAAACTGCTGTAAACCATCAACTTGATTTTATTTCTAATAACAAAATGTTTGAGAGAGTTTTTTGGTGTGTATTAAAATACTTGTGGTCACTGGGATTTAGCAAAACTCTCTTATCTGTGGTATTCCTGTCACCATGCCATTTGAGCTTTAGCTTAGCTCTGGCAGGCAAAATGTCATTCACAGGTAAAAAATGTTAAGTAGAAGTGGAGAAGGGAAGGGACCCAGTGTTTAGCTGTGCTGGTTATATTTTGCCTCACCACCCTTCTGGCCCAGACAGATAAGTGAGGAATAGAGATACGGTGCCCTTAACATCTTGATAGGATCCAAGATGTCCTGTTTTCTAAAAATTATTGGCATGAAAAAGACCAGTCTGGTAAGAGTTGCACCTGCATGGTCTACCTACGCTAAACATTTGCCATCACAAACATTTCTAACAGCGTTCTGTGTAGCACACATCATTAATTATTATTTACTGGACCCTGGACAAACTATTTTGAGGGGGCAGTATTTTTTAGTATGCTAGCAGTTTTAATTTTCTCTGTGCTGTTTGTTGTCTTTGGAAAGGTTGTCAGAGTTTCTCTCAGGTTCTTGGAACTTTCACTACCTGCAAAGGCATGCTGGGAGAGATCCTGTCTGCATACGAATTCATGGATGACAAGTGCATGAAATTGGTTGAGAACCACCTCAAACTGTCCAACCCAGTGACAGGTACTAGAATTAATGTACTGTGCATAGACAGGTGTTCTGGAGTATAAGGCTGTGCTATGAACCCAAGTATCTTGATGTTTTATTGTGCTGTTGAAAAAGACATAATATCTTCTGGGGATTTCTTTTGGGAGGAGGTAGGGAATGCTGGGCTAAATACTTAGCTGATCTAAAGAAAGGTCTCTCCAAAGGTGAGAAGGGAGTCCAGTATCCAGGTTCACTGAAGTCTGGACTTCCCACACTGTTCCACCACTGCACTCCAACCCTGCCATGGAGCAGCTAGTCTCCTGCCTAGGACAAGAGAAGTGTTCAACCTGTATGTTCAATTATTGAGGGGTCTCTCCAGAGATAGCAAAAAGACAGCTTTTCATAGGGACTGTGTCTAGTCCCTTGGAGTAGGAAGGAGGCAGCAACCTAATAAATAACGTGAATAAATTCCAATAACATTGTAACATAATTTATCACTGAGCAAACTTCCCTATCTCCCCAGCTTAGTCCCCTGAGACATTCAAACAAACATCACATGAAACATAATTTTTTTGTATGGGGGAGGGGGAATTTTATTTGAAATTATTGGCCCCATCTCAACAGCAGCTGCTACAATAAAGAGTGATTAAAACAAGGGCAGTGCATAGAGCATCTAATGTAGCATCAAGGCTATAGAGTAGCAGAGAGGGATTCCTCAGAGGGAACCTATGTGAAATGCAGCAGGAAAGGGCAATTTCCAGAATTTTGGACTTTATTTACATTGGTTAACTGGAAGGAAGCAGTAGATAAGCTGTATGCCTTGTGGCAGAGTTTATTTCCGTACAAATGGAAAGTATCACTCTGAAACACTCACTCTCAAACACAAAATAGATATTTGACACGATCAAAAATATTTGCAGAATTTCCAACTCTCGGGGACATAACATCCATTGTGCTCTGTCTAGAGCTCGCTGCAGTCTAGCCAATGCAGAGTGCAGAGCAGCTGTTCGTGAGGGAGTCTTCCCACATATCCCAGCTCTGGAGGCATTCACAGCTATTTCACTCCTGCCTTGGCCAGCAGAATTCTTGTAGGGAATGGTGAAAGGATGCTGAAGGTTGGGAAGATCAGTTATCTCAGCCCTCTACTTTATACAAAAGGAGTCACTGTAGAGAATATTCTCAAAATGACCTTTTAATAATCTGAATTAAATCCCTATCTTCTGCTACTGGCTGTTCTCTTGTTCTGTCCTTTCTCATTTCCAGGAAACCCCTTTTATATTTTAATTGAAACGTCAGGCTCCAATTCTGTACATGATGAAGAAAAGCTGAACAACTTCTTGGAACATGTCATGGCCTCTGGTTTGGTGACTGATGGGACTGTGGCCACAGAGGATAAGAAAATAAAGGTGATTCACCCTCCAACATAAACACTGATGGAATCATTCTCTATTTGGGTTTGTACTTTATATTGATGAATGGTTAAACAGTTTGTTCTGTGGCTTAGGAGTTCTCAAGTCACTTGACATCAGGAGGAAAACTTGTAGCTTCTTTATATGGTGAAACATATGCCAATATTTTTTTTGGCTGTTTTGCAATGTTCTACCAACATTTTCCTTATGACCCTCTCTTATGGTGTTAATGTGGAGGTGCTGAATTGTCTTTCTCTAGACATGCAATTTTGCTTGAGCACAAAGTAGTAGAGAAATTCCTCATTTTCTTATCCAGCAAAACAAAACAATAGAGAGAGGCTGACAGGTGATGGAGGTAGAATAACCCTATTCCTCTGTAGAAATGGGAAGATTTGCAGTGCTGGACTACACCCTGACCCTCAGTTCCTTGGAATATGTTACAGTGGTGTGTATAGTGGAAGATCTTGCGTTGGACTGGACCACCTGTCTCTCAGTCTCAGCAGCATGTTGCACTCATGTATATGGGAAGCAAATTTTGGGTACTAGTATGGAGCTGAGATGATTATTATTTACATTACAGGAACCCCTAGGGTCCTATATTAGGGCCCTATTGTGCCAAGCACTGTATCAGCACATAACAGAGGTGCTGCCATCCCAAGGAGTTTACAATTTAAGTACAAGACAAGAGACAACAGATAGATACAGCAAACCAACAGGAGAGTACAAGGAAACAGTGAGATGCTCCTGGTCAGTGTGATAAGCAGTGGTCATTGCACACCAGTTGCCTGACCATAGTGGTTTTTTGTTGCCTTGTTGACAGTGGACAGTTTTAAAGAGACAGTGAGGTGGCTTTTTGGATGTTTATGGGGAGATGCTTCCATAGTCTTCCCCTTCCCTCACAGCCAATGCACTGGCAGGAGATCAGAGTATTGACTCTAGACAGAAAATTAGCCATTCTAAAACATCCAGGAAAATGAAATTATATGTTTTCTCCTTTCTCTGAGACAGGATTGAAACACACTCAAAGTTGGATTGGAGCCCTGTATTTAGAGCCAGAGACTGCTGTGGGTCAAGGCTGAGATGGTTTGTATGGGGCTCAGATAGCAGGGTGCTGGTAAGGCAGGACTGAGGTGCATGGGAACCAAAGACTGCAGTAGCAGGGTACTGAGCAAGTCAGTTATTTTAACCAGTACTGCTTTATCTGAAATTGCTGAATTTAGAGACCTCATGCATAGTTCCACCATATGATGGTGCCAATTCGCCAAACAAATATAAATTGATATTTCCGAGAGCTGTAAGATAATACATATCCAAAGGGAGGACGTAAGGCCATCACAGTAGCTCATATAGTTGGATAACAGTTCCCTGCCCCTCTGCCCCCCATCCTCAAACTTCATGAAGAGTGAAATCTGATGCATTTGATTTATTTTAATTTGCTCTCTCCACTTTATCGTTTTTGATCCAATGAACTACAGATGTTGTGGTCTCTGAGGGAGCGGATCACGGAGGCCCTAACTCATGATGGCTGTGTTTACAAATATGACCTCTCACTCCCTGTGGAGAGACTATATGACCTTGTGATTGATACCAGGGCTCGACTGGGCAAGACTGCCAAGAATGTGGTTGGCTATGGCCATCTAGGTGAGTTGGGAAACATTACGGATTTCCTTTTGTAGCTTAGCTTCATAAGAAATGGAAACTAGATGGTATTGGCTGACTGAGAGCTATAGCTCTAGTCGGAGCTGTGAGGATTTGTTGGAATCCATTAATTTCAGACATGATCCCTATGCTAACGGAAAAATTGATTTCATAACATTAACAATCTGTAGCACAGTATAAGAAGTTATTCAAAGAGATGTTGCCTTGTAGCTCTTTATCCAGTGTTTTGGATAGATTTTATTGGGCAATAAGTTTGATCTGCACAGTCAAATAATAAATGTTAGTGTTTGGTAGGAACCACTGTCCTCGTTAGAGGGAGTAGCAATATTTGTAAACCAATTATGGCTGAGCCATTAACCACCAGAAAAAAGTGAATAAATAATGCAATTGGGTAAAAAAGGACTTGAAATTTTTAAAGGGATATTTTGAAATTTATGTAGTAAAACTTGACTCCGGAGACAGACAAATGGATTGCTTAACAGAGCTGAGCTGTCATTAGAAGTGGAGCAGTGTTAAGCACTCTCTATTTGAAGATATTTCATAGCAGTGTCTTTAAACAGGAGGTTGCTTAATAAAGGTTGTCTTTTGTACACATTTGACTATATTGACGATTTAGTTGGTGTTGGTCCTGCTTTGAGCAGAGGATTGGACTAGATGACCTCCTGAGGTCTCTTCCAACCCTGATATTCTATGATTCTATGAGTTAACAAATAGAATTATTATTTTTAATTCTACATCTTAATGTCAAGAGTCATGTCCCTTTTGGGAGAGCTCTTTTCTTCCAAAGTGAACACGAATCACTAAAAACTTCAGATTTATCTTGACTCCCAAATAGTCAATAGATATTTAGATGTTAATCAAAGATCGTTATTCAGAGGCAGTCCAAAAGAAAACAACTCTATTAATGAGCTACATTTAAATGGTTGCAAAAATATAATTGCAAGAGATTGAATCATGTGGTATCGGTAAATTAAAATGTCACAGTCCTAATGAAGTAACTTTAGATAAATCTTTGCCACAAGAAATATTATGGCTGAAATTCTAAAAGCACAAAATCAGGAAATGGAAAGTTATTTTTACTCTACATTGTGAGGGCTTTCTGATAGACTATACTTCTTAGAGATGGCACAAGAGCTAGGAAATATTCTGAGTTATTCAAGCACATAACTGTCTGAAGAGAGGAACCAGTGTTTGTAGAATCCTAATGGACAGCTGGTCTCAGGACATAACACAGACTCTGCTGTTTTGTTACACAGCAGAGCCAATGAGAAATTTTCATAGCACGGTCATTCTGTTTCTCTGTCAGAACCATCTCAGACCCAGCTCTATTATGCTTTCTTCCAGGAGATGGAAACCTGAACTTGAACATCACAGCTGAGTCCTACAGCCGTTCCCTGCTGGATGCCATTGAGCCATTTGTGTATGAGTGGACTGCACAGTATAATGGCAGTATCAGTGCAGAGCATGGATTGGGCTTCAAGAAGAAGCATTACATTCAATACAGTAAGCCACAGGAGGCAGTCCTTCTGATGCAGCAGGTCAAGGCCATGTTGGACCCCAAAGGGATTCTGAACCCTTACAAGACACTGCCAGCTAGTTCCTGAGAGCTTCGTGCTGCTGAGAAATAGGTGTATATCCTGTTGTATCGACTGTATCTCTAGCTCATAACTGCACTTTAGACTCTGACAGACTGAACAATGCTCAAAGCTGCCTTGCTCACTTTATAATTGTACTGAAATGGTAAAGGACTCCCAGTATTATCCATCATTGGACGAGCTCTGACCGTCCAGAAAGCAGAGATCAGTAGCGGCCAAAGCCACACAGGCTTCCTCATGGCTCTGAAAGTTCAAACTAAGTATACATATATAAGGGGCCTACCTGCCAGTCCCTCCCATGCTGCCGTGCTTAGAACTATCTCCCATCTCAGTCCAGCTGGTGGAACCCTTGAAAAGCCTTAACTCTCTAATGCTCTGTTGATGGCTTTTCCTCTCTACTTTAGATTGCGTCTGTTATTTCATTTATAGTCCATGCTTGTGGATGTTAGAGCTACATGCAGCAAGAAGAAAGTGTACACAGCGTCTAGATTTGGGAGACCATCTGCGCTTTCTATCACTTTCTGCCAATGGGGCAGTTTAAAATCTCTGTTCTTCTTACTCTATATAGCAAGACAATTTATAGCCTATTTTCAAACACAAGCCTACAACTTTGCATATGCAAATTGTTACACCTGCGGCTTAGTCCTCTTCGATCTAGGTATGTGATTTGTGGGTGCAGTCAGCTATGGAAATGGAAGATTAAATTCTCGTGGATCTCAGGGATGTAGATGGCGGGATTATGGCAGTGATGTTCCTGATCCTGGAATTATAGGTATTTTCCCCTCACTTGCTCATAGTTGTATGTATGTGGGGTAATTTTGGCACAGTTGGTAAATTCATGGCAGTGGTAATAATTTGCTAAGCTCCACTAGGTGTCCAATAGGCAGTGGGCATCATGATCATATCTTTGTCCCTATTGCTCCCAACTGAGATCCACTATGTTTAGAGTGTCTTTATAGCATTTGTCTCACTAGCACCAAGCCAGAGTTAACAATTTGTGCTGACGCTTGGATACTACAGTTATAGGCACGCTAGAAATACTATAGTTGGTACTCAGAGTAGGGTTTGCAGTAATGTCAACCCCTCAGTAATCTTTCCTTTTGCACAGATAATACAAACGTGAGATCAGAGGTATAAACAGCATCCCATCAACAACACCCTGGGCCAAAGACAGCTTTGGGCTAACCAGGCGGAAGGGCTGGAGATGCCATGAAAGCGCTGCCTTTACCAGGACATAATTTTGCCCCTTCCATTCGCAGTACCCTTGCTTGGTTTAAAAGAGAATGTAATCATCCTGTGCACAGATCTTGTAAAGTCATAGAAGTAGACTGCAGTCTTATATTAGATTTTGGCTAAACTGGTGATTATGTATTTCTGGTGATTTCTAGACAGTATTTGGTCCTGCCATGAGGGCAGGGGACTGGACTTGATGACCTCTCGAGGTCCCTTCCAGTCCTAGAGTCTATGAGTCTATGTATCAAACTAGGCTGTTTTGATGGGAAAGATTGTATTGTGGCACCACGGAATAGAAGAGGCCAGTTTATAAAGACAGCATCTGGTTATGCTTGCATTATGGTAATCCGCAAGGAAGAGAAAGGAGAAAATGTACATGTTAAGTAGGGTACATACATTAATTTTCAAAATTTTCTTTGTGGATTGAGGGTATTAGCCACTTGACAGACATCTCTGCTTCCTTCCCCTGTGTTGCACAGCAGAGAGAGAAAAGTAGGTGCATTGATTGTACAGAAATAGGAGTTAAGAAGCTGGGCAGCAGGAAAGGTGACTACATATCGGTAGCATGATTCCGTACCTCTTAGTCACTGGCAGCTCCTCAGCACCAAAAATATGCAAGTAAAACCCCATTTGAAATGGGGGGCTTGGCCTGCTGAAGGGCAGTGGAATTGGGGAACAGATTGTCTGTATGTCCTAAGCCCATAAGATCCTAGTGTAACAACCATGAACTCCTCCCCCTCTGGCTACAATACACCAATAGGCAGAGTGCAACCAACGGCAGTGTTACATGGGAAGTGGTCATGCTGGCCAGAGGCCTGAGAGAAGTGCAGAAGGGCATGTGTATACCAGGCCAGGTTTGTGGGATTTCACTGTTCTAACTGAAAACAAGTCTGAAATGAACCTTTTCTGTCTCAGGACAAACATTTACATTTAATGAGAATCATACATGCAATGGAAAATGTTATCTGTCAGGGACTTGGGGTTTGACTACTTAAAACTTGATCAGAATTAAAAAAAAATGGCACTATTTTAATTCACAAAATCTTGTATAATGTTTTGCCAGTATTATACCCTAGTCTAAATAGAAACCTCAATCTTTCTTAGGAGAACAGCTGGAGAACCTTGGTGTTATTTTCAGTGATCTTCTAATGAACATATGTTTTTTTATGACTGTATAAGAAACTTGATAAAATATAAGAGTTATTAAAAACAAGTCAGTGTTTATTTTTATTATAATTGCACCAGTCAGGTTTCATTTCTTGTATCCTTAGTGTAAGCAGGAGCTCCTCTTATGCTCTGACCAAAACCTATACAACCTGGTATGATACAGCCTCTTTGCACTACTCAGTGGCACAGAGGCTATAACTCAAACAGATCTGGTCCTGCAGGAATTCCTCTGGCTGAGTGAGTTTCCCCGCACCAGGGGATATATAGTGGGCATGGCCTGAATAATGCTGTGTTCTGACTATTTCCAACTGCTTCAATGGCTCTTTGGGGGCAGGAGAGTGCAGTTTAGAGGAGCCAAGAGCTGGGACGCACAAAGGTAGCATACAGCCTCCTTTGTCCCCATTTGTATGGGTCCTGCATCAACACAGCTTGGCCACTCCCACAATCTGAGCAACTGTATTTAGTCCAAACATATACCCCTTCTTGGGAATTGGCTTTATTGGTAACATGAATCTACATTTTCTTCCCAATTTTGACTGTTCCTGGGGTTTCTGTGCACACACTTCTCTGTTCTAGACCCCAGTTCTCACTTCTAAAAAGAGCAACTTCCACCTCCCTCATAACCAGGGTGGAATTAGTGAGCCACACCTGCCAGTGAGATTCCATCCCCTTATCCATTCTCTCAGGGCAGGGAAGCAGTCAAGCTGTCCATAGCTTGGAAACCAAACTTGGTGAAACAAATCCTGTGCATGAGTTCTTCATGAGGGCTAAGGTGTTGATCCATTTTGCACAGCAAGGTCTTTGACTTGAAAGTGAATGAGAAATGGTTGGACCAGTCTTGGAAAATGAGCAGTTACTCTGAGTCACATACCTCAGAAATGGCTTGGCTGGAAAACTTCCAACTTAGATAGAATTCCACAGGAGCTTCAGACAGGGCAGGAGAGACATCAGGTGGAAAGAATTTATCAGGATAACTAGTATGTCTCAATTCAGGCTTAGAATGGAAATGCTTTCAGATTTTGCCATAAAGTCACTATTATGACCCCATAATAATCAATGTTTCCTAAAAAGATAGAAAAATTGAAAACAATTTCAGGACTTATTGAATGGGAAGAGATTGGCACTAAACAATTGTAAGTCCATGATAAGTATAAAATGCTACATTTCCATTTAATTAAGTTTCATGTTTTACACTGGAGAAGAGGAATCACAGAAATAGATAATTCTAGGGAATGTTAGTTATGCATTCAATAGCACTTTGTGTGTAGACTGTGTGATGTTGCAGTCTATATGATTTTATAAAAATTTGATAATGAGTGAATATAATGTAACTCTCTGAGTTCCCACCCCCTCCTTCTCAATGGAAAGACACCAGGTTAAAGATGGATTCCAGTTCAGGTGACATGATCGCATGTCACTACAAGACTTCAAGCCTTCATTCCTCCCAGCCTGACTCACAGGAAGGCCTGCCTGCAAACAGAGCCATCCAATCAATTGTCCTGGTTAATGGGAGTCATCAAGATTCCAAACCACCATTAATGGCCCACACTTTGCATAATTACAGTAGGCCCTCAGAGTTATATTTCATATTTCTAGATTCAGATACAAGAGTGTTACATTTATACAAATAGGATGATCACACTCAGTAGATTATAAATTTTGTAATGATACCTTACAAGAGCCCTTTTACATGAAACATATTCCAGGGACAAAAGGATTCCCGCCTTATGCAAAAGATATATAAAGGGGTGGAACAGAACAAAGGGAGGGAGAAGCCATCATGAAGAATCCCCTAGCTATCACCTGAGCTAGAACAAGAGCTTTACCAGGGGCAAGAATTGTGCCCAGGCCTGGAAGGTGTCCAGTCTGTGGAAAAAACTTACTGAAGCATCTCTGAGGGTGAGATTATCTGTATTCAGTTTGATTAGATATAGATTTGCGCATTTTATTTTATTTTGCTTGGTGACTTACTTTGTTCTGTCTGTTACTACTTGGAACCACTTAAATCCAATTTTCTGTATTAAATAAAATCACTGTTTACTTATTAATTAACTCAGAGTATGTATTAATACCTGGGGTAGCAAACAACTGTGCATATCTTTCCATCAGTGTTATAGAGGGCAAACTATTTATGAGTTTACCCTGCGTAAGCTTCATACAGGGTGAAATGGATTTATTTGGGTTTAGACCCCATTGGAAGTTGGGCATCTGAGTGCTAAAGACAAGCACACTTCTGTGAGCTGTTTTCAGGTAAACCTGCAGCCTTGGGGCAAGTAATTCAGACCCTGGGTCTTTGTTGGAGCAGACAGGAGTGTCTGGCTCAGCAAGACAGGGTGCTGGAGTCCTGAGCTGGCAGGGAAAACAGGAGCAGAGGTAGTCTTGGCACATCAGTTGGCAGCTCCCAGGGCGGTTTCTGTGATCCAACCCGTCACAGACTGTTTCACTGCTTCCCCTAGTCGAGTCGGAGAGGGGCTATGTAAGGGGATTGTAAAACCACACATGTTGGCAGAGGGCTTCTGGGGTAAGGTTAGCACTGAAACTGCTTTTAAATCCTTTTGTGAAACTGACTAGCTTTTCAGTTGGGAGTCCCTTTAAGAATGGATCCCTACCGAAAGAAGATGTGAGTGTTACTGTCTAGGATCCCCACTATCATACGGTTAGAGCACGTCAGTGTTTCGATGTATTCATCCTCACAATATCCCTGTGGGATACTGTTACTCCCATTGTACAGTTGGGGAGTTGAGTCCTAGAGACATGGAGCGCTAGATCCATCTAACTGCTGCTTTAGATGCCGAAGTCCAATGTTCAGGCCCTATTGCTCTCCTCAAAACTCCTGCTCAGCTGCTTCCTCACCCTGTGGGCTCCTAAAGTCCCTATATTTCTGCTTGTAAAGTCTCCTAGCTGCCTAAAAATCTGCCAGGGAGCATATGCACAGCTATTAACACATTCCGGCACCTATCTCATGCATTCAGGCACCTATCATATTGCCTATTGTAGCCACTCTACAAATCAAAGCTGTTCAAATGACAGTCTTCTGTTGTTTGGGCCATCCCCTGGAGTTGAGTGATAGGGTGCCCAGAGGGGCCCCTCTCCCATGTTCTTGGGCATCTGGGTGAGGAGGATGTGGAACTTGTCGAGGAGGGCAGGCAGTTACACAATGGATGCAGTGGGGTCTGTACTCTAGTTGCCTTTCTTACAGCTCCAACAGATGCCTCATCATGTCCTCCTGCGTGTTCCGATCATGCTCACTTAATGCTTTCCTGGCCTCTGCCACCATGCATTCAGCTGTGCCCTATCAGTGCGGGAGGACTGCATAAGCTCTGAAAACGTCATTGTGAGTGCGTTTTTTTCCCCTTCTAATCTGCGATAATCTCAGGAACAGAGTTGATGCGGGGAGCATAGTAGCATTTGCAGCTGCAGGGGGAGAAAAGGGAGAGTAGGCTTTTAGGAAGATACATTTCTGAAAACAAAAGGGAGACTCTTTCACAGTGAATCAAGCAATTTACAGCAGACAGCACATGTGTTTTAGGTATAAGGTTGCATTTTGCCTTTTATATTGAGTGCCTGCCGATATGGTGACACATCACACATGGCTGGGCAACAGAATTCAGTTTGCAGGCAGCCATGGTAAGCCAAAGGGTATGTGGGATTGGCTTCTTCCGTGTTCATAATATGTGGGAATGGTTTCAAACTGCAATGCCTTCCTTTCCGATAGCAACAAATGCCAGTTGGGTTTGTCATTTAAGAGGAGGGGCTGCGGTTGCCATTTAAAAGGAGGGGTGCGGTTTTGGGGTGAATGTGCAGCATAACACCCCCCCCCCCCCCGCATGGCTATTCTCCAGGCTGATCCCTTTTAGCCAAGCGCAAACAGCCCAGTGTGACCGGGATCTAATGTGTCAGGATCACCAAACAGAGGGGATTACTGTTCTCTTACAAAAATTCCCCTATTTCAGCCAGGTGATCATGAATGATGTCACTCTCTGGAGCTGATACAGAAAGATAAAGACTAAAATGTTGCATGAATGTGACCAAAACCCAGGACCATTCCTGCCATGCTTTGTGCTGCAGTGATTCCAGACCACTTGCTGCTGGATTGGCATGGTAAAGTGTCCTACCACGGAGGACAAAATAAGGCAGCCCTCCCCAGAAACCTTCTGCAAAGGCTTCCAGAGTACCTCCAGGAGAGCTTCATGGAGATGTCCCTGGCGGATTCCTGGTCCATCCCCAGACACGTTAACAGACTTTTCCAGTAGCTTTACTGGCCGTGAAGGCATCCCAATTGTTCGGGAAAATCGAACATTAAACACAATTGCTTTTAACCCCTGTAGTGTTGTTACAAATGTGCACTCACCAGAGGTACCTTCTCTGCCTTCAAGGTCCAGAAACAATATGCCATGGGAAGGTATTGGCTCCAGAGTGGGTGGGTCCTGGCTGCTGGGGAGAATGGATTCTCCACTTGCCTGCTGCGCATTCTCCTGCTCCTCCTGCTCCTCCTCTTCCTCATTCACAAAATCCTCATCCATGTTGCGTAAAGCTGCCACCTTGCAGGTGTTCACGGAGAGTGTTGAGGTGCTGGTAGGGTCCTCCCCTCGAATCGCATGCAGCTGATCACAGAAGCAGCATGTCTGGGGCTCTGACCTGGAGAGACTGTTTGCCTCCTTTGTCTTTTGGTAGGCTTTCCTCAGCTCCTTAATTTTCATTCGGCACTGCTATGTGTCCCTGGTGTAGCCTCTGTCCACCATGCCCTGTGTGATTTTGGCATATATATCAGCATTTCTTCTGCTGGATCAGAGTTCTACCTGGACAGATTCTTCTCCCCATACAACAATCAGACCCGGTGTCTCCCATTCGCTCCATGCGGGAGCTCGTTTGTGATTCTGGGACTGCATGGTCACCTGTTCTGCTGAGTTTGCCAGGCTGACCAAACAGGAAATGAAATTTAAATGTTCCTGGTGCTTTTCCTGCGTACCTGGCTAGTGCATCGGAGTTGAAAGTGCTGTCCAGAGTAGTTACATTGGAGCACTCCTGGGTTAGCTCCCAGAGGCCAGTACCATCGGATTGCACAGTGCTGTGTTTATAGTACCCCAAATTTGACCCAGGAAGGGCGATTTTAGTGCTACTCCCCTTGTTGGGAAGGAGTACAACAGTTAATTTTAAGAGCCCTTTAGGTTGGTGGAACGGGGTTGGTTGTGTAGACGCGTTCATTATAAAATCGACCTAACATCACTAAATTCAACCTAACCTCATAGTGTAGACCAGGCCTTAGGTTCCCATCCCCTTTTTTTCTAATGCATAGTTAATTATTTGTAATGTAGGTGAAGAGGAGAAGGAGTGAGAGTAGACCCAAAAAAGCCCTGGCAAGATGCAGCCACCACACCAAAGTGCAGCATGGAGACACTGAAAGGAACAGAAAAAGAGGCAGAACCTATGAGTGAGCAGGTGAAGGAAGAAAGAGGGGTGCTTCCAACTGGTGGGGACCTCCAGCTCATAACCTGAATGGTCTCACACTCTTTAGAGATGTCACTGCTATAGATTTCTTATGATCTTCCCTTAACCCTATAGCAGTGATTTAACGTACTGCCTTGTGAAAAAGAGGCATAGCTGAGACTGGACAAGGAGGAGAGACTCTTACCAGGTTGTAATCTAGTCTGGATGCAGTGCCATAAAATACCGACCAGCTGCAAGAAAACTAATTGAAGACCATGAGTCTGATTGCCACTGTCTTACTCAATTTACATCAAAGTAACTCCAGTGAAATTGGAGGGTAGTATAAAGCCTGTGTGCCCCACCTCCGTATTGCCCAAGCTAAGCAGTCTGTTGCCATATGATTATTGCCTGATCCATTTTCTTGCTTCCATCTTAAGATTTTTTTACTTGCTGTTTGTAAAATAAATCAGAAGCATCGATTTTATTGTATTTACATATATAAGCGGGGGAATGGTCCTGCTATTGTGGGGAACTTATCTGGCTTAAAAATTAAGAACATAAGAATGGCCTACTGGGTCAGACCA
This sequence comes from Gopherus flavomarginatus, assembly GCF_025201925.1. Taxonomy (NCBI): domain Eukaryota; kingdom Metazoa; phylum Chordata; order Testudines; family Testudinidae; genus Gopherus; species Gopherus flavomarginatus. The sequence continues at coordinate 58,635,412 of NC_066624.1, forward strand.
AAGGTCCATCTAGCCCAGGATCCTGTCTACCGACAGTGGCCAATGCCAGGTGCCCCAGAGGGACTGAACCCAACAGGCAATGATCAATTGATCTCTCTCCTGCCATCCATCTCCACCTTCTGACAAACAGAGTCTAGGGACACCATTCCTTACCCATCCCAGCTAATAGCCATTAATGGACTTAACCTCCACGAATTTATCCAGTTCTCTTTTAAACGCTGTTATAGTCCTAGCCTTCACAACCTCCTCAGGTAAGGAGTTCCACAAGTTGACTGCGCTGTGTGAAGAACTTCCTTTTATTTGTTTTAAACCTCCTGCCCATTAATTTCATTTGGTGATCCCTAGTTCTTGTATTATGGGAATAAGTAAATAACTTTTCCTTATCCACTTTCTCAACATCACTCATGATTTTATATACCTCTATCATATCCCCCCTTAGTCTCCTCTTTTCCAAGCTGAGGAGTCCTAGCCTCTTTAATCTCTCCTCATATGGGACCCTCTCCAAACCCCTAATCAGTTTAGTTGCCCTTCTCTGAACCTTTTCTAGTGCCAGTATGTCTTTTTTGAGATGAGGAGACCACATCTGTATGCAGTATTCAAGATGTGGGTGTACCATCGATTTATATAAGGGCAATAATATATTCTCCTTCTTATTCTCTATCTTTAATGATTCCTAATATCCTTTATCCCCGGTGAAATGAGCTAGCGGAAGGATCTGAGTCCTTGCTCCCACTTCTTTTCACCCAGACTTCAAGGGCTCCCCTTCCACTCTCCTATCTGGCAGATTCCTTGTAAACCCAACAAGGCTGGGCCCAGGATTCCTGGAGGGCTCAACCCCCAACCTTGTCGTGGTTGTCACTTAGGGCAGGGGCTAAGATGTCCCCACTGCAGGGTGCTCTCTTTGCACTGGTCGCTTCCCTGACCCACTGATCATTGCATATAGTTCAAGCAAACACAATTTATTAAATAGTAATCAATTTTAAAAATAAGAAAAAAATGGGAAAGGTTAAAGGAAAACCCATCAACCTGCTCTGTGGGCATGAGGACATCATGAACAGTCATTGCTGGAATGTAAGAGAAGTTCATAGTCAGTTCCTCACACGTCCCAGGTCTCCTGCCCAGGCCCTGGCTGTGCTGCAGGGATCCTGCAGGTCGGTTTCTTGCGGTGGCCACATGCCTTCAGGCTGTAGGTGGCGGGACCCTTCTTCCTGTTGGGGTTACAATTCCCCTCCCAAGTCTGGCCTGTAAGGCCTCTTGGCTGGAGGTGTCTCCCTGCACTGGGTGTGCTGCCCAGGGTCCCCCCTCACTTTCCTCAGCTGCTCACCGCACCCCACTCCAGACTGCTCCAGCTCCACTCTGCCTCAGCACTGCTGCTCTGCCTCCAGCACGGCTCCCTGGGCTGCTTCTCTGGCCCCTCTGGCTCTGGTTGCTGCAGCTCTCCTCCCAGCACAGTTCTGTTCCCTGGGCTTCTTCTGTGGCTCTGCTCCCAGCACTGACCTACTCCCTGGGCTGCTTCTCTGGTTCTCACTAACAGAAGTTTCCAGATCACAGACCCTAGTTCTCATGGGGGACTTCAAGCACCTTGACATCTGCTGGGAGAGCAATATAGCAGTGCAGACAATCCAGGAAGTTTTTGGAGAGTGTTGGGGATAACTTTCTGGTGCAAGTGCTGGAGGAACCAATGAGGGGCCATGCTCCTCTTGACCTGCTGCTCACAAACAGGGAAGAATTGGTAGGGGAAGTAGAAGTGAGTGGCAACTTGGGCATTAGTGACCATGAGATGGTCGAGTTCAGGATCCTGACAAAAGGAAGAAAGGAGAGCAGTAGAATATGTACAATGGACTTCAGAAAAGCAGACTTTGACTTCTTCAGGGAGCTGACGGGCAGGATCCCCTGGGAAGCTAATATAAGGGGGAAAGGAGTTCAGAAGAGCTGGCTGTATTTCAAAGAAACCTTATTGAGGGCGCAGGAACAAACCATCCCAATGTGCAGAAAGAAAGCAAATATGGCAGATGACCAGCTTGGGTTAACAGAGAAATCTTTGGTGAGTTTAAACACAAAAAGGAAGCTTACAAGAAGTGAAAACTTGGACAGATGACTAGGGAGGAGTATAAAAATATTGCTCGGGTGTAATCAGGAAGGCCAAAGCACAATTGGAGTTGCAGCTAGCAAGGGATGTGAAGGGTAAGAAGAAGGGTTTCTACAGGTTTGTTAGCAACAGGAAGAAGGTCAGGGCAAGTGTGGGACCCTTACTGAATGGGGAAGGCAACCTGGTGATAGATGACGTGGAAAAAGCTGAAGTACTCAATGTTCTCTTTGCCTCGGTCTTCACAGACAAGGTCAGCTCCCAGACTGCTGCACTAGGTAGCACAGTAGAGGGATGAGATGAGCAGCCCTCAATGGTGAAAGAACAGGTTAAGGACTATTTAGAAAAGCTGGACATGCACAAGTCCATGGGGCTGGATGCAGTGTATCCGAGAGTGCTGAGGGAGTTGGCAGTTATGATTGCAGAGCCATTGGGCATTATCTTTGACAACTTGTGGCAATTGGATTGGACGATTGGAAAAAGGCAAATATAGTGCCCATCTTTAAAAGAGGGAAGAAGGAGAACCCGGGGAACTACAAAGTGGTCAGCCTCACATCAGTCCCTGGAAAAATCGTGGAGCAGGTCCTCAAGGAATCCATTTTGAAGCACTTGGAGGAGAGGAAGGTGATCAGGAACAGTCAACATGGATTCACCAAGGGCAAGTCATGCTTGACCAACCTGATTGCCTTCTATGATGAGATAACTAGCTCTGTGGATATGGGGAAAGCAGTGGACGAGATATACCTTGACTTTAGCAAACTTTTGATACAGTCTTTCACAGTATACTTGCCAGCAAGTTAACGAAGTATGGATTGGATGAATGGACCATAAGGTGGATAGAAAGCTGTTTAGATCATCAGGCTCAATGGGTAGTGATCAACGGCTCGATGTCTAGTTGGCAGCCAGTATCAAGTGGAGTGCCCCAGGAGTCGCTCCTGGGGCCAGTTTTGTTCAACATCTTCATTAATGATCTGGATAATGGGATGAATTGCACCCTCAGAAAGTTCACAGATGACACTAACCTGGGGGGAGAGGTGGATATGCTGGAGGGTAGGGATAAGGTCCAGAGTGACCTAGACAAATTGGAGGATTGGGTCAAAAGAAATCTGATGAAGTTCAGCAAGGACAAGTGCAGAGTCCTCACTTAGGATGGAAGAATCCCAGTGTGACGGGTTTGGTCACAGAGACCCCCCCTTGGGACTGTTACCTGATGTGCTGAGACTACGTCTGAGCCCATGTTCTCTGCCAGTCTGACCCTCCAGAACCCTGCCTTGTTGAGCCAGACATGCAAACCTGATGCAACACAGACCCAGGATCTGAACCACGCCCCCAAAGCTGCAGACTTAACTGAAAACAGCTTAGCAAGTGCTCCTGTCTCCAGCACCCATACACTCAGCTCCCAATGGGATCCAAACCCCAAATAAATTCTGTTTACTCTGTATAAATCTTTTATCTTCTCTCTCTTTTGGGCGGAAACCCCTTTGTTCTTCTGTGCAAAATCACAGCAACAAGATGGAGTTTGTAGCCACCTGGGCAAGTCACATGTCCATGAATGGTTTGGCTTTTTGCAGGCTGGCGCCATTGTTTACATGTTAGTTTGAACATTCCCAGGAAAGCTCAGATGTGGATTGGTGTCTCCCAAAGTTCATTGTCACCCAAGTGTTTCTTGATTGGGCACTTACTGAGAATAGTCCCTTCTCAAGAAGCTGACCAAATGCTTCACTGAGGCTACTTAGAATCAAAACACATTGAGATACAAGTACATAGCCAATATTCATACCTTTAACTACAAAAATGATACACACATACAGATAGCATAATCATAACCAGCATGGCCTGCAAAGAACTGAGTCATGCATGGACATGTGACTTGCCTATGTGACTCCAAATTCCATCTTGCTGTGATTTTCCACAGTCAGAACAAAGGAGTGTCCTTCCAGGGGCAGTGAATATAAAAGGCACTGAAAACCCCTCCATCTTGTCTTCACTCATGCTTCTTACTTCTAGAGGAACCTTGCTGCAAACTGAAGCTCTGAAAGACCCATCCCCGTGGGGGATGTTCTCCAGAGACTTGATTTGAACCTGCAGTTTACTCCATCACTGCTACAAGTCTGAACCAAGAACTTTGCCATTACTGTATGTAATTGATTCCATTTAACCAATTTTAGCTCTCATCTGTATCCTCTTCTTCGAGTGATTGCTCATGTGTATTCCACAATAGGTGTGCATGCTCGCCATGTGCACCGGTGCCGGAAGTTTTTCCCCTAGAAGTATCCATGGGGGGAAGCGCCCCCTGCAGCCCCTGGAGTGTCGCCTCCCTGACGCGGTATACGGGGAGCTGCGCACTCCCTCCCATCCTCAGTTCCTTCTTGCCGCCAGTGAAGGTGCATCAGAACTGCTCTGCTCCAGCTTTGCTGTAGCTCGTCCCCAGAACTGTTTGTTAGTTTAGTACCTGTAGTTAGTTACCGTAGTTAGTTTAGTTAGTCAGTGAGCCTGGGACGGGGCATGCCCCAAGCCCCGGGATTTAAGTTGTGCGGTTCTTGTTGGCGTTCTGTGCCAAGAAGCGACCTGCATACAGACTGTTTCTGCTGCTTGGGAGAAACCTATATCAGCAAGAGGTGCAATATTTGCAAATGGTTTAAGCCTTGGACCACAAGAGAAAGGGACATTAGGCTATGAGCCATTCTGGTGGAGTTGACACTGACCCTGACACCGGCATGCCGCTCTGAGCTGGTACTGCAATGTCAGTAAGCGGTGATCCGCCGGTACCATCGACCAGTCAGTGTTGCTCTCCATCCACGGGGCACACCAAAAGGGCCAAGAAGACTCCCTCTTTGCAGCGGCACCGAGGGAAGTCTGGGACAGAGGCTAGGCCCATGTCTGGCAGTCCTCGATCCCCACCGGGGCCCTAGGCCTCCAATTCACGTAGAAAGGAGTAGTCCAGCCCCTTCGGAACAGGCCTTTCCAGATGTCCAGATGCTGTCCACACCTGAAGCCCTCCAAGTGGCCCAGGATGTCTTGTCCATGCCTGTGCCCGGAGTGCCACTGATGTCGGCCCCACGCTCCAGAGGCAAACCTCTGCTAGGATCTCTGCAGTGAGCCCCGGCTTGGTACCGGTCTTGGTCAAGGGAATGTTCCTGTTGTTGATCACCACCCAGCATCTGCTCGGGGCAGAGTCCACGTGGATTGCCCTTGATGCCGACCAGACTCTCGGGCTGGGTTCCATCCGACACCAGTCCTCCTCAGAGAGCGGATATCAACAGGACCACAGTGGACGTCGTTGTCGGGACGCACATCCTCGGTACTGTAACTGGAGTTCGACCAGGTGGTGGATCCTCCAGTACCAACCGACACCCAAAGCACCGCACCGGCCTCTTTGCCCCACCCAGAGGAGGCAATTGTGGCCCTGCCTCCCTCCATCCCACAGGAGGACTTCAGGGCCCACCAAGAGCTCTTAAAGAGGGTGGCAGCAAGCCTCCATCTCCAAGCAGAGGAGATGGAGGAGCCCTCGGACTCCTTGTTCAATATGTTGTTCCTATCGGCACCAGGTGGGGTGGCCTTGCAGCCCCATTAAGGATTGGCTAAAATTTCAGATGCCTTGTGACAAACATCAGCCTTTTTGGCCCCATATAAAAAAAGGCAGAACCCAAGTACTTTATACCCACTAAAGGGCATGAGTACCTATATACCCACTCAGCGCCCAACTCCCTGGTGGTCGAGTTGGTCAACCACAGGGAACAACAGGGTCAGCTAGCCCTGACCCTAAAGAACAAAGACTCTCAGAGGCTGGACTCTTTCAGAAGAAATATTTATTCATCTTTGAGCTTCCAGTTACGAGTGGCAAACCATCAGGCCCTTTTGGGTTGGTATGAATTTAATCTGTGGGGCTCCCTGCCTAAATATGAGGTCTCTCTCCAGGAGCATGATAAGAAGGAGTTCAGGGTGCTGGTGGAGGAAGGGGCAACGGCAGCTCGGGCTTCCCTGCAGGATGCCTCGGATGCTACAGACATGGCCGTATGTTCAATGGCCTCTGTGATGTCTGTGAGATGGGTATCATGACTCCCACTCTCCGGGCTCTCCAGCGAGATGCAATCTTCCATGCAGGATCTCCTGTTTGATGGAAAAGCTCTGTTCACAGAGGAAACAGATACAAGGCTGCATGGCACGAAGAACTCCAGCATGACCCTCCAGACTCTGGGTCTCTGTGTCCCGGCTCCAGCATAACCTAAGTTCAAGCCGCAGCAGACTCCAACCTCAGCCGCCCTCCCAAAGTATGAGGCAACCTATAAGCAGCAACGGGACTATAAGAGACTCCCTCACAGGCAGTCTTGGCCTGCCCCGCAGCCTGGACCCTCCAATGGCAAGGAGGTGGGGAAAAGGCAATTTTGATGGGAGGCTCAGGGGCAACCCGCCAGTCCCCATCTGGGATCCAACTCCAATAAAGCTTCCCTTCTCCAGCCAGTTGTATACTTTCCTCCTGGAATGGTCTCGGCTCACTTTGGACTGATGGGTCCTCAACACCATCTCCTGAGGTTACACTCTCCAGTTTACTTCCTCCCCACCCAATCACCCCCCACCCCATCCCTCCTGGGGGACCCCTTGCATGCAGCTTTGCTCAAGCAGGAGGTGGGGCAGCTCCTTGGACTAGGAGCGATAGAGGCAGTGCCCGAGGAGTTCATGGGCAAGGGATACTACTCCCGTTATTTCCTTATCCCAAAGGCCAAAGGGGTGTCAGGCCCATGCTGGACCTATGAGGTCTGAACCAGCACATGGTGAAGCTCAAGTTCCACATGGTCTCCCTGGCCTCCACAAGTACTCCTGTTCTTCTTACTGTAAACAGGGTATTTCTCTGCAGGGGAAAGGAATTTACAAAGGGAAGTTGCACAGTTGTGTCATGAAGTGTTCTGTCCCTCAGGCTGATCATTGGGATGTTTAGAACATGTTACTAAACTTAATTCAGGTTTTGTTTTCACTTTGCAATTTCACAAACTGTTCTGAAGGGATCCTGCAAAGTGCTGAGCACCCTGGTTTTGCACCGTCAAAGTCCTTCAGCACATGCTTAACTTTAAGCACATGAACTGTTTCACTGATTTCATCTCTGCACAAATGTTTTGTAAGATCGGGGCCTGAGTGCTTTGCACCCTGCCAGACCAAGCCCTTGAAGAGTTCTAAAATTCGATATTGCCAGTTTTTTAAATTGAGCTGAAGATAATGTGTTTTAACCTGATTTATTAAGTTAGTTTCAGTTTAACAGTGAACATGCAAAGCCAGGGCCTTGTCATCTTGTTTCATCCAGCATAGCAGAGACCTCTCACCGGAAGAAGCATAGTCTAGCACAGTGGTGGGCAACCTGCAGCCCGCAGGCTGCATGCGGCCCATCAGGATAAGCTGATTGTGGGTCAAGAGACAGTTTGCGGATGTTGACTGTCCACAGGCATGGCCCCCCGCAGCTCCCAGTGGCCGCGGTTCACTGTTCCCAGCCAATGGGAGCTGTGGGAAACGATGGCCAAGAAAGGTGAACTGCAGCCACTGGGAGCTGCAGGGGGCCATGCCTGTGGAGAGTCAACGTCCACAAAATGTCTTGCGGCCCTTAATCAGCTTACCCTGATGGGCCGCATGTTGCCCACCACTGGTCTAGCACTTTTCTGAAGCAGAGCCAGCCAGCTCATCCCACAGTGATTCTGGCCCTCTGGGCCAATGGACATGACATCAGGAGTGGGGCTGAGGCCCTGCACATGCTCCAAACCTCCAATGTGGGTGAAAGGAATCCTCTGTGGTTGGTACCACACTGAGCAGAAGTGGTAGCCACCTGCGTGTGGTTGCATATACCCCTGCATCAAACCAAGGAGGAGCTTTTGCATGAATCTCAAGCAGCTACCTGAATCCCACTGCAAAGTAGGTGCAGATTTCCTCTGGCTCTTTCTGGATTGACCTTCCCCTCAGGATCAGTTGGGCTGGTGCATACAGGACTGGGACTACTGTGGACCCCACATGCACAAGAGTGAGCTTTGTCTTACTAGAGGCAAACATAATACACTGGCTCGATGAGTGTGATCATGTCTTTCGCTAGTGACTGGTTTACTGTGAGGAGAATAGCATATCTAGTGTGATACAAGAGGGCCAGGGAGCAGTGGGAGAATGGTAGAGGGGAGATATATAAGCCCTTGGCTAATTAAGGTGTGGTTCCCTGTTGTAACGATGTGTAGCTCGGGGGAACACCCTATATAATACAATATAATATAATATAATATAATATAATATAATATAATATAATATAATATAATTATAATTATAATAATAATTAATAATATGATTGTGTGATATTTAATGCAAAGTTTGTCATGTTGAGTGTGTTTGGAAGGCTCATGATGCATTGAGCATTGTTGTTATAGTAATCATTGTTATAGTAATGTTATAGGTTGTAATTTCATGTATATAATTATGTGGCTGAGAATGTGTCCTCTGGCTTAAAGCAAGCCCAGGCAAAAACTCTCCAGAAGCAAAGGGGCAGTTCACACTTCATCAAGGCATGTATGGGACAAACCCAGCCCAGCCTCACAGGAACAAAGGACACTGGCCTAGACAACAGCAAAGGATCTGTTGGACTCTTGAATGAGTCACCCCCTACCCCTTTGGTCAGTTTGGGACTGCGATGAGGTAATGCTCACCTGACTCTGAAGGCAGGGGCAAAGCCAAGAGGGAAGAAAGGACATGATAAACGAGAAAGACGTTTGCCATGCTCTCTCTCTTTCTCTCTCTCTCTCTCTCTCTTCCACCTACATCTATAGACACCACACCAAGCGACTGAAGTGCTGATCAAAGCAGAGAGCCTGACTGAAGAGCAACCAGCCAGCCTGTGGTGAGAAGCATGTAAGTTTGTAAGGGCACTGAAAGTCTTAAGATCAGCTTAGAATGCATTTTGTTTTTATTTCATTTGACCAAATCTGACTTCTTATTCTTTGACTTATAATAACTTAAAATCTATCTTTGTAGTTAATAAAGGTGTTTGTTTATTCTACCTGAAGCAGAGTGTTTGGTTTGAAGTGTGTCAGAGACTCCCCTTGGGATAACAAGCCAGGTACATATCAATTTCTTTGTTAAATTGACAAACTCATATAAGCTTGCGGTGTCCAGCAGGTATAACTGGACACTGCAAGTTGAAGGTTCCTAAGGTTGTGTCTGGGACTGGAGATATTAGCTAGTGTCATTCAGTTGTGCAATCCAAGGATTAGCTTACATGCTAAAGGCTGTGTGTGACCAGCCCAGGAGTGGGGGTTCTCTCAGCAGAGCAGGGTAAACCTGGCTCCCAGAGTCAAGGATTGGAGTGACCTAGCAGATCACCAGTCCAGATAACAGCAGAGGGGAACATCACACCTATAGACTAGGGAGGGTTGCTACAGGTTAATTGGAGCACCGGTAGTCAGTTAAGGCCCTGTCAGGAACCTAATAAACCCCCCTGCTTCAGGCAATCAAGATGTGCGAGGAAGGAGAGAGGACTGGAGTTTGGAGGTGTATTGCTGAGGAACCGAAGGAAGGGAGACTCCCTCCCCGAGTGTCAAGGACCGAAGTTAACCCTACCCAAGGGAGAAGAGGGTAAGAAATCAGCAGGGGATGAGAAGGGCTGGGGCTCAGAGTGAGGAGCAAACCCAGACCACTCCGCCGTTTTCCTCCTCTACCACCTTCTTGGGCCACTACTGGGGCCCTTGGCACCCCAAGATGTCAGACTATACCAAAGGATTTCTGTATGATTTCTGTATTCTGTATGGCTTCTGTATTAATGCCATAAGGAGGTGTATGGTAGCTAGATTGAATGTAAACCCCTCCCTCATAGTTTAGAGACCCCAAAGTAGTGTTAATTAGAAGGTCTTTTTCTTCTTCTCCCTGTGAGCAGTTTACAAGGCCAAACTGCTAATTGTGTCAGCACATCCTTATCTCAGAAAAGAGAAGACCTTGCAACTGTTCCTCAAACAGCATACAGAGACTTCTACTCTTCTCTCGTTCTTTATCTTGCTTGTTATGTATGTTATATGGTAAGAGGGTTAAGCAGTTTTGTTATACCCTAAGAGTGGTTAAAGTCAAAAGATTTATATGTTGAACTAAAGCTACAGAATGCATGTGAATGGATATTGTGTGTGAATAGAAGATTAATGGTTAGGAATATCAGCCTAAGAGTTACAACTTCACTATCGATGGGCTGAAGAATGTGCTAAGTGGAGATAACCGGATAACCCCCGGAGGGCAGACTGGAATCCACCCAACAACCCCAAGGATGGGAGAACCAAAGAACAAGGTAACATCTGGCAGCCGTCACAGAGCCATCATGGATTTCCCATCTGCTGATTGATTCAGCAACAACATGATGAAGCCACCTCCATAGACTGGCATAGGAATAAACTCCTATAAAAATAGACCCTAAAGACTAAGGACTTTGAATCTGGTTCTGCAACCACCTCCAGAAGCATCGGCTGCGCATCTAACAAAGACTCAGCTCCACCCTCGTGCCCAGGTTACCTGGCCAGTAACTTGGCATGAGTAACCTCTAGGCTGGTAACAATAACAACTTTGTAGAACTTGTATGTGTATGTGTGTGTGTGTAAATGGAATGTAGTAAATATAACTGCCTTCTTGCTTTGATTCTTTTGTGTGAGTACATGGGATAGAATATTATTGATTACTTGTTTACTGTGCTTCTTTTTGTATTCACAGTAAACGTGGCATTTTGCCTCATCCCCTTGTAAGGAGGCACCCTGGCTCTCCGCCGCACCTGACAGGGACGAGCCAGAGCAGGTACCTCAGTGGGCAGAGTCACCGCCACCTGTCCCCGCCCCCCCAGAAGTCAAGGGGCGGGACAGGAAGTATAAAAGCCCGGCCCAGCCTGCCCCGTGCTCACTACCCAGAGGAGCGCTGGCCTGGCCTGCCTCGGGCCCGGTATCCGGAGGAGCGCTGGCCTGACCTGCCCCGCGCTCACTACCCAGAGAAGCGCTGGCCTGACCTGCCTTGCGCCGAGTATCCAGAGGAGCGCTGGCCTGCCCTGCCCTGCGCTCATTACCCAGAGGTGCGCTGGCCTGACCTGCCTTATGCCCGGTATCCAGAGGAGCTGCCGGAGCTTCCCGCCACCCAGTATCCAGAGGAACCCATGATCTGGGACCCGCTGGACAACGCCAGCAGAGGACAGGTACCTAGAAAGGGGGAGACTGGAAGTGGCCCGGGGGTAGCCAACCCCAGTCTGGCTTTTGGGGACCCTGAATAAGTGTGTTGCGGCCAGGATTCCCCACTGACTGCAGCGAACCCTTGCCGCTGCTAGGGCCCCGGGCTGGGACACAGTGGAGTGGGAGGGCCTGCGTCCCCCCTGCCACCCTTCCAAGGGTGGCAGACTTCCCCCTCTCCCTCGCCAGAGGAGGCCTGCTGTATAGACTTATGGCTTAAATCGCAGCGCAGCCTCTGCCTGAGAGCCTGAACTGCTTACTGCCCCGCCCTGCCCCAGGGCCGGGTTTATAGACTTTGTGTTTGCTCAGCCTGCTGACAGGCCTGAGCTTGAACTGCTTCCTGCCCCACCCTGCCCAAGGGCTGGGCTTATAGACTGTGTTTGCTCAGTCTGCTGACAAGCCTCAGCCTGAACTGCTTACTGCCCCGCCCTGCCCTGCCCCAGGGCCGGGCTTATTGACTTTGTTTACTTAGTCTGCTGACAGGCCTGAGCCTGAACTGCTTACTGCCCCACCTTGCCCAAGAGCTTGGCTTATAGACTGTGTGTTGGCTCAGCCTGCTGAAAGGCCTGAGCCTGACTGCCTCCTGCACGCCCTGCCCAAGGGCCTGGGCGTATAAACTTTGTGTGTACCCAACCCTGCTGAAGGGCTGGGATTCTGCCTTGTTTACAGACCCTCTATTCCCTCAGCCCCTGCTGAGGGGTTCGGCCTACACGGACTGCTGCCTGTAGGGAGGCGCCCTGGCTCCCCGCCGTGCCTGAGAGGGACAAGCCCCAGCACCGGACCCTTACACCCTTTTAAAAGATCCCATTGGTTTTTATTTTATTGGAACAACAAAAAGCAGGAGCAATGAGTGGCAGCTTAGCCCCCCGCCAAGAAAAGCGCGGGACCCACCATACCAACGTTGGCCATTTTGTCACTAGGTTCTTACATGGTCACCATCAATGTAGCCTTTGAGTGCTTATTACAGGCTTACAGCTAAAGATATCTCTTCTTTGGGGCCTGCTCCTTCTCCCATCAGCCTGAATGGTGCAGAATCAAGCTCCTAGTGCAAAGGGTGCTGGGCTCTTTTCCTGTTACATTCATGGCGCGCACACTGAGGAATTAGATAAAATACTCTTTCTGAAAGGTTGCAATGTCACTCTACTTTATTTCTCAAAATCCAGAACCTTACCATACAAGAACCAAAAACAGAGTGAGACAAAGCAGGCTGCTCCGTAAGACAGAGGCACAACTCAGCCCCATCTAACTGACTGCTGAAAGACCCAGACTGCATGTTTCCCTACAGAGCCCACAGCTGGCAAGCAGGACCAGGAAATCCCCTGAGAATTTGAAATGTTAGATTATAATTTTAGCCTTTTTCCAATGACAGCCATTGTGTGTAGCAATCATATAGCACATAGTTAGAGATAATCTGTTTGGAGGGAACAGTACACTTTTGCTGGTGCTATCCCAGGGAGTGTGTGAGGAGCAGGCTGTGGCGGGGTGTGTGTGTATGTGTCTTGCTGCTGGCCAGCCTGACTCACTCTCGGCTCAGCTCCAGCCCAGACTTTAAAAAAGGGAAGAAGGAGAATCTGGGGAACTACAGCCTCACCTCTGTCCCCCAAAAAATCATGGAGCAGGTCCTGAAGTAATCCATTTTGAAGCACTTGAAGGAGAGGAAGGTGATCAGGAACAGTCAATACGGATTCACCAAAGGCAAGTCATGCCTGACCAACCTAACTGCCTTCTATGATGAGATAACTGGCTCTGTGTATATAGAGAAAGCGGTGGACGTGATATACTTTGATTTCAGCAAAGCTTTTGATATGGTCTCCCACAGTATTCTTGCCAGCAAGTTAAGGAAGTATGGATTGGATGAATGGAGCATAAGATGGATAGAAAGCTGGCTAGAGCATCGGGCTCAATGGGTAGTGATCAGTGACTCGATGTCTAGTTGGCAGACGGTATCAAGCGGAGTGCCCCAGGGGTCAGTCCTGCAGACTGTTTTGTTCAATATTTTCAATAATGATCTGGATGATGGGATGGACTGCAGGCTCAGCACGTTTGTGGATGACACTAAGATGGGGGGAGAGATAGATATGCTGGAGGGTAGAGATAGGGTCCAGAGAGACCTAGGCAAATTGGAAGATTAGGCCAAAAGAAATCTGAATAGGTTCAACAAGGACAAGTGCAGAGTCCTGCGCTTAGGATGGAAGAATCCCATGCACTGGTACAGGCTGGGGACAGACTGGCTAAGCAGCAGTTCTGCAGAAAGGGACCTAGAGATTACAGTGGATAAGAAGCTGGATATGAGTCAACAGTGTGCCCTTGTTGTCAAGAAGTGCTAATGGCATATTGGGCTGCATTAGTAGGAGCATTGCCAACAGATTGAGGGAAGTGATTGTTCCCCTCTATTGGGCACTGGTGAGGCCACATCTGGAGTACTGTGTCCAGTTTTGGGGCCCCCATTGTAGAAAGGATGTGGACAAATTGGAGAGAGTTCATCGAAGGGCAAAAAATGATTAGATGCCTGGGGCACATGACTTATGAGGAGAGGCTGAGGGAACTGGGGTTATTTAGTCTGCAGAAGAGAAGAGTAAGCAGGGATTTGATAGCAGCCTTTAACTACCTGAAGGGGGGTTCCAAAGAGAATGGAGCTTGGCTGTTCTCAGTGGTGACAGATGACAGAACAAGGAACAATAGTCTCAAGTTGCAGTGGGGGAGGTCTAGGATGGATATTAGGAACAACTATTTCACTAGGAGGGTGGTGAAGCACCGGAATGGGTTGCCTAAGGAGGTGGTGGAATCTCCATCCTTAGAGGTTTTTAAGGCCTGGCTTGACAAAGACCTGTCTGGGATGATTCAGTTGAGGTTGGTCCTGCTTTGAACAGGGGGTTGGACTAGATGACCTCCTGAGGTCTCTTCCAACTGTAATTTTCTATGATTCTATGATACTGCTTCCAATCCAGACAGTGTGGGAGAGAGAGATGGTGCCACTTTGCCTTCTCCTCAGTGGCTCTAAACTGTGTAATAACTCACAGATAAGTGACCACACTGGTCTTTCTAAGCAAGCGCATTTAGGCTTAAGGTTTGCTGGACAAATAAAAAATAGAAAAAAAAATTAGTTTGCAGCTCACCTGGAACAATTGTTAAAAAAAACTTTCAGTGAACTGAAAAAGCTGAAAAAATTTCATTTCAAAATGCTGTGTTCAGCCTGAAAGGAAACATTTCATTTCATTGTCAAGGTGTTTTTAAACCTTCTTTAACAATAACATTGAAGTAAAACAGGCCTGCAAAACTCATAAAGCGGCACGGGCCACATTACTCCAAAGAAAACAGCTGAGGGCCGAACCCCCCTGACCCCACGGAAACACACCCCCCTAGGACCTCCCAGCCCCACGAAAACACCCCACCCCAGCACCACTCAGCCCTGCAGAAACAAACCTTCCTTCCCCAGCCCCGCCCCACCAAAACAGCTGTAGGCCAAAAAGGAAGGTTGGGGGTGGGGAGGTGATACTTGATTTTAAATCAACCAGGGGTTCCCAGCTGAAGAGGTGGCTGGAAGCCCTCAGGGGCAAATTAAAGGGCTCGGGGCTCTGGCAGCTGGGGAAACCTGGAGCTTTGCTTGACTGGGGCAGGGATTTAAAGGGCCCAGAGCTCCTGCCACTGAGGGGAGCCTGAGCCCTTTAAATACCAGCCCCAGCCCATCCGGTGGAGCCGTGGCCGGGATTCAAAGGGCTCTGGGCTGCCTGCAGCCGCAGGGAGCCCTGAGCCCTTTAAATCTCAGCCACGGCTGGGAATCTCTGCTGGCAGCCCAGAGCCCTATGAATCCCAGCCGCTGATATTTAAAGGGCTCTGGGCTCCCTGCCGCCGCGGGCAGCCCAGAGCCTTTTGAATCCCCGCCGCGGGCCGCACAGTGAGCCTCCATGGGCCGCTTGTGGCCCATGGGCCGTATGTTGTGCAGGCCTGAAGTAAAATTTGAAAGTAAAAGTTGTTTTGCGTTGAAACACTGTTTAGAAAATGTTGAGAACAAAACCTTTTGATCTTTTTAGAGTTTGGTTTCTCCAACCAAAATGATTTGGTGAATTCTGCATAAATTTGCTAAATGTTCCAGTTCTCCAAAATCTGCACTCTTCAGCCAAATGAATTGTGCAAAATATTTTACCCAACTCTTGTCAATGGTGCTCAAACCACCTAAGGAAAACTGTGTGCAGCAGAAGATTGAAATCAGAACTAAGTCTGTCAAGGAGCAGATGTTATCTAAAAGGTGTATGCGCATGTCATCTCATGGGGTCTAAATAGCCCCAGACCTTTGGCTTTTGGGGGCCTGTGTATAAAGTATCTGTGCCAAGTACATGGAAAATCAGCAGCTACAGCATGTGCCTACAGAACAGTTGAGGAGTTTGGGAGTGCCCAGGGATGGGGATGTATGCAAGTCATTCTATCACTACATCACTTTTAAACACAGTGTTCTGCTGATCAGTGTCCTTTGGCCTCTTGATAGGCTATATTTTAAACTCACAACCTTGATTCAAACTGGAGCAGAGGTGATCTGAGAGCAGTGATATCCCTACACCCCCCCTTAATTTTCCCAACATCCCCCACCTAATTTTGTGAACTAGTTACATGCCAATTTAGTGACTGTTTGGAAATTTGAATTGAAATTGAAATATTAATACACACTTTAAAAGCATACACAGTGTATCATGAAATAAGTGTATCTGAAAAAGTATAATAGATTTGAAAAGTATGAACATAGACTAGCTTCCTTATACAGTTGCTGTTTTTTATGACAATGTCAGTGCTTTCATTTGGGTGATGTTGGTCAACCTAATAATTTCAAATGATGATTTGTAAGCAAAGTCTAAATGAGCTCTCCCTGACACCTAGTGATGAGCTGGGGGCTGGGGAGAAAAGCTTCAGGACCAGATTGTATTTACATTCACACCTAATCTACCTAGGTATCCAGCAAACAGAGCTGTGTTGTCCAAGTAATAGATTTTCTCTGGGGTTCGGTTACAAATCACTTGAATGCGGCGAGGGGGAGAGTGAAATGTTGTTGTTCTTATTGTATGAGTAAAGGGCAGTAGAACTGTACTTAGCCTGTGCTGATTGAGGGCATCGAGAGAGGGTGGGGGACCTGTTCCTCTCCACTGTTTAAAGACAGAGCTGATTAGACTCCATGGATAGTCTTTTGTTCTGTTATGTGACCACTGCAGCTGAAATCACTGATAATCAGGTCTATGTGCTTAGTCCTGCTGTGAGGACAGTGTTTCTGGGGAAGAGATGGACCAGACTACATTAGCAGTGAGGTTCCCCCACTGAGAGCTCAGCTGAAATCACTGAGAGCTGGGTCAGACCAACTTGCAGAGGTCACAGTGGCAGGTGGCAGCAGAAGGTGACTGTGCAGGGCCATTGTGAACAGAGTGGTGGAGTGAAGGATGGTACAACAAACAGCAGTGGCCAGAGCAAACAGTGAGCAGCTGGAGAAACAAGCAAGGTGCCTTCTTGCCCCCCACCGTGTTGTCCTTGGTCAGTGGAGACTCAGCATTCAGAGGTGCTTTCATGGGAGATGTACTCACATAAAAGCACCTCTGAATGCTGTCTCCACTGACCAAGGACAACACCGGTGAGTGGGGTGCAGTGGAGGGAAAAGTGAGGAGCATGTTAAATAAACATTTGTTTGTTGGACTATATTTTAGTGACTTTGCTCCAGAATGCTAGATTTGTAACTTAGAATGGAAACTTATATAAATATGTTTCCTAGTAGGCCTAGATTTTTAAAATGCATTATTTGCCAAGGTTGTTATCTCACATCCTTGATATCTTGGGAGGTCATTATGTTGGGGAGTTTCTGTGCTAAACATTTTTATTATTATAATTAATTTTTACATAAGAATGGCCATACTGGGTCAGACCAATGATCCATGTAGCCCAGTATCCTGTCTTCCGACAGTGGTCAAGGCCAGGTGCTTCAGAGGGAATGAACAGAACAGGTAATCATCAAGTGATCCATCCCCTGTTGCCCACTCCCAGCTTCTGGCAAATAGGCTAGGGACACTCAGAGCATGGTGTTGCATCCCCCTCCATCCTGGCTAATAGCCACTGATGGACCTATTCTCCAGGAATTTATCTAGTTCTTTTTTTAATCCTGTTATAGTTTTAGTCTTCACAGCATCCCCTGGCAAAGAGTTCCATGGGTTGACTTTATGTTGTGTGAAGTACTTCCTTTTGTTTTTTTAAAACCTGCTGCCTATTAATTTCATTGGGTGACTGCTAGTTCTTGTGTTTTGTGGAGGATTAAATAGCATTTCCTTATTCACTTTCTTCAAGCCAGTCAAGATTTTATAGACCTCTATCATATCCTCCCTTAGACGTCTCTTTTCTAAGCTGAAAATTCCCAGTCATTTTAATTTCTCCTCCTGTTTCATACCCCTAATCATTTTGGTTTCCCATCTCTGTACCTTTTCCAATTCCAATATATCTTTTTTGGAATGGGGTGACCAGATCTGCACACAGTATACCAGGTGTGCAGGTACCATGGATTTATATAGAGGCAATATGATATTTTCTGTCTTATTATCTACCCCTTTCTTAATGATTCCCAACATTCTGTTTGCTTTTTTTGACTGCACATTGAGTGGATGTTTTCAGAGAACTATCCACAATGACTCCAAGATCTCTTTCTTGAGTGAGGAAGGCTAAAAGCCGCATTGAACTGGAACTTGCAAAGGGAATCAAAACCAATAGTAAAAGGTTCTACAGCCACATAAATAAGAAGAAAACAAAGAAAGAAGAAGTGGGGCCGCTATACACTGAGGATGGAATGGAGGTTAAGGATAACCTAGGCATTGCCCAACATCTAAACAAGTACTTTGCCTCAGTTTTTAATAAGACTAGTGAGGAACCTTGCGATGATGGAGGGATGATAAACGGGAATGTGGATATGGAAGTGGATATTACTGCAACTGAGGTAGAGGCCGTACTTGAACAGCTCGATGAGACGAAGTCGGAGGGCCCGGACAATCTCCATCCGAGGATATTAAAGGAACTGGCGCGTGAAATTGCGAGCCCGTTAGCGAGAATTTTTAAGCAATCGACGAACTCGGGGGTTGTGCCGTATGACTGGAGGATTGCTAATGTAGTTCCTATTTTTAAGAAAGGGAATAAGAGTGATCCGGGTAATTATGGGCCTGTTAGCTTGACGTCTGTAGTATGTAAGGTCTTGGAAAAAATTTTAAGGGAGAAAGTAGTTAAGGACATAGAGGTCAATGGTAATTGGGATGAATTGCAACACGGATTTACTAAAGGTAGATCGTGTCAAACCAATCTGATCTCCTTCTTTGAGAAAGTGACGGATTACTTAGATAAAGGAAATGCGGTAGACATAATTTACCTAGATTTCAGTAAGGCGTTCGACACGGTTCCGCACGGGGAGCTGTTAGTTAAATTGGAAAAGATGGGAATGAATATGAAAGTTGTAAGGTGGATAAGGAACTGGTTAAAGGGGAGACTCCAGAGGGTCGTATTGAAAGGTGAACTGTCAGGCTGGAAGGAGGTCACTAGTGGAGTCCCTCAAGGATCGGTTTTGGGACCGATCTTATTTAACCTTTTTATTACTGACCTTGGCACAAAGAGCGGGAATGTGCTAATAAAGTTTGCGGATGACACGAAGCTGGGGGGTATTGCTAACACGGAGAAGGACAGGGATACTATTCAGGAAGATCTGAACCACCTTGTAAACTGGAGTAATAGAAATAGGATGAAATACAATAGCGGAAAGTGCAAGGTCTTGCATTTAGGAATTAATAATAAGAATTTTGGATATACGTTGGGGGCGCATCAGTTGGAAGCGACGGAGGAGGAGAAGGACCTTGGGGTACTGGTTGATAGCAGGATGACTATGAGTCGCCAATGTGATACGGCTGTTAAAAAAGCAAATGCGATTTTGGGATGCATCAGGCGGGGTATTTCCTGCAAGGATAAGGAGGTGTTAGTACCGTTATATAAGGCGTTGGTGAGACCCCATCTGGAATACTGTGTGCAGTTCTGGTGTTCCATGTTCAAGAAGGATGAATTCAAACTGGAACAGGTTCAGAGACGGGCTACAAGAATGATCCGAGGAATGGAAAAACTGCCTTATGAAAGGAGACTCAAAGAGCTTGGCTTGTTTAGCCTGGCCAAAAGAAGGCTGAGGGGGGATATGCTCGCTCTATATAAATATATCAAGGGGGTTAACGTTAGGGAGGGAGAGGAATTATTTAAGTTTAGTACTAATGTAAGCACGAGGACGAATGGGTATAAACTGGATATTAAGAAATTTAGACTTGAAATTAGACGAAGGTTTCTGACCATTAGGGGAGTGAAGTTCTGGAACAGCCTTCCGAGGGAAGTAGTAGGGGCAAAAGACTTTCCTGGCTTTAAGACAAAGCTTGATAAGTATATGGAGGGGATGTTATGATAGGATCGTTAATTTGGGCAATTGATCTTGAATTACCACCAGACAGGTCTGCTCAATGGTCTGCGGGGAGATGTTGGATGGGATGGGTACTGAGTTGCTGCAGAGAATTCCTTCTTGGCTGCTGGCTGGTGACTCTTGCCCACATGCTCAGGGTTTAGCTGATCGCCATATTTCGGGTCGGGAAGGAATTTTCCTCCAGGGCGGATTGGCAGGTGCCCTGGAGGTTTTTCGCCTTCCCCTGCAGCATGGGGCACGGGTCGCTTGCTGGTGGTTTCTCTGCAGCTTGAGGTCTTCAAACCATTTTTGAGGATTTCAATAACTCGGTCCTGGGATAGAGGTTGTTATAAAATTGGATGGGTGGGGTTCTGTGGCCTGCCTTGTGCAGGAGGTCAGACTAGATGATCAGATTGGTCCCTTCTGACCTACGAGTCTATGAATCTATGAGTGTTAACAGCTAATTCAGACTCCATCATTTTGTATGTATAGTTGAGATTGTTTTCCAATGTGCATTACTTTGCATTTATCAACACTGAATTGGCCAGTCACCCATTTTTGTGAGATCCCTCTGTAACTCTTCACATCTGCCTGGGACTTAATTATCTTGAATAGTTTTGTATCATCTGCAAATTTTGCCACCTCACTGTTTACTCCCTTTTCCAGATCATTTATGAATATGTTGAACAGTAGTGGTCTCAGTACCGACCCCTCGGGGATACCACTATTTATCTCTCTCCATTCTGAAAACTGATAATTTATTCCTACCCTTTGTTTCCCATCTTTTAACCAGTTAATGATCCATGAGAGGACTTCCCTCTTATCCTATGATGGCTTACTTTTCAAAAGTCCATTTAAATTACATACATTTAAAAATATATATATATTAGAAATCTAGGCCTGTTATGTGTTTTGGTGTAATTTGCATTATCCTTATGTTAAATTTGCATTATCCTAACAAAACATTTACTTTATTCATATCTCTTTTATATAACTCCCTGACATCCCACCCTGTAAATTAGAACACGCTCTCCCCCGCCCCCAGTTTCAATTCCTGGGGAAATCACTGTCTGAGAGCTTGAAAAACAATGGTCTGTCATGCTCTGGAAACCACATTCTCCCTCTGCCACCTGGTAATAATTCAGAGAATTTTAATGTTTGCTTTTTATATTACAGTCATAAACAGTCCTACAAACATCCTCCCATGCTGGCCCCTGTGTGTATGTGTACACAGCCCCGGGCAGCAGCCTCCTCCCTAGGCATCACAGCCTCAGCTCCAGCCCAAGCTACAGCTTTAAAGTGCCATGCACACAGCTGTTTTGGGAGCGCTAGCGCAAGCCCCACTAACCCGAGTCAGTCACCCCAGGCTGGGAGGCTCACTGCCATGGGCTGGGCAGACATTCCCAGAGTCAGACATTCCCAGGGAGGCAAACAGATACGCGGCCCTCCCATTAGCCTGTTTCTGTGACACACATTGTGCCTCTGCAAGAGTGGGACATCTTACCCGGGTACCCCCAAAGCCTGGGGAGCTCCCTGCAGGCTGCCAGGAATCCCTATCAATGCCTATAGACCTGCCTCAGCCACTCCCAAACCCTGGTTTGGGACATGGCACAGCTAGATCAATGGACTGCTGTTTGTTTGCCCCTCAGGGGAGGATGAGACTTGGTCCCCTGGGATGGAAGGAGGGTCCAGTGATTAGGGCCTTGGCCTGGGGCTTGGGAGACATGGGGCCTGTCCACACAGTGCTTTACTCCATACCAGAGGGCTGTACATTTAGTCTGCACTAGCATGTCTCATACCAAAGGGCCCACTTGGCTCTTGCTGGCGTGCCCCAGAACTTCCCTGGTGCACGTTAGCGTCGCACTGTTTGAAATGGCTCCACCATGGAGCTGTGCTGACTGGGCCCAGCGAAGGGTCTGGTCACCTTGTACTCGTTGTTTGTAGAGTACTAGCTCTGCTGCAGACAGGGCCAATGATACAAATGGGCCGGCTAAGGAGTTTGGGGTCTGTGAAACTCCATAATTAAACGGACTAGATGCATTGACTCTATGGTCAAGAGGGAAACAACCAGGTGAGAGGTTGGTGAATCATAGTGGGCATTTGCCTGAGTTCCTAGAGCCATCGCAACCAATAATACATAATGCAGACTTGTAAAAAGGCTCTGATGGGGCAATTTCCTGCAATATCCTGAGCAAACCTTATTGAACTGAGTTTCTGTTATAGATTCAGAGATTCTAGGGTCAGAAGGGACCAATGTGATCATCTAGTCCGACCCCCTGCACAAAGCAGGCCAAAGAACCCTACCCATCCACTTCTATAACAAACCCTAACCTATGCCTGAGTTATTGAAGTCTTCAAATTGTGGTTCGAAGACCTCAAGCTGCAGAGAATCCACCAGCAAGTGACCCATGCCCCACGCTGCAAGGGAAGTCGAAAAACCTCCAGGGCCTCTGCCAATCTGCCCTGGAGGAAAATTCCTTCCTGACCCCAAATATGGCGATCAGCTAAACCCTGAGCATGTGGGCAAGACTCACCAGTCAGCACTCAGAAAAGAATTCTCTGCAGTAACTCAGATCCCATCCCATCCAACATCCCATCACCAACCACTGGGCATACTTATCTGGTGATAATCAAAGATCAGTTGCCAAAATTTGGCTCTCCCATCATACCATCCCTTCCATAAACTTATCAAGCTTAATCTTAAAGCCAGATATGTCTTTTGCCCCCACTACTCCCATTGGAAGGCTGTTCCAGAACTTCACTCCTCTAATGGTTAGAAACCTTTGTCTAATTTCAAGTCTAAACTTCCTAGTGTCCAGTTTATACCCATTCGTTCTTGTATCTACATTGGTACTAAGCTTAAATAATTCCTCTCCCTCCCTAATATTAATCCCTCTGATATATTTATAAAGAGCAAGCATATCCCCCCTCAGCCTTCTTTTGGCTAGACTAAACAAGCCAAGCTCTTTGAGTCTCTTTTCATATGACAGGTTTTCCATTCCTCGGATCATCCTAGTAGCCCGTCTCTGAACCTGTTCCAGTTTGAATTCATCCTTCTTAAACATGGGAGACCAGAACTGCACACAGTATTCCAGGTGGGGTCTCACCAGCGCCTTATATAATGGTACTAACACCTCCTTATCTTTGCTGGAAATACCTCGCCTGATGCATCCTAAAACCGCATTAGCTTTTTTAACGGCCATATCACATTGGCGGCTCATAGTCATCCTGTGATCTACCAATACCCCAAGGTCCTTCTCCTCCTCTGTTGCTTCCAACTGATGCGTCCCCAATCTATATCTAAAGTTCTTATTATTAATCCCTAAGTGCATGACCTTGCACTTTTCACTATTAAATTTCATCCTATTACTATTATCATTGTGGGCTGGTATTGTATGCACTCTTTTTACCACACTGGGAGAATTAAGATTTAAAATTCTGCTTTGTAGCCTTATTAAAAGAGATCAGTGCCTGATGCAGGGAGTTCAGATTCAGAAATAGCTTGTCATGCTGATCGCTCTTTACACACAAAGCCCTTAGAGAAAGAGGAGGGAGAAATTGTGCCTGGCATGGCAGAGACCCACCACAGACTTTGAGGCTGCAGGAACTTTGCACAGCCTTAGCAGGTAGTAATTGCTGTTGTCAAAGTTAGAATCAGGACTCACAATTTGTCAGACCACTCTGTTTTATTAGCCCAGCGCTCCGCCAATAACACCCAGATAATGTGAGTGGCCATGCAAGAACCAAACAGTCTTATTTATACAGATAAAAGAGCGGGAATTAGACAAAGGGACAAAGAAAGCAAAACAGTAAAATTCACCTGGGGTACAGCATGCATATCCTACTTCCTTACTAACTCTTATCGATCTAAGGCTAATACTTCACCAATTGCCCTTAAACGGTGCGTTTGTTCTATATTAATGTCTGTATTCCTGCCACCTGGACTGCAGCATTCCAACAGTTTTGCTTAAAGGTACAGACAGCATTTCTTTAATCCTTTCTATTTTCACAATATAATTCATTCTACTTTCACAATCCCTCCTTTTGGTCAAGCGCACGCCATGACCAACAATTACTGGGTTCCACAAATTAACCATTCCTTATCTCTTTGTTCATCAGTGATATTCAAAATCATCATATTAGCACTCTGTTTTGGGGCAGTCACCTGGGTGACACAATTCTGGATACAACAGGAGATTAACTGAAAGCATACAAAAATCACTAAGATTCCAAAAGGATAGTTAGGGCTCCCTGAAACAACCAGTTTCCTATGCCAGAGAAATTGAACAGGTTACTTAGCCACTTCCATAAAGAACTCGGCTGTTCATGGGGAAGAGATGCGATTTGTTCGAAGTGGCTAGCGCTATCTCTTACCTCATTGGTATTGTCAGGTATAAACTCACAACATTCTTTTCCAATGAGAGCACAGGTCCCTCCTTTGGCTGCCAGTACTATGTCTAATGCCTGATGGTTTTGGAGGGCCACCTGTCGGATCACCCCTGTTTCTTTGGCCACGGTTTTTAAACTTTCTCCGGTTTCATTTACCATTATTTCAACTACTGCTTGTAACCTCAGGAGCCTTTTTGCCTGGTGTATTACTCCCCCAAGTGGGATAAAGGAACTGCCAATAGCCTCTTCCCAGGTGTCATTACTGTTCCATATTGTGTTAAACAGACAAGGTCCTCCAGTGAGGTCTGGGGAATTGAATGGGTAGCCAGGACAGGAACACCAGTTTGAGAGTGGGCTGGGATGCGGCTGCAGACCTAGAATTTAGAAATATTAAGGGTCTGAGCTATCCACACTTGCTGCTGGATAAAAGAATTGTCATTGTGGACTCCCCAGACCTTAAGACACCAACAGCCGAGGAACAAGAACCACCAGAGATGCACGTTGGAGGCAGGGCCCTTCTGGTTCTGACAACCTCAACTGAAGGAACTGCAGTCACAGTTTTATGTCCACCAGGCAGCAAGCGCTAGGCTCACTACTACTTCTTCTTAGGCCTTGCTTTATGTAGTCATCTGCTTCTGGCAACCCTTACGAGAGCGTAGATTGTAAGGTATTGCAGGCTGTTCCTCTACGTCTTCTTCTGGAGTCAAAATTGACTCTGTGTGGTCCTGAGGTGATGATTGGTTCGCTGGGGGTGGTGCATTCTTACGCTGCGAAGCATGTATCCACTCTGTGATGCCAGACAGTTTAACAGCCGTCGGGGTAGTAAGCATTGCCTGATGATTCTTTGATGTTCTTTAAGTCTCTTTACTACTTCTTCCTTGACTCTGGCTATAACAATGGCCTTCACACCTTATCTTTTCCTGATGCATACATTCCTCATTCACACAAATAGATTGAGAATACAAACAGTAGTATTTTATATCGAGCAAAAAAAAAGGCATTGCAAATTAAACCTTGCTAAGTTTTACAGTTGATAACCAAGACAATTTACATTGCGACCCAGTCCTTTAATGTTTCTCTAATTTACTTAACATAGATACACTAGAGAATCCTGTCTCTTACTAACTAAATCTTAAAACAAAGAGTTGAGAGGGCCCAATTTGTAATGCATATGGGAAAACAGAATCTTATAGTACCAGAGGGTCATTTCTTTCTGCTATTTAAAAAAAGTGGCTAGCAGGATGAAATCAAATTATACTTTAATTCTCATGGGACATTATAAAATCCTGCTCCTACATATCCCCCTTTTGACACTAAGATTATTAATCGCCAGTGTTACTTCTTATTTAGTCCACGTAATAGAAAATACTGGGAGGTGATTTGGGCCTGTGGCTTTAGCTTTGCATACATTTGTTTTATCCACCAGCACATTTTAAACATTTCAGTTAAACACATACAATTTAAAACCAAAAACACAATTGGGGTAGTAACATTAGTATGCCAGTAGTTGTGGGAGACCATCCAGAAAATATGTTATACCAATGGTAGGCTGTTATGTTTTTCTGTAGTGGCAATTCTTAACATGTCCCCATTTGTGTGTATAATATGAATGGTCCAGTTTTCCACATATTTTTTTTTTTCAGGAACTGTTACCTTTTTACCTTCTAACAGATGATTGGTAACTATTTGCCATTCAATGCCAAGCTTGATAGAGAACTCAGCTAAATCAGTGCTTACAGTAAGCTGAGACTCTTTTGTTGTTGTTGTTGTTGTTGTTGTGGCAAATAGTAAATGTGAATATTGGTAAACACAGTACTTACATTACATTTACATTTGTCTTCTGGTGGGTTGCTAACACTTTTTAAACACTTTTCCCCAAGAATTAACACATACACATAGCCCATTATACAGTACTTTGGATTATGTGAAAGACAAAAATAACATTTTTCTACCCCTTTTGGGGTGGCATTGATTATTACTTAAAAGATTCCTTCTTTTACAAATAGCCTTGCTGATTGCAGGCAAAACAGAGGAATTACCCCCATATTTTCTTGTGTTTTTGTTGTTGTTGTTGTTTGTTTTATAGGCAGGCCAGGTTTTAATGGTTTCTACTTTTTAAGGGTTATGTGGAAATTATTCCACTGTTTAGTTGTTAAATTCATGAGGTGGTGTACCTTAAGTTTTTCCTCTTATATAGCAGACCAAGTTTGTAATGTTTTTCCTGCTGTGTTAAGCTTTAAGTTTATTCACAGATAATAGCTGAGAAGCATTATTACCATATTACTTTAAAGGATTTTTCCAAAAAGCATACACACTATAAGTTGTTACAGGGGTACTTACTAACATTAAATTTATTTTAATGTTCAATTATTAACAATAACATCAGCATCAAATCTATTAAAGGTATCTTGTTATATCATGCCTTTTATGTAGGCAATTTGTTTGCTGACCAGGTATGTTCTTTATTTGCAGCTTCTTTTGTGCTGGCAGTTCTCACCTTCCTTTATCAGTTAGGTAATTTGCATCAACACAGGCTTGGCTTTTGGATTCAAAGCCGTCAGCAGAGCTCAGAGACTCTGTCTTAACACACAGGGATCTGAAGAAGAAAACACAGCCTATTGCGGCTCTTTTTGGAGCCCTAATAGGATTTTAATTCAGCAGCATGTTTCATTTGCATTTTTTTTACCCCTTTCTACAATATACACCGCACATGTCCTAGGGAAAATGCACATTCTTTCTACACTATAACTTTTTAAAAACATTAGCCATGTTAATTATTACATAAGGTGTAACTGTTTGTTTTGTTCTTACAGAGTTTTCATGTACCCTTATAAAAGTGACAGTCTGAATACATAGAGCTATTTTAAGGCTCAGTGTTTTTAACATTGCTTCTTTTTGTTTTGTGCACCTCACCTCTGCTGTTGCGTTAGAGGGTCACTGTTAATTTCTTATTCTTTCATTACAGCTTTTATCTGCTATTATTACAAAAAAAACCCAACCAAACAAAAAGACTTCAGAATCTCTCCCTATTCTCCTGATTTTGACTGCCCTATTGCACCCATGACTTGGTCTTTATTTAAATTTTTTTTAATTTTTGTAAAGAATCAAGTTACCCCTTAAGGGTTAAATGCTAAATCCCAAAGCCAAACAGCACTAATTACCTGGGTCTTGCAAAAAGGTCTGTCAGTTTTGCAACTTTGAATTAAAGAGTCAAATGAATTTTTAGGGGCATTAAAAACAAAAACAAAACCAATTTATCTCACACCTAGAAAACAGGACTTTTACAAACCAGATGTGTTGGTTTAGATTCTTAGAACGTTACATATTTTCACAGACAAATAGATACATACACATTTTCTTTTCCTTAACATTTCTTTACACTGCTTTGTTTTTACATAGCTGTGTGTGTGTGTGTGTGTGTGTATATCTATCTATCTATCTATCTATCTATATATATACACACAGCTATCCATATATATGGATTATTTACAGGCATTCTTCTGGAAAAAGGGCCCATTTTCCCTTCAGAATGGCTGCAAAGAAACCAAGAATTCTTTCTCTTTAACATGGTCCTTTTTAACATTTTCCACAAAGTTTAACTGCTTAATTTTCTTCAGCCTCTGTAGAGTTAACTTTTCACTCTTTTCTTAAATCACTTGTTTATGTCCCAAAATGACACCTTTATCACCTCAGATTTCACCATTTTAAGTATTGCTCCAGAGGTTCATGCCTGCACTTACTGCTTTTCTTACTCCTGACGCTATTCCCTTAGGGCTTTCAACCTGTTTTTCAGTTTATCTGTTACTTGCCTGCTTGTCTGGGCCCGATCCTGCTTTTTTTTTCAACAAACCGTTTGTGAGTGATATTGTGGTCATTTCACAATTTTGAAAGAAACGTTCAAGGAAAGGGACCAGGAAGGGTGGGGTCTAGTTGAGGAGCCCACCCTCCTTGCTGAATTGGTAGTGGAACACTAAAGAATCAGTTTTTGAGGCAGACAACAAAGGGGAACAGAACAAGGTTTTTTTTGTCCTTTTTACAATGAGATGGGAGTATGAAGGGGGTTGGATCGATCCGGGGTTTGGAGAACGGGGTAAAGGGGAGCGCTCAGTCTGGTGGTGGGAGAGGAGGCTTTTAATAAAGCTTTTAACTTATTATTTGAATATTTGAGAGAGGCGAGCTGATTTTGTCCACCTATGATTTGCCTCTTGCCACCACTGCATGAAACAACTAACCTCTCCTTTAGTCAATTTAGTTTTAGGTTGGCCGAGATTGTCCTTTAAGACGTCCACTCAGTCTTTGTTCCAAGATTTTAACAGTGGCCACTGAGTTTTGGGATCCCCCTGAGTTAGCCTAGACCATTTTTCCAGAAATTTACTGGAGTCTGGATGCTTTTTACAGGAGTCTGGACCCATCCTAAATACATAAAATGAGCCGGCGTTCATTAAGGGAACGGTCCCGACTTAGACGTCTGGTTACCAATACAGGAGGACTTCACACACCAATCACACAAGAAGGAAATTCGGGTTCATCAGAGCGATGCCTAGTGCAACACGCAAAAGTAGCCCACAGGCTAATGCCTCAGTCGCCCTTGCTTTCACACCAGGGGTTTTACCCAACGTGCAGTGCGCCTGCGACTGTGCAGATTCCACTCACTCAGACTGCAGGGACAGGAACCCCTTGGTCGGCCTGTCCCCAGATAGAGACAGCACCCAAACTCAAACACTCCACAAGAGGACAGATAGACACAGAGACAGGACAGTCCTCAGTCTGGACAAAACACAGAAATAATTACCTGACCAGATTCCTGATGTCAGATCCTGAGATCCCTACCAGAACAGAGTGGGAACCAACAGGTTCGATGTCGTAGACCTCACTGTGGCTGTGCGCCTTTCTGCTCTAGTGGAGGACCGCTCGGGCCAAATGCCCAGGTGCCGGCTGCCACGGTCATCCTACAAAAATGGTCAGGAATCGCACAGCCCCACTGAAAACAGTTGCCATCTTGGTGGAACCTCCAAATTGTCAAAGTTAGAATCAGGACTCACAATTTGTCAGACCACTCTGTTTTATTAGCGCAGCGCTCCGCCAATAACACCCAGATAATGTGAGTGGCCATGAAGACCCAAACAGTCTTATTTATACAGATAAAAGAGCGGGAATTAGACAAAGGGACAAAGAAAGCAAAACAGTAAAATTCACCTGGGGCACAGCATGCATATCCGACTTCCTTACTAACTCTTATCGATCTAAGGCTAATACTTCACCAATTGCCCTTAAACAGTGCAATTGTTCTATGTTAATGTCTGTATTCCTGCCACCTGGACTGCAGCATTCCAACAGTTTTGCTTAAAGGTACAGACAGCATTTCTTTAATCCTTTCTATTTTCACAATATCATTCATTCTACTTTCACACTGTGCACGTTAGCGTCACACTGTTTGAAATGGCTCCACCATGGAGCTGTGCTGACTGGCCCCAGCGAAAGGTCTGGCCACCTTGCACTCGTTGTCTGTAGAGTACCAGCTCTACTGCAAACAGGGCCAATGGTACAAATGGTCTGGCTAAGGAATACAGGGTCTGTGAAATGCCATAATTAAACGGACTAGATGCAGTGACTCTATGGTCAAGAGGGAAACAACCAGGTGAGATATTGGTGGATCATAGCGTGCATTTGCCTGAGTTCCCAGAGCCATCGCAACCAATAATACATAATGCAGAGTTGTGAAAAGGCTCTGATGGGGCAATTTCCTGCAATATCCTGAGCAAAGCTTATTGAATTGAGTTTGTCATCACTGTGGGCTGGTATTGTATGCACACCTTGGGGGAGGGGAAGCACAGCTCTCCAGACACTAACAACAGTGAGTGGTGGTGGTGAGGGGAAAGGGGTTAGGTAAAGTCACTCAGCTGTAACACCTCCTGAGAGCCCTCATCCCCTAGAGCAGTGGCCTCCAAACTTTTTTGATCGTGCAGCCCACTAGTAAAAAAAATTTGAGCATGCACACCCTGCTCCCGGCCGAACTGTTGAAGAAAAAAAAAAAAGCCGCTTGGACTCCTGCTCGAATTGCCAAGGGAGGGGAAAAAAAAAGTGGCACTGCTCTGGCGGCACTCCTTCTGCCGCGCACCCTGAAGGATCCACTTGTTTAGTTTAAAAAAACCAGAAAAACTTTAAGATTTTATGGTGGCTTTTTGTAATTTCTTAAATTTCTCTAATTAATTTGAATCAAAATTGAATACAAAACTATCATACTGTTTATTGAGGATTAGATACTGATCCCCTTACTCAGCTCTTATGTTTTGTAGCATCGCTGATTGCAATGGGACTGTTCTTAGAGTAAAATGACAAGCAACATGAGTGAGGGTGTCTAAATTAGGACATACTAGCTTTTGTTTTAATCGTATCATTAACAAAAGGACACCAGAACAGATTTATGATGAATAGTTTCCTTCTGAAATTCCCTATTTTGCACTATCAAGTAGAATTGTATTCTTAGAAGCTGTGTTCCTTTCTCAGCTATTTCCTTTATGGGGTTTGAATCTAAATATACTGCATGATATGGCAATAAATTGTCAGCACTGCAGAAATGTTGTCCAAATGTAGCCGAACTGCCGAGGGATGGGGAAAAAAAAGAAAAGCCGCTCAGACTCCAGGCCGAACTGCCGAAGGGGGGAAAAAAAAAGCAGCACTGCTCAGGCGGCGCTCCTCCTGCCGTGCACCCCGAAGGATCCTCTTGTGCACCCCCTGGGGTGCGTGCACCCCACTTTGGAGATCACTGCCCTAGAGAGAGCCTCATAGCCACTAGTTCAAACTGAAGTCTCCAGGCACCAACAGACATAAAGGATTTTTGGATAAATAGCCTGAGTTTAAACTGACTGAGGGCCTGCTTTTGGCTCTAGCAAATGGACAGACCCTTCTGTCCAAGGGGCCCCCCTCATCCTTAGGGAAGGCTTGGAAGGTCTGACACTGACCAGAGGCCTCGTGGAGATGGGGCGTGGGGGGTGATCTCTGGCAAATTGATTAACAAGCATGTAGGTTCTTTTATTTTCTCTCTGTAATACTTGTACTTTAAGAATCAATGTGCTTGCCTAGAAAGAGCTGTGGCAGTGTCCAGAACAGTAATAAGGCATGTTAGTACCCTAGGAAAGCAAGCATATTTGCACCTCCTGCTGTTTTTTTCCCATCATTTTTCCTCCCCATTTTTCTGCCCCTGTGGTTTTGTGCCCTGGATAGCTGCCCACCTGCCTCTCTCCCTGCACCCTGGTTATGGCCCTGGCAATGGCACTGTTTGCTACCTCGGAGAAGAAAAGCATAGCTGGCCTGCTGAGGCAGTCTGACTTTGCTGGGGAATTCACAGTGTAGGCAGAGAGCTGCGCAGCCTGGAAATACTCAGATCGGATGGAGGGAGACGTGTGTTTCTGACCAAGAGAGGTGAGGGCTGGGGAGCCAAGAGCCTGGGAGTGGGTGCCATGGATGGACACCAGAAGGGGAAGACAGGTGCAGTTGCTATGAATTGTGACAGTTACAATGGAATAAGCCGCCCTACTTTGCTTTTTGCAAGCTGGATAGTTATCTCTTCTTTCCTGAGCAGATTTTTTTTGTTTTCTCCACTCACTCCCAGCTCCCTTTTTACCACACTGAGAGAATTAAGATTTAAAATTCTGCTTTGTAGCCTTATTAAAAGAGATCAATGCCTGATGCAGGGAGTTCAGATTCAGAAATAGCTTGTCATGCTGATCGCTCTTTACACACAAAGCCCTTAGAGAAAGAGGAGGGAGAAATTGTGCCTGGCATGGCAGAGACCCACCACAGACTTCGAGGCTGCAGGAACTTTGCACAGCTTTAGCCAGTAGTAATTGCAAGGCTAATGGTGGGTGTGGTGAGCAGTGCTTTTCTGACGGCGCCTTACTGTAGAGCTGTACCTCTTAGCTCAGTGCCAGAATGAATGTATAGCTTGCTCTGCGCTATGGAGAGAGAGAGGAAGGCATTGCCAGAGGATTAAAATTCAGGAATTCACCCCCGTTTTATCTTCCTATTAAAAACTTTTGTCAACACTTCTAAATACAGTGTTGTGTCATCATTGTATTTATAGTTATTTCAATATACCACCCTTAGCTAACAGGATAGAACACATCCTGCTCTGTGGAAGCCACACGTGCAGCCTCTGCCAGCTTGTAATGACTCCAAGAGTTTAAATGGCTGATTTTTATAGTTCACTCATAATTGTTTCTACAAACATCCCCCACAGTATGTGCTGATTCCTGTGAGTTGGACGGAGACCTTCCCAGGGAGGCAAACAGATACGCAGCCCTCCCTTTAGCCTGTTTCTGTGACACCCTCTGTGCCTCTGCATAAGAACATACATACTGGGTCACACCAAAGGTCCATCTAGCCCACTATCCTGTCTTCCAACAGTGGCCAATGCCAGGCGCCCCAGAGGGAATGAACAGAACAGGTAATCATCAAAAAGTAACGAAGAGTCCTGTGGCACCTTATAGACTAACAGATGTATTGGAGCATAAGCTTTCGCTGGCGCGTCTGACGAAGTGGGTATTCATCCATGAAAGCTTATGCTCCAATATGTCTGTTAGTCTATAAGGTGCCACAGGACTCTTTGTCGCTTTTTACAGATCCAGACTCACACGGCTACCCCTCTGATAGGTAATCATCAAGTGATCCATCCCATAGCCCATTCCCAGCTTCTGGCAAACAGAGGCTAGGGACACCATACAAAAGTGGTACATCTTATCCTCATACCCCCAAAGCCTGGGGGCTCCCTGTCAAGGCCCTATAGCCCTACCTCAGCCTCTGCCAAACCCCAGTTTGAGACCTAGCACAGTTAGATCAGTGGACTGTTTGTTCTCCCCTCAGGGGAGGACAATACTGGTCTCCTGGGATGGCAGGATGATCCAATGGTTAGGGTCTGGGATTTGGGGGACTTGGGGCTTGTCTACACACAGGGATGAAAGTGGGCTGGTACAGCATACCGGTAAAAAATGGCCACTGGTACCGGCCTGTATGCAGCCGATGTTAAAGCGCTGCCGCAGCAAAGGACCCTGCTTAAAGTGCTGCCGTGGCAGCGCTTTAACATCATTGCCCCTTTTATCCCACTTTGGGCCACCGACGAGGTGAGGGCAAAAGGGGCAGCTGCCCCAGAGCCAGCGATTTACAAGGGCCTGGGGCTCCAGCCGTTGCTGTCCTACTGCAGGTGAAGCCAGAGCCCCGAGCATTTTAAATTGCCACTGGAGCCCCAGGCAGTGTGGGCTAGGCAGCATGGATGGGCTAGCTGGCGGAGGCTGACCCTCAGCCCCGCCCCTTCCACCTGAGGCTCTGCCCCTTCTGGGGGCCCAGAGCCAGGCCCCCAAACCAATAAGTGCTTAATGTTATTTTCATCCCTGTCTACATGGTGCTTTACTCTGCACCAGAGGGGTGTAAGTTTAGGCTGCACTAGCATGTCTCACACCAATGGACCCATGTGGCCCGTGCTGGCATGCACCAGAACTTCCCTGGTGCATGTTAGAGTAGCACTGTTTGAAATGGGCCATAAGTTCACAGGAAGTGAACACAACTGAATCCAAGTCTGATTTGAATGAATGAATGGAGAATGTTTTCATTCTTTGCTCAGTTTTAGCACTTGGTGATTTCTATAAGATGCCAGTTCACCCTTTTGAGCATCCAGGTCAGGGGACTCAAAGAGCGGCTTGGCTCAGATAATTAGATACATGTTATTCATCAGGCTTCATATTTAACAGCAGTGAAGTTTACTGGGAAATTCATTGCTGAACACACAGCATCCTCTGGGGTCTTTGTTACCACACTAGCCTGTGCTACAGAGTTCAGGGGAACCTCAGCTTCCCAAGGAGCTGGCCACAGAGGGGCCCAGTTCAAAGAGTGCTGTAGCTACAAGGGTCCCTTGCCTCACAGGCTCCACCCCGCTCAGGGCCAGTGGCAGGGCTAGTGTGCTGTTCCCAGTTGATGTTCTAGAGCTGCCTGTTGTGGAGTGTGAATTGCTTCCTAGTGGAGTCCCCTGTGAAATAAGGATGCCGCATCCTTTGGCACAGCCCTTTATCATAAAAATGCAGCCTCTGCTCATTGTGCAGAGGGAGTATCACTTACTCTCTCCTGAAATTGGGGGCTAACGTTCTATCCTTCTCCATCCCCCTCCCTCCCAAGACAGCCTAGGCAGCTATCTATTGTCCCTCTATGCTCCTCCACAGCCTCCTGCCCCTAACTGCCTCCTACATTCCCTGAGCCCTCCTCTCATATTTCCTTTCCTTTTTCCCAGTCTGCCTCTGTCTCCTTCCACATTCATCAGACTTCTTACAACTTCCTCTCCAGCTCTTCAGTACATTCTCATGTCTCTCCCCCAGCTCCTCCCCATTCTCCTGTTCCCAGCTTACCCCTCACAGGGTCACCATGAGGCTGGTAGGAGCTGGAGATACTGTAAAGTTTTCTCTGTTGAGAGTCTGACTGCGGGACACGCTACTACAGGAGAGGAGGCCTGGCCATTTTTAGAACATGCTGAAAACCCATCTGTTTGCCATTGCCCTCCCCCTCATCAGGAAAGACAAGGCATTCTTAATGCTCATGCACAGACAAAATGAGGCAAATAAATGTTTCCAGGGATTTAGGAGGCTTTTCTGTAATACCCTCCATGAACAACGCTATGTGAATCTCAGTGGCTGTATTGAAGGGCTTAGATCCTCAGGTGCAGAGCCGTCCTTAGGCATATGCAGCATACACAGCTGCATAGGGCACCCGAAAATTTGGGGCACCCCTGGGTCTTAGCGTGGCTCCCGGCAATAAAGCACTGTCTATACTGGTACTTTTCAGCACTGAAACTTTTGTCGCTCAGGGGAGTGTTTTTTCACACTTCTGAATGACTAAAGTTTTAGCGCTGAAAGTGGCAGTGTAGACACAGCCTCAGTTTCTGAATTTACTGACAAAAACAAGTGTGCATTACTGTACTATTTACTCAGAACATGTTCATCTACAGGACCTTAGTTTAAAATTTGCTTTAAAAACATTTCATTACTGTGTTGATGAAGATTATAAAATCACATCTCTAAAAAAAATTCTTGCATAAATTTTTAGATGCACAGTCTGAGTATTCATTTTTTGCTTTAAATGCTTGGATCTTCAGACATATAGTTTTTTAAAGTAATCCTTCAAAAGACCACCCTTATCTAAAATACACATGCGAGCCCGGGCTGCCATCGGGCATAGGGGTGTTACCCGGGGTTCTTTCAACCCAAAGTTCTTGGTAACTTTTACTCTGTGCTAGGTGGTGTCAGGAAATAAATCAAGGGAGACATGGCCATCTGACTGATAGATAGCTGGCAGGACAACACAAGCGTGTTTTCACTTAAAGCAAGACTTTACTTAGGCCTGGTCTACACTATGATTTTAGGTCGAATTTAGCAGCGTTACCTCGATTTAAGCCTGGACCCATCCACGCAACAAAGGCCTTTTTTTCGACTTAAAGGGCTCTTTAAATCGATTTCTTTGCTCCACCTCCGACGAGGGGATTGGCGCTGAAATTGGCCTTGCCAGGACGAATTTGGGGTAGTGTGGACACAATTCGACGGTATTGGTCTCTGGGAGCTATCCCAGAGTGCTCCATTGTGACTGCTCTGGACAGCGCTCTCAACTCATATGCACTGGCCAGGTAGACAGGAAAAGGCCCGCAAACTTTTGAATCTCATTTCCTGTTTGGCCAGCATGGCAAGGTGCAGGTGAGTGCAGATCTCATCAGCAGAGGTGACCATGATGGAGTCCCAGGATCACAAAAGAGCTCCAGCATGGACCGAACGGGAGGTATGGGATCTGCTCGTCATATGGGGAGATGAATCCATGCTAGCTGAACTCCATCCCAGGAAACGAAATGCCAAAATGTTAGAAAAAGTCTCAAAGGGCATGAAGGACAGAGGCCATAACAGGGACACTGTCATAAACAGATAGTTAAGGGTTAATGTCTCTTTTACCTGTAAAGGGTTAAGAAGCTCAGTAAACCTGGCTGACACCTGACCAGAGGACCAATAAGGGGACAAGATACTTTCAAATCTTCGTGGGGGGAAGTCTTTGTTTGTGCTCTTTGTTTTGGGGGTTGTTCGCCCTTGGGACTAAGAGGGACCAGACGTCCATCCAGGCTCTCCAAATCTTTCTGAATCAGTCTCTCGTGTTTCAAACTTGTAAGTAATTAGCCAGGCAAGGCGTGTTAGTCTTATTTTTGTTTTCTCAACTTGTAAATGTTCCTTGTTTGCTGAGAGGATTTTACCTCTGCTTGCTGTAACTTTGAACCTAAGGCTAGAGGGGTTTTCTCTGGGCTATGTAAATCTGAGTACCCTGTAAAGTATTTTCCATCCTGATTTTACAGAGATGATTTTTATCTTTCTTTCTTTAATTAAAAGCTTTTTTTCTTTTTAAGAACCTGATTGATTTTTCCTTCTTTTAAGACCCAAGGGGGTTGGGTCTGGACTCACCAGGGATTGGTGGGGGGAAAGGAGGGGGGATGGTTAATTTCTCCTTGTTTTAAGATCCAAGGGGTTTGGATCTGTGTTCACCAGGGAATTGGTGAAGCCTCTCAAGGCTGCCCAGGGAGGGGAAGGTTTTGTGGGGACAGAAAGTGTCCCAGACACTAACTTCTGGATGGTGGCAGTGTTACCAGATCTAAGCTAGTAATTAAGCTTAGAAGGGTCCATGCAGGTCCCCCACATCTGTACCCTAAAGTTCAGAGTGGGGAAAAAACCTTGACAGACGCAAAGTAGTGCCACGTGAAAATTAAGGAGCTAAGGCAAGCCTACCAAAAAAACAGAGAGGCAAACGGCCACTCTGGATCAGAGCCCTAAACATGCCACTTCTACGATGAGCTGCATGCCATGCTAGGGGGTGCAGCCACCACTACCCCAACCCTGTGCTTTGACTCCATTAATGGAGAATCACGCAACACGGAAGTGGGTTTTGGGGATGAGAAAGATGATGATGAAGAGACTGAAGATAGCTCACAGCAAGGAAGTGGAGAAACCGGTTTTCCCAACAGCCAAGATATGTTTCTCACCCTGGACCTAGAGCCAGTAACCCCTGAACCTACCCAAGGTGTGCTCCCGGACCCTGAAGGCAGAGAAGGGACCTCTGGTGAGTGTACCTTTGTAAATATTACACATGGTTTAAAAGCAAGCGTGTTTAATGATTAATTTGCTCTGGCATTTGTGGCCAGTACAGCTACTGGAAAAGTCTATTAACGTGTATGGGGATGGAGCGGAAATCCTCCAGGGACATCTCCATAAAGCTCTCCTGGATGTACTCCCAAAGCCTTTCAAAAGATTTCTGGGGAGGGTGACCTTATTCCATCCGCCATGGTAGGACACTTTACCATGCCAGGCCAGTAGCACGTAGTGGGAATCATTGCATAACAAAGCATGGCATCTTATGGTCCTGGTGTTTGCTGGCATTCAAACAACATCTGTTCTTTATCTCACTGTGTTATCCTCAGGAGAGTGATATCGTTTATGGTCACCTGGTTGAAATAGGGTGCTTTTATTAAGGGGACATTCAGAGGTGCCCGTTCCTGCTCAGCTGTTTGGCTGTGGCTGAAAAGAAATGTTCCCCGCTGTTAGCTATGTGGTGGGGGGAGGGATGAAGCTTGAGTGATATCTCACACCAAATCAGCAGGCCCTCAATACAAGAGGCAAAATGCAACCTTGTAATGAAAG
This sequence comes from Gopherus flavomarginatus, assembly GCF_025201925.1. Classification (NCBI taxonomy): domain Eukaryota; kingdom Metazoa; phylum Chordata; order Testudines; family Testudinidae; genus Gopherus; species Gopherus flavomarginatus. The sequence continues at coordinate 58,673,230 of NC_066624.1, forward strand.
CACACGTGCTGTGTAATGTGAACAGCAAAGTTTAAGGTCAAAGAGTGTACCCATTGTTCTCTAAAATGTGTCTTTTTAACTACCACTCTCCCTTTTCTTCCATCAGCTGGAAAAGTTTCTCTTTTGCAGAGGCTAGCGAAGATTAGAAGGCAAAAAATATGCACTCAGGATAAAATGTTCTCCGAGCTCCTGCTGTCCTCCCACACTGACAGAGCACAGCAAAATGCGTGGAGGCAGACAATGTCAGAGTGCAGGAAAGCACAATATGAACATGAGGAGAGAGGGCAGGCTGAAGAGAGTCAGTGGCGGGCTGAAGGTGATAGGTGGCATCAGCTTGCTGACAGAAGGCAAGAATCGATGCTAAGGCTGCTGGAAGATCAAACTCATATGCTCCAGTGTATGGTTGAGCTGCAGGAAAAGCAGCAGGAGCACAGACCGCCGCTACAGCCCCTGTGTAACCAACTGCCCTCCTCCCCAAGTTCCATAGCCTCCTCACCCAGATGCCCAAGAACGCGGTGGGGGGGCCCTCCGGCCACCCAGTCACTCCACCCCAGAAGACTGCCCAAGCAACAGAAGGCTGGCCTTCAATAAGTTTTAAAGTTTTAAAGTGCAGTGTGGCCTCGTCCTTCCCTCCTCCCCCACCCCATCCGGTGCTTCCCTCCTCCCCCACCCCATCCGGTGTTTCCCTCCTCCCCCACTCCTCCCTGGGCTACCTTGGCAGTTATCCCCCTGTTTGTGTGACGAATTAGCAAAGAATGCATGAATGTGAAGCAACAATGACTTTATTGTCTCTGTAAGCAGTGATCGAAGGGGGGAGGGGAGGGTGTTTAGCTCACAGGGAAGTAGAGTGAACTAAGGGGAGAGGGTGTTCATCAAGGAGAAACAAACAGAACTTTCACACCCTAGCCTGGCCAATCATTAAACTGATTTTCAAAGTTTCTCTGATGCGCACCACACCCTCCTGTACTCTGCTAACCACCCTGGTGTCTGGCTGCACGTAATCAACAGCCAGGAGATTTGCCTCAACCTCCCACCCCGCCATAAATGTCTCCCCCTTACTCTCACAGATATTGTGGAGTGCACAGCAAGCAGTAATAACAATGGGAATATTGGTTTCGCTGAGGTCTATCCGAGTCAGTAAACAGCGCCAGTGAACTTTTAAAAGTCCAAAGACACATTCTACCACCATTCTGCACTTGCTCAGCCTATAGTTGAACAGCTCCTGACTACTGTCCAGGCTGCCTGTGTATGGCTTCATGAGCCATGGCATTAAGGGCTAGGCTGGGTCCCCAAGGATAACTATAGACATTTCAACATCCCCAGTGGTTATTTTCTGGTCTGGGAAGAAAGTCCTTTCCTGCAGCTTTTGAAACAGATCAGAGTTCCTGAAGATGCAAGCGTCATGTACCTTTCCCGGCCATCCCACGTTGATGTTGGTGAAACATCACTTGTGATCCACCAGTGCTTGCAGCAGCTTTGAAAAGTACCCCTTTTCGTTTATGTACTTGCTGGATTGGTGCTCCAGTTCCAAGATAGGGATATGGGTTCCGTCTATCGCCCCATCACAGTTAGGGAATCCCATTTCAGCAAAGCCATCCACTATGACCTGCACATTTCCCAGAGTCACTACCCTTGATATCAGCAGCTCTTTGATTGCTTTGGCTACTTGGATCACAGCAGCCCCCACAGTAGATTTACCCACTCCAAATTGATGCTCAACTGACCGGTAGCTGTCTGGCGTTGCAAGCTTCCAGAGGGCTATCGCCACTCGCTTCTCAACTGTGAGGGCTGCTCTCATCTTGGTATTCTAGCACTTCAGGGCAGGGCAAAGCAAACCACAAAGTTCCATGAAAGTGCCCTTATGCCTGCGAAAGTTTCACAGCCACTGGGAATCATCCCAGACCTGCAACGTTATGTGGTCCCACCAGTCTGTGCTTGTTTCCCGGGCCCAGAATCGGCGTTCTACAGCATGAACCTGCCCCATTAACACCATGATGTGCCCATTGCCGGGGGCCGTACTTTGTGAGAAGTCTATGTCCATGTCTATGTCCTCATCACTCTTGTCACCGTGCTGCCGTCGCCTCCTCTCCTGGTTTTGCTTTGGCAGGTTTTGGTTCTGCATATACTCCAGGTTACTGTGCATGGTGTTCATAGTGCTCATATTTGCCGCGGTGATCTGAGCAGGCTCCATGATCCCAGTGCTATAGCGTCTGGGCTGAAGAAAGGCGCAAAAAGATTGTCTGCTCTGATGGAGGGAGGAGTGACTGACGACATGGCTTACAGGGAATTAAAATCCACAAAGGGGGTGGCACTGCATCAAGAAGAAACACAAACAACTGTCACACAGAATGGCCCCTCAAGGATTGAACTCAAAACCCTGGGTTTAGCAGGCCGTTGATTTCACAGAGGGAGGAATGGAGGGGGGAGCAAATGAGTACAAAACAAATCGGGTCTATTTCTCGTTTTGATCCATTCCATCTATCTTTTACATCTTTAGGCTGGCAGCACATGGTGCAGTTTGACTGCTAGCCATCATCATCTCCTGGCTGCTTGCCAGAAGATGGTGCAGTAGGACTGCTAGCAATCGTCATCTCCTGAGTGCTTGGCAGAAGATGGGGATGACCTGGCTGAGTCAATCCCATGTCTGCCCAGGCGCCCCTGACTGACCTTACTAAGGTCAGCTAAAAGAGCACCCAGGAGTATGACAGCGATGGCTACCAGTCGTAACGCACTGTCTGCTGCAAAAAGGCAATGAGCTGCTGCTGTATAGCGCTGCAGTTCCACGTGTGCCAGCACCCAGGACACTTAACGGTGACGGTCAGCTGTGCGTGCTCCATGCTTGCCGTGGTATGGCATTTGCACAGGTAACCCAGGAAAAAAGGCACGAAACGATTGTCTGTCGTTGCTTTCATGGAGGGAGCGAGGGAGGGGGGGCCTGACGACATGTACCCAGAATCACCCATGACACTGTTTTTGCTCCATCAGGCATTGGGATCTCAACTCAGAATTCCAATGGGTGGTGGAGACTGCAGGAACTGTGGGATAGCTACCCACAGTGCAACGCTCCGGAAGTCGACGCTAGCCTCCGTACTGTGGATGCAGTCCACCAACTTAATGCACTTACAGCATTTTTTGTGGGGACACGCACAATCGACTGTATAAAAACAATTTCTGAAAAACTGACTTCTATAAATTCGACCTAATTCTTAGTGTAGGCATACCCTTAGTCTCAAGCACTTACACACGTCTGCAACAGGTTAGTAAAACACTCCCAACCCTTGATAATTACTAAAGCGGAGTGTCGCTCTTGAGTGGCACAGCTGCAGTCCGTCTGCTGGTGAGGAACATAAGTTGCATCCAGAGGGAGAGTCCAGTCCCGAAGAGTCCCACTATCTCAAATTTTCCCCCCTTATTTTATACATTAGTAACACAATGACATGTCCCTTAAAGAAAACTTACACAAGCAGTTTCAATGGTCAAGCAGGAGGTTTTCTTCTGATTATTGATTAACCAGGTGTGTTTTTTTCCCAGAGTTTGCAGCCTTGAGACCCTGTTAGACACATTCCTGAGGGCACATCGTGCTCTTTTAAAATGCATGTATCAACAACTTCAACATAATTCTTATCAGGAAAGACGCGGGGTCAAGCTGCCCTTTCTGTGGCACCCAAACCCCCCTCCCCTCCTTCCTTGGATAAGCTAAGCCTGCTGACTTGGCAGCTTTTAGCAATAAGCAATAGTGGGTTCAGGCCCTTTACTGGTTTGCTGACATCTCCTGGTACGTGGCATCAGTTTAGTAATACTGCATAGGGCCCCATAAATCCTAGGGATGGCCCTGATAAGGTGACAAACCTACTTATAAACTACAGAAGGTAAATAGAGAGCCAGTTGGTGCTAAACAAAAGGTAAATATTTGGTTCATTGTTTTTGAAAATGTACCTGATTATGAGATATAGAGAATTTAATCTTGCAGCTCCAGAGTGGCAGAAACTGGGTCTATTATGGCCAGCAATGATCTCCGCAACAGTTACGAGGAGAAGACCAGGTCTATTCTTGTTCTTCAGGATTTTTTCACCAATCCTGTAAGGCAATTCCTTTCACCAAGGGAGCCAATTTTCACAGAAATATATGTTGGGATTCTTGCCATGTTAGATTCCTTCAAGGGTGGGATCTCCTACAGTCTTTATCACCTCCAGCAAGCGGCGCTGGCCCATGCACCCAGCTGGCCCATTAATCAGCTCGCCAGTGTAATACTGGCATTGACAAGCTCCAGATTTGCTTCCTGCAGATAATCTCTAATAGTCATTGAAAACTGGAGGTTCTTGTGAACTTTCCTGCCTCTAAACTTGTTCATTCAGATCTTCACTTTCTGGAGCAGGACCTGCGCAGTTGGGTGGGCAAAGATGGGCATTATACCATCTTCTGCTTCCCTCCTCCCTCAGGAATGCTTTAATCCATGCTGGTGGCAGTGACCCCTTTGGGAGGTGGAATATTTAGTCAAACTCTTGAGACAGGAACTGGGGAATCTGAAAGACAATAGTCTTGGAGGAAATGTCTATTCCTTGAAAATTCATGTTAAATCTACTCAAGACTCAAACTCAATCACCACCACTAGGGCATTCTAGTAACCAGACCAGCATATAATTTTTAACCAAGGATGGACCGTGGGATCAGATTGTGAGTGAGATTGGCATGGCTGTGCCATGGAGCTGTGCTGATTTACACCAGTAATGGGTCTGGCCACATTACATGTGCTGTCTGTAGAGTATCGCCTCTGCAACAAACAGGACTTTTGGTACAAAAGCACTAGCTGAACTGAGAATCTGTGAAATGTTATAATGAAGAGGAAGAGAAAAAATGACTCACTCGTTGTCATGACAGAAACAGACAGATTATGGCATTGCTTTGCCTGGGTTACAGAGACATAACAGCTCAATATCACATAATGCAGATCTATGAAAAGCCTGTGATAGTGCAATGACAAGAAGCCACCCTGCTTTGCTTTTGACAAACTGTATTGTTGTTGTCTCTTCTTTCCAGAGCAGATTTTTTGTTTTCTCCACTCACTCCCACCTCCCTTTTTCTCACCCTGTGAGACTTAAGGTTTAAAATTCTGCTTTGTGGCCCTTTTAAAAGATATCAATGCCTGGTGCAGGGTATATGCAGAAATAGCTTCTCACGCTGACTGTTCTTTCCAGTTAAGTGGATGGGTCTGGGTCTTCGGCAGCAATTCGGTGGCCGGTCCCTCAGTCCCGCTCTTCCTCTTTGAGCTGCCGCCGAATTGCTGCCGAAGACTGAAGCGGCGCGATTGAGCTGCTGCCGATTGGCTTTATCCTTTTTTTTTACCCTCACTTCACCACTTGGGGCGGCAAAACAGCTGGAGCCGGCCCTGCAGGCCGGTCTCAGAAGGGGGACATGATCCCAATAAGAGGAGTGACACTGGGGAGAGGGGTCACTGCCACCTAGTGCCTGAGGGTTTCTGGCCACCGCCAGAACAGGTCTGACTCATGGTGTCACCACAGCATAGCCAGGGCCTGTGGGGAGGCCTGGTATGGATGAGGAACAGACTGTGACCTTCCCTTATGTCCCAGAGACGGCTGGTTGTGGTGTCCCCACAGGCGGGGTCCCTGTTTACTTTAACCCAGTGGTTCTCAAACATGGGTACTCGTACCCCTTGGGGTATGCAAGTTCTTCCAGTGGGTACTCAACTCATCTAGATCGATATTTCTCAACCTGGGATTGTGATCCTGAGTGCGGGTCACAGGACAGGTTTAGGAGGGTCACAAGTGCAGGGTTGGCCATAGGGGGTGGCAAGTAGGGCAGTTACCCCAGGCCACATGCCACAGAATCTCTGAAAAACTAAGTTACATGCTTCAGCCCTGGGCAGCAGGGCTTGGGCTTCAGACTCAGCTCACAAGTGAAAAACAGGCTCAAGTATCATACTGAAATGTAAGTATAATATTTATATTCCAATTGATTTATTTGATAATTATATGATAAAATGAGGCAGTAGCAATGTTTCAGTACTAGTGTGCTGTGACACTTTTGTATTTTTATGTCAGATTTTGTAAGCAAGTGGTTTTTAAGTGAGGTGAAACTTGTGGGTATGCAAGACAAATCAGACTCCAGAAAGGGGTACAGTAGTCTGGGAAGGTTGAGAGCCACTGCTTTAACCTTTCCCATTTTTTCCTTATTTTTTTCACTGTTTCTTGCTGTGGAGGGCACAAGAAGCAATTTGGGAGGTGAAATCCACCCTTCACCAAGGGCAAGGGTGCAGGGTTTGTTGCACAGCGCTCTTCCCACAGCTGCTGCTCCAGCCAATGGTCTGGAATAACAACCACAGTCTCACTGTAGCAGTTGGACAAGTCACTGGTGTGACGGGTTGGATCACAGAAACCCCATTGGGAGCTGCCACCTGATGTGCCAAGACTACTTCTAGCCCTTCCTTCCCTGCCAGCTTGGGAACCCAGCACTCTGTCTTGCTGAGCCAGACATTCCCGTCTACTCCAGCAAAGACCCAGAGTCTGAATTGCTTGCTCCAGTGCTGAAGAGTTTACCTGAAAGCAGCTAACAGAAGTGTTCCTGTCTTTAACACTCAGATGCCCAACTCCCAATGGGGTCTAAACCCAAATAAATCTGTTTTACCCTGTATAAAGCTTATGCAGGGTAAACTCATAAATTGTTCGCCCTTTGTAACACTGATAAACAGATATGCACGGCTGTTTGCTCCCCCAGGTATTAATACATACTCTGGGTCGATTCATAAGTAAAAAGTGATTTTATTAGATACATAAAGTAGGATTTAAGGGGTTCCAAGTAGTAACAGACAGAACAAAGTAAGTCACCAAGCAAAATAAAATAAAATGCGCAAATCTGTGTTTAATCAAACTGAATACAGATACTCTCACCCTCAGAGATGCTTCAGTAAGTTTTTTCCTCAGACTGGACACCTTCCAGACCTGGGCACAATTCTTTCCCCTGGTAAAGTTCTTGTTCCAGCTCAGGTGGTAGCTAGGGGATTCTTCATGATGGCTCCTCTCTTCCCTTTGTTCTGTTCCACCCCTTTGTATATCTTTTGCATAAAGCGGGAATCCTTTTGTCCCTCTCTGGATTCCCACCCTCTCCTTCTCCATAGAAAGACACCAGGTTAAAGATGGATTCTAGTTCAGGTGACACGATCACATGTCACTGCAAGACTTCATTACCCATTTGCCAGCACACACATATACAGGAAGACTTACAGCTAAAACAGAGCCATCTGCTGACAGTTGTCCTGGTTAATGGGAGTCACCAAACCACCATTAATGGCCCACACTTTGCATAATTACAATAGGACCTCAGAGTTATATTTCATATTTCTAGTTTCAGTTACAAGAGTGATACATTTATACACAAACAGGATGACCACACTCAGTAGATTATAAGCTTTGTAATGATAACTTACAAGAGACCTTTTGCATGAAGAATATTCCAGTTACATTATATTCACTCATTAGCATATTTTAATAAAATTATATAGACTGCAATGTCACAACTGGGTCTTCATAAATGTGGATCTTCACCTCACCACTGGCCTGAATCCTAAGTGACCATGATGAGACTTGGGGTTCAGCCTCCCAGGAATCCTGGGCCCAGCCTTATTGGGGTTACAAGGACCCCGCCGCTCAGAAGAGCAGAAGGGGAGTCCTCAAGGTCAGGCAGGCCTCTGGGTAATGGAAGTGGGAGCAAGGACTCAGATCCTTTCACTAGCCCATTCTAACAGGGTAGTGCAGAAGTCAGGAAAGTTCTCCTCAATAGCAGGACCATCCCCTCATTTCATTTAGCAAAGAGCTGCCTGTAGTGGGAGGCTGTCATGGTATCTTTCCCCAAGCTGAACCTTAGAGTCCAAAAGTTGGGGTACCAGCATGAATTCCCCTTAGCTTAATTACCAGCTTAGATCTGATACACTACCACCACCCAAAAAATATATAGTGTTTTGGGGCACTCTGGTCCCCCCAAAAACCTTCCCTGGGGACCCCAAGACCCAAATTCCTTGAATCTTACAACACAGGGGAGTAAACCATTTCCCTCTCCTTCTCTTCCCCTCCAGGTGTTCCCTCCCTGGGCTCCTGGAGAGAGAGACAGATTTAAGCTCCGTGAATCTAAAACAAAGGGATTCCACCCTTTTCCCCCTCCTTTCTCCTTCCGTATTAAGTACAGACTCAATTCCATTGAGCCTCAACAAGGGGAGAAAATCAGACAGGTCTTAAAAGCAAAACTTTTAATAAAAAGAAAGAAAAAAAGTAAAAGTTATCTTTGCAATTTAGATGGTAAAAGTTACAGGGTCTGTCAGCTTATAGAAACTGGAGAAAAAGCCTCCTCCAACAGAAATACAATTTAAAATACTTTCAGCTAAATACACATTAGAACTCTACCAGCCAGATACACATTTGCAAATAAAGAAAACCAATTAAAAAGACTAAACCGCCTTTCTACTTGCACTTACTACTTGAATAGAAAATTAGAGTCTGTAGTACGTCCGGTCCCTCTCATATCCCAGAGAGAACAAAACAAAACCCAAAAAACACAAACAAAGGCTTCCCTCCACCGAGATTTGAAAGTAACTTGTCTCCTGATTGATCCCCTGGTCAGGTGTTTGGTTCCCTGTTTGTTAACCCTTTACAGGTAAAAGAGACATTAACCCATAACTATCTGTTTATGACAGAGACCAATGGCATATAGGTCCTTAGCAGCAAGGATTCACTCCTTGGACACAAGTCAGATAAAGGGGAAGGGGAAAAAAACCTTCTATCTTGTTAATTTTAAGAGGAACCCCTAGGTGTTTGAACCTGGACCTTTTTGCTGCCAATATCACCTGGCAGAAGGGTTACATACATGCGCGAGGCCAACAAAAACTGGAGGTGTAATACAACAAAATGTGACTGACAGTTAGACCCAGGCTGTGTAGTTGTGTACATGGGTGGCAGGTTTACATAATTTTTGGTGATGCCCAAGTGGATCCATGCCATCCATAGGGGGGTCCCGTGCTTCAGGGGGACGTGGGGTCCAGGGTGGCCTAGGGGGTTAGCGGAGTGCCTGGTGCCGACAGCAGCAAGCAACCCTGCTGTGCCCTGCCTCTTCCCACCCCACCCCCATTCTACCTCTTCCCCGAAGGCCCCGCCCCTGAGCCATGCTGGGAGCCAGCGAGGTGGAGCTGAGTGGGCTGGGGCCAGGTCACTCACTGCTGCCAGTGCCAGGCCCCCCGCTAACTCCTCAGGACACCCTGGATCCCGTGACCCCCTGAAGCACAAGGTGGGGTAGGCACCACCATGTTGTACGAAGAACACTTGACAAAATTATCGGACTTAGTGACATTGGGGGCAGGGGGAGGGGAGTATTATGTCATTCAATCATTCAATCTATAAAATAGCACACATTTTGCAACACCGAAAAAGCCCCAGAAACCTAGCTAATAATAATAACAGTAATGAAAAATGTGTGCATACTGCATATGAGATTATATGAGAAATGAAAATGAGCTTGTTTTGGGATTTTACAAGGCACTTATATCATTTAAACACATTTGGTACCCTGAGTAATGATAACACTTCTTGCAAATCACATAAATAGGAAATCTATGATCCCCTTCCCTCACTCCATTGCAAAGGCACAGGGGTTATTGCTGGTTGCCCTAGGGCTGCAGACAGGTCCAGCTTTAGGCCAATTCCGCTGATTCCCCAGAACTGGGCCCCACGCCTAAGAGGGCCCCGTGCCTAAGAGGGCCCCGTGCCTGTGCCTAAGAGGGCCTCGAGCCTTAGGCGCCTTTTTAATTTTTTAATTTTTTTTACATACCCGGCGGTGGTCTGGGACTTCGGCAGCATGTCGGCGGCGGGATGCCCTTCACTCGCTCTGGGTCTTCGGTGGCATTTTGGCGGCAGGAGGGTCCAGAGCGAGTGAAAGATTCCCCACTGCTGAAGTGCAGCTGCAGACCCAGACTGCCAATGGGTATTCAAATCAGGCCCTGCAGTTCCTAAAGCCCTATGGGCAAAACATATGGAAAGAAGACGATCAGTTTGTATAGAGGGCTGAAGGAGACTCCTATAGCGCATTAACAATAAATGCATCACCATTAAATATGTTACAGAGATAAGAACCTGTAATGACAGACTTTACTTCATGAGAAGCTCTAGAGAGGAGTAATGGTAGGGGCAAGCCTAGGGAGACCAAAGGGGCTGGTAGAGGGAGCAGACAGAGAACAAAGGTAGAGGTAGAGTCACTGCAGGGTTGACCCAGTCTTCTGCCTCTCCCCTGTGGGTGGAAACACTGATCACTATCACTATAGGAGGGAACAGTAGAATGGAATGCCCAGAAGAATGAATGACATGAGGACAATTTCCAGAAGTGACCTTTACCCTTGCAGAGCTTTTCTAGCTCCAACATTTACATTTCTACAGAGGGCGGTTTGGCACATCTTCCATGTGTTTTTGAACCAATGGAAAAAAACAGGTACAATTCAAGTGACTTTATAATTGCCTCTGAAACCGAGTTAACAAAATAAATGAGCTTATGAACAACCACAAAATATACTTCGCAAGTGAAAACACTATAAATGGACTTCTTTGCAAAGAAATTGTAAGTTTTCTTACAGGAAAAGCCACAAACTGTCTGGAAAGGAAGAGTAGATAGAATTACTTGCCTCAGTGAAATTAAATACCCAGAGAATTGCTGTGCCTGTGATGACAATGACTGGGGCTTGCTCACCTGTGGCTCCCCCTCCCCATGCTGTGCAGGCACAGCCAGGCAGGTCTGCATCTGCAATAGAATGGGAGCCTCTCAGTCAATGGGCTGAGGGTGACAGGATGCAAAGGAGGAGAATGTAGGGAGCTCTGGAGCAGGGGAGGCAGTGGAGGAGGGGAGTTGTCTGGCACAAGTGGTGGCTCTCTGGAGAGGGGTGACAGGGGCTGTTGGAGGTCTCTCGGGGGGGCAGAGGGTTTTGTGGGTCTCTGTGGGGTGGAGGGGAGTGATGAATGGAGCCAGCCTCAGCCTGGGTCTGCTCTGCGGTGTGTGTGTATGTTGCTATAGCCCCCTCAGGAAGCCCCCTCTGTACTGTGTATTTTATGTCAGCCCCAGGGGGCCCATCACTGCTCCTTTCCCCACCCATGGCTCCATCTGTCTGTCCCCAGAACACCCGAGCTGTGTCTATGTGTCTCTGACAGGGACAGACTCCTGGGGCTCTCTCTGCCTGAGGCTCCCTCCCACTCCCTGCTGTAGAGAAGTGGCCAGGCAGCTCTGGCGCTGGTCCTTGCAGCTCCAATTGGCCGGGGTTCCCTGCCAATGGGCTGGGAGCTGGGTCAGCTCTGGGGCCTCTCCACAGCATGCAGCAATTCCAGGGATAGAGGGAGCTGCCCCCGAGGTGAGAGTGCCCCACTTTTTTTTTAAAATAGAATATCAGGGTTGGAAGGGACCTCAGGAGGTCATCCAGTCCAACCCCCTGCTCAAAGCCAAGCCATGGTGTGGGGCCCCCCAAAGCATGGGGCCTGTGGCCCAAACGTTGGTGGAGCTGGGCCCACCTTCATGAATATTGGTGCAACATGGGCACCACGGGCCCATATAACTCACTGCCTATGGCTATGTACAAAAATATGGAGAGATAATATACAACCATCAACGGGCAACAATTGCAATTCCCTCCCTGTCCTCCAGTGCCAGGACTATAGCCTTACTCTTCGCTGTCAGGAAGAAGATGGAGGCATAATTCTCCCACTCTGAGCTATGTGCGTGCGTGTGGCTTCCCTTCAAGATTACAAAAATCATGAGACCCTCACTGATGGTTTTCCCATATCTGCCTCCTGATGCATGAACTCCCAGGGATGGGAAGAGGGTTTGCACCTGTCTCTTGTTCTCCTGTGTATCGACAGTGTCATCTCAAAGCTCCTCTTGCCTTATAAAATAAGTTGCACTTGCACCCAGTGGACAAATAGCCACTCCCTTTGTCCCAGCCTGTCCCAGCCTTTCATAGATGTGATTGACTGCTAGAAATAGTGGCACTAACACGAGACACTGGAGAAGCTGGAACGAGAGGGAAGTGTATTTGGCTGGTTTGCAAAGAACACTCATTCAAGCTTACTGTGGTGAAGTTGGAGACAACATGAAAAGCCTAAGATGCTCTTGGAGGTAAGAAGACAGCAAGGGTCAAAGAAGTGATCGTGGGTATATGATTAAAAAATAGTTTTATAGGAAGCTTTAGTGAACGTGTTGCCTAAGCTATGTAAATAGTTCATATGTCTCTGAGCTCAGCCCTGGCTTGATCCAGGGCCAGAGATTAATTGTGAACTGGCTGTTCCTTGCTGGGATCCAGGTGTGGGTGCAAAGCTGGGAAAGCAGCCTTTAAGGAATATTTTAAATTAAATCACAGTGTAATTTTGGCACGTCTCTGAAGCTGCTGTTTCCTTCCACTTTGATCCAAAGGGTCAAAAGTTTGTCCAAATTCTTTTTTTAACATTTACATATAACATTTGAAATATCAGAATATCAGCGTTTGGCACTATAGTTTTGGCAGACACGGCACTTTCAGCTAGACGCTTGTTTTCAAGTGCTTTTATAGCCCATTGCTCAGTGTTGCGTGGCCCCTCTGGGCAGGGGTGGCTCCAGGCACCAGTGCACCAAGTGCGTGCCTGGGGTGGCAAGCCGTGAGGGGCGGCCAGCTGGTCGCCATGAGGGTGACAGTCAGGGAGCCTTTGGCAGCATGCCTGCAAGAGGTCCACCGGTCCCATGGCTTCGGCAGCAATTCGGAGGCGGGTACTCCGAAGGCACGGGACCGGCGGACCTCCCGCAGGCCTGCAGCCGAATCTGCGTTACCAGCAGACCTCCTGCAGGCATGCCGCTGAATCCGCGTTACCAGCAGACCTCCTGCAGGCATGCCGCTGAATCCGCGTTACCAGCAGACCTCCTGCAGGCATGCCGCTGAATCCGCGTTACCAGCAGACCTCCTGCAGGCATGCCGCTGAATCCGCGTTACCAGCAGACCTCCTGCAGGCATGCCGCTGAATCCGCATTACCAGTGGACCTCCTGCAGTCATGTTGACGAAAGCTGCCTGCCTGCCGTGCTTGGGGTAACAAAATACATAGAGCCGCCCCTGCCTCTGGGACGGATCCACCAATGACTTGACTCTTGTACAGCACCCAGCTGGAGGATCCTTTAGTTCACGCTGCAGAAGCTCATAGAAATGTAGGGCTGGAAGGGATCTTAAGAGATCATCTAGTCCATCCCTCTGTGCTGAGGTAGGATTAAATATACCTAGGCCATCCCTGTAGCCTGTTTATCTAGCATGTTCTTAAAAACCTGCAATAACGGGGTTTCCACAGCCTCCCTAGGTAACCTCTTCCATTGCTTAATTATCAGGTAGCCTAAATCTCCCTTGCTGCAAACTAAGCTGATTACTTAATTGTGAGGCTTCCAAGGGGGCACAAAACCAGTCCTACCAACCTCTGGGCAGATGGTTAAAAATAATAGAGCACAAACCCAAAGTTGGTCGTGAGTTCTAAACTTAGATTTCACCAACCAGCTGCACCAAGTGCAAACTCCTGAGATGGATTAACAGCCTTAAACACAGTCACACATAGCCCTCTTGGTTACTCTGGTCTGTCTTGTCACCGTGTTTCTGTGATAGATGTCCTTTAAGACAAAGAATCACAGCAATATTCAGGTTACTCCCAATCCCAAAGGACCAGTCACTTACCCCAGGTCAATTGCACCTTAGGTCTCACATCTAGACAATACCTGCAGCAAATCCTATAATAAATTATACGAAGATTAATTAAATAGGAAAATAGAGAGTTAGTTATGAGGTTAAAGCAAGTGACTATGGATCCACGATCTCTTTCTTATGCCAAGGAAACCCCTTGTCCGCAGGCCTGCGCAACCTACGGCCCGAGGGCCGCATGCAGCCCATGTGGGCTCACTCTGCGGCCCGCGGGGGTGTGAGTAGGTGGCCTTACTGTGCGGCTCACATGGAGTGAGTAGGCAAGCCAAAGGCCAGCTGGCAGGACAGTTGGCTGGCTGGCTGGTGGGCTGGGTGGTAAAGGGGCCAGTGTCAGGCTGGACTCTGGACAGTGAGGGTGAGCCAGTGGCAGGAGGTGGGGGCAGCGGCAGCAGCAGCAGGTGAGATGCCAGGCAAGTGAGCTGGCAATGGGGAAGGGATGCAGGGGAGGCGAGTTGGGGGGGGACCGGAGAGCCAGAGGGGGGCCTGAGGAGGCGAGCAGGGGGGCTCAGGAGACAGGTGGGGAAGGGGTGGCTGAGGAGACTAGCGGGTGGGGGGCAGTTGGGAGAGGGAGGTTTTTCTGTTGTTACACGGGCAGCAGGTAAGCCAGAGGCGGGGGAGGGGTGGCTGAGGTGGCAGGCGGGGGGGCAGGTGAGCCAGCGGCGAGGGAAGGGTGGCTGAGGAGACGAGCGGGGGGGGCAGTTGGGAGAGGGAGGCTTTTCTGTTGTTACACGGGCAGCAGGTGAGCCGGAGGCGGGGGAGGGGTTGCTGAGGCGGCGGGTGGGGGGGAGGTGAGCCAGTGGCGGGGGAGGGGTGGCTGAGGAGACGAGCGGGGGGGCAGGTGAGCCAGCGGCGGGGGAGGGGTGGCTGAGGTGGTGAGCGGGTGGGGGGCAGTTGGGAGAGGGAGGTTTTTCTGTTGTTACACGGGCAGCAGGTGAGCCGGAGGCGGGGGAGGGGGGGCTGAGGTGGTGAGCGGGTGGGGGGCAGTTGGGAGAGGGAGGTTTTTCTGTTGTTACACGGGCAGCTGAAGAGTCGGGCGGGAGGCAAGTGATCCAGCGGCACGGGCGGGGTGGCTGAGGAGGCAAGCGGGCGGAGGGGGCAGTGGTGGGGGGGCAATTGGGAGAGGGAAATGGCAGAATGCCCCTGATGATCCCAAATGTTCAAGTAACTGTCCCAGACTGGTAAAGAAAAATGGGTCATTAAGGCTTGACAGTCTCTGGGGGGAATCACTGCTAATCCCAGGACCAGACAGGTGCTGTGTCTGGATCAAGGGTTCATGTGGCTGTCTTCACCGCAGGAACTGCTTCCATGGAAAAGCCACATTAGGAGGACCCTTAAATGTATATTTAGCTTCTTTCTATCTCGCAGTCAGAAGAAGCTGGCCCCATGTGCACTCACCCAGCTCTCTGGACTCAATCTCACCACACTTTGGGAACCTGTGCAGATGAGTCTGTTCCCAGCAGTGCAAAGGGAAAGTGAGGACAGGATCAAATCAAATGTCCATCCCCACGTTAGAGAAGAGAGAACTATGACATACTACACATAAATCCGAACCACTTTGTTAGCTGAAGAGTTTGTAAATTTTAGAGGAGCCCTGTTAGCTTATCAACAAATCTCACTTACAAATACTCAACGGCTTCCCTAAAAACCCAAAGGCAGGACAGTCTAGAAATGAACAGGTCAGGGATCCAACCCCACAGCCATATCATTCTTCCCTGTTCCTCAGCATCCCCCGTGCCCTGCCCCCAAGAATACTAGCCACATCCCACCTGATCGAGGGCCCCACCTCTTCCTCTGCAGAGCAACACTTGCCGCAGAGACAAGGCTCAGCAGAAGGGCAGTTTAAATAATTTACAGAGTCAATGTTATAAACATGATACAGGTCTTTGTGATCCCCCAGCTCTCTCCCAGTAACACCCAGAGGCCCCCATCCGACTCAGCCAGACACTTGATGTTTGGGGCCAAGCCATTTTTTGGGGTAGGAAGCTAGGAAAATGTTCAGAAAGGGAATGGTGGATATTTGTGAAATAACATAATTGCAAAACCCCTTTTCTGAAGGTTACCAGACCTCCCAGACAAATCCTACCTGGCCTAGGAGAGCTCAGGGGAATCTGGTAATTTTTTGGAGAAGTTACAGGGAAGTTAAAAAGGGATCTTAGTTGTAAGTTAGGATCAGTCTGAACTATGGAGTGGCTACCACTGGCCCATTACATTTGGGTGAGCATCTCTATAGCAGCATTGGGCCTGATCTGGCTCCTATCCCCTTTCCAAGGGTTGCAGTTGTCTGGAGGTGCTGCCTTCCATGGGTACGTCTACACTACGGGATTATTCCGATTTTACATAAACCGGTTTTGTAAAACAGATTGTATAAAGTTGAGTGCACGCGGCCACACTAAGCACATTAATTTGGCGGTCTGCGTCCATGGTCCGAGGCTAGCGTTGATTTCCGGAGCGTTGCACTGTGGGTAGCTATTCCGTAGCTATCCCATAGTTCCCGCAGTCTCCCCTGCCCCTTGGAATTCTGGGTTGAGATCCCAGTGCCTGATGGGGCACAAATCATTATCGCGGGTGGTTCTGGGTAAATGTCGTCACTCATTCCTTCCTCCGGGAAAACAACGGAAATCATTTCGCACCCTTTTTCCCTGGATTGCCCTGGCAGACGCCATAGCACGGCAACCATGAAGCCTGTTCAGCTTTTTTTTTACTGTCACCGTATGTGTACTGGATGCTGCTAACAGAGGTGTTACTGCAGCGCTACACAGCAGCATTTGTTTGCTTTTGCATGATAGCAGAGATGGTTATCAGTTGTTCTGTACTCTCTGCTGCCATTGTAAATTAGCAGTAAGATGATGGTTATCTGTCGTTCTGTACTGTCTGCTGCTATCATGGGTGCCCCTGGCTGAGGTCAGCTGGGGGTGCAAAGGCAAGACTGGGAATGACTCCCGGAGTCAATCCCTCCTTTATGGTTTCTAAAAATAGAGTCAGTCCTGCCTAGAATATGGGGCAAGTGTGCTAGAGAACCAGTGTATCAGAGAGCACAGATCCCGCAGAAATGAGAGCTACGTGCCATTCACGGGGGGTGCCCCTGCAACAACCCCACCTGTTGCTTCCCTCCTCCCCTAACCTTCCTGGGCTACCGTGGCAGTGTCCCCCCATTTGTGTCATGAAGTTATAAAGAATGCAGGAATAAGAAACAGTGACTTGTTAGTGAGATAAAATGAGGTGGAGGCAGCCTCCCGGTGCTATGACAGTCCAGGCAGGATATTAAGCAGTACGGAGGAGAGTTGCCCAGCATGCCGCTGCTATGATAGTCCAGGCAGTACAGAATCTTTTCTTTACACAGGAAAGGGAGGGGACTGATGGAGCTCAGCCCCCAGTTGCTATGATGAGGACAGTTACCAGCCGTTCTGTACTTACTACTGGGAATGACCAGGAATCATTCCTATTTTTACCCAGGTGCCCCTAGCCAACCTCACCTGAGGCAAGCCAGGAGCACTCGTGGGCTGATGGTGACAATAGATAGCAGTCATATTGAACCTTCTGCCACCAGGGAGGGGAGAGGAGCGGATCCTGCTCTTCGCTGCTGCAGCATCGCGTCTACCACCAGCATTCAGTAGACATAGGGTGACACTGAAAAAAGTCAAGAAACGATTTCTTTCCCTTTTCTTTCATGTGGTGGGGGGAGGGAGTAAATTGACCAGCTATACCCTGAACCACGCTGGACAATGTGTTTGAACCTACAGGCAGTGGGAACTCAGCCAAGAATGCAAATAGTTTTCGGAGACTGCTGTGGACTGTGGGATAGCTGGAGTCCTCAGTACCCCCTCCCTCCCTCTTTGAGCATCCATTTGATTCTTTGGCTTTCCGTTACGTTTGTCACGCAGCACTGTGTAGCCTGGAGATTTTTTTCAAACGCTTTGGCATTTCGTTTTCTGTAACGGAGCTCTGATAGAACAGATTTCTCTCCCCATACAGCAATCAGTATCTCCTGTACTGTCCACGCTGGTGCTCTTTTTGGATTTGGGACTTCATCGCCACCCGTGCTGATCAGAGCTCCACGCTGGGCAAACAGGAAATGTAATTCAAAAGTTCGTGGGGCTTTTCCTGTTTACCTGGCCACTGCATCCGAGTTCAGATTGCTGTCCAGAGCGGTCACAGTGGTGCCCTGTGGGATACAGCCTGGAGGCCAATACCGTCGATTTGCGGCCGCACTAACTCTAATCCGATATGGTAATACCGATTTTAGCGCTACTCCTCTCATTGGCGAGCAGTACAGAAACCGATGTAAAGAGCCCTTTATGTTGATATAAAGGGCCTCGTAGTGTGGACGGGTGCGCAGTTAAATCGGTTTAACACTGCTAAAATCGGTTTAAACGCTTAGTGTAGACCAGGCCCATGTCTTCCTCATTCACACTTCATTCATTCAACAGCACAATCGATTACAAAGTGGGGGAAAGATCTTATTCTACTTCTAGTAAAAAGGCATTTTTCTTTTACCTTAATTATACTGCCTGAGGCGCCCGCTATAACATATTACCAAAGTTAAATACAAAGTCATATAAAAGTTATACAAAAATGCATAATGCAGAGATTTATCTACAACTGCATTGATTGACTGCTGTATGCAGTAATATAGTGACCCCTGGGTCTTTGAATGAGGCTTCATACTGGGGGGCGGGGTTCAGCAGCAAGTTGGAGGTGAGCAGGTGGGCAAGGGGTGGGTGGGCAAAGAGGCAAGCAGTGAGCCAGCAGTGGTTCTATGGGTGGGCATGGGGGTTTCTGGCAGGGGAGGGAGGAGGTGAAAGGAGGTGAGTGGGGATGGGGGACTGACTAGGAGGGATGCAGCAAGCTAGTGGGGGACTAGAGGGTGAAGAGGGGTGTGATGGTGGGGCTGAGCAGGGAAGGGGTGGGTCCTATGTTACTGCTGTGATTTGGTCACCCTATGTACGCCATTTCTTCCCTTCTCTACACTACAGGCTTCCACAAACTGTCAGTGCCTTCCTAGTGTGCCATATGCCATGAGATATCTCTTCTCTTTGTGTGTGACTGTTTCCCTTGTGTGTGAATTTATTCAACAAAATCTTGTGCATCCTGCTTGCTTACAAGAGTGCTGGGGGCGGGGGTGTTTCGGCGGGGCTGCGTGGCGCTGGGGAGGGGGGTTTCAGCGGGGTGGGGGGGTTCAGCCCTCAGCTATTTTCTTTGGAGTAATATGGCCCTCATTGCTTTATGAGTTGTGCAGGCCTGCTAGGGTCTGTGTACACTGTAAAGAAAAACCCACGGCTCGCCTGTGCCAGCTGACTCAGGCTCGCAGGGCTCAGGGTGCGAGGCTGTTTAATTGCAGTGTAGACTTCACAGGGTCCTAGAGCCCGGGATCCAGCCCAAGCCCATAAGTCTATACAGCAGTGAAACAACCCGTTAGCCTGAGTTCTGTGAGCCCAAGTCAGCTGGCACGGGCCAGCTGTGGATTTTTCTTTGCAGTGTAGACATACCCCCAGAGTCCAAGCAGCATAGAGATCCTTAAGTCCTTTTGTTGGGGGGTTTCATCCCCCTTCTGCCATGTGCTCTCAGCTGATGGCAAAAGTCCATTCATGTGATTCATCTTCATGGGGAGGGAAGCAGAACAATGAGCTTTTAGTACTTCTGTTGACAATTCTGCAATCCAGATGTAGGGAGTTTCCAGTTGTAAGATCCACCCAGAGCTGGTCTGGTATTGCTAGGTCTCCTCTTTTGGAAGGGGCGTAACAGTTTCTTGTGTGGTGATTCATTCACTGGCTCATGCTTAGGTTTCCAAGTCCTCCAGGATTGTCTTGGAGCCTCAGGAATTAAAGATTAATCTTTAATTAAATAGTATGTTTTGTGATGAAATCTCCAGAGTACGTCCAACCAAAATTAGCAAACCTACTCATGCTACACCTGCACAAATATTACATTACAGATAGTACAAGTGTAACCCTTCTGCCCTTCTGAGTTGGCAGCAACAAGGGCCGGGTTCAGTATCCAGGGGTTCCGTTTCAGTAACACAATGCATAACCGGCTCGAGCCCCCACCCAATGACCTGGGACACTCACATACCACACCCCCTGGGCGCCTCTAGGAGGCAATACTTCCCCTCTCGCAAGCACGGAGTCTGAGTGTAGCAAAATCGTTTTAATAAAGGAAGGAATCAATGCGGCATCCCATTGGAGAAACACCACAAACAGGGTTATAACACAAACCATAAACAAAAACCCACTTCCAAGTACGTTTGGCACTGTCCTTTTTCCCCTTAGGGTTTTAAGTCCAATCACCCCAAAGTCCAACAACCCAAAAGTCTCTGGTCAATGCCACCCCAGAGTACGAGAGTTTATCTGTAGAGATGCCTCCCCCCAGCCTGGGTAGAAAGGGGCACCTTACGTGGTCCGGGGCCAACTGCCCTGCCTCTCCGTGGGTTCTGCTTCCACCTTCTCCACGAACTGCTCTGCTTTTACCAGCTGCTCCACTCTGTTCCTCCAGCCGTCCTCAGAAACTGCTCCGCTCCACCAGCTGCTCTGCTCTATGAGCTGCTCCAGTTCTCTCTGCAAACTGCTCAGCTCCGCTCGCTCTGTGGGCCGCGCCACCCATCCCACAGCTACTCCGCTCTGCCAGCCGCTCTGCTGCCACCAGCTGTCCCGTGATCCGCTCCAGCCGTCCCCGCAACTGCTCCACTCCGCCAGCTGCTCTGTTCCACAGTATAGCTTTGGGCTCCCCACTAGTTAGCACAGTACTCAGTGCTCTCAGCTCAGTAAATGTCAGCTCTTTAGTGATCTCAACTCTTAGTGATCTCAGCTCTTAGTAGGGGAGCCCCAGTGCAAGTGCACCATTAGCCCAGAGTGAGTTCAGCTCAGTAACCTGTATTTAGATTCTTGAGGGAATAAAAAATCAACTCTGACATTCCACAGTGGAGAGAGGAGGGGGTGGAACTGGTGCTTCTGGCTCCACAAGGAGACTGCACCACCAGGCACAGATACCTGTCCCCAGCCTCTCTCAACTCACTGGGTTTTGGAACCCATGTCCCTTGTCTAGCAAGTACCACCCAACTGAGGGTGAGTCATTTGTCACCAAGCAGTCCCACAGCTCGGCAGTCTGGGATAGGGTAGGCGTGCCTATGCAAATACACTCTCTGACATTCTTTCCACCAGATGTCAGGGTAGAGCTTATCCTGACTCTGCTTACATCAGTGAGCTTAATGTACGCAGCAACTCACAAGCATTCCACAGAGTCCAGACACGAAACACTTTCTTATCATTCTAATACCTGTCCTACCAATGCAAACCTCCAGGTGAGCCAGACAGAGTCCAGCTATGTATCTGGAAGTATTCAGCTGAGCCACGGGGACCTTGGCATGAGCTGGCACCTGCTAGGCTAGTGTCACATTTGTTTCCTAACTTCAGTGGACATGGAGGACAACTGAGCAACAATAATACGTGTAGACAGTGGAGGTCCATAGTGCTGAATAGCCATGATCACAGTTTTCTTTATAACAACTTTTTACATAGTTGAAGACTGTTGTCAGGGTCCTCTCTTCCCCTCACCCAGCTCTCCCACCCCAGCCTTCTCTTCTCTGGACTAATCATGTCCGGTTCCTTTAACATTTCCTCAATGGTCTTGTTTTCTAAACCTCTGATCATTTTTATAGCTCTTCTCTGGACTCTCCCCATTTGTCCACATTTCTTGGCATAGTTCTGGAGGTCCGGGGTTCAGTAATTGGAAAGAATTGAGATGGCCTTTGTGACATTTCTCCTGCTTGTTCTCAGCCCAGAGATGATCTTAGGTGAGTTTGGTTATCTCATAAATAACCACAATGAAGAATTTCACCACGTTTTTGCGCTCTATAGCTCAGTTGGTTTCTATTAAAACTTCAGTTTACCATGGTTTGACTCTCAAGCCTCGGGCCTGCTTTGAAGGAACCTCGTATAAGACAGAAAAATTCTAAGCAGTCTCCGGAGGTGTGGAGATTCAAACCTACACACTGCCTAGTAATCACACGTAGTTTGATGCAGTCAGGGCCAATACATTCCTGATGTTACTCCACTGAAGTAAGCAGAGCTACGCCAGGGATGAGGCTGGACCCATGTGTTTTAGAATAACAGTCTATTTGATGTACCTACGCTGAAACAGGCACACAGGAATAACTTGTGTCTAAAGTGTAAAGTTTGTCATAGTGATTTGCCAACAACCAGACAAAATTAGTCACATATTATTTGCAACAGGCTGGATCTTCAGTTGGTGTAAGTTAGCACAGCCCCTTTGACACCAGGGGAGACTGTCTCGGTGACTTCAGGAGAGCTGTGCCAGTTTGTACCATTGGAGGATTTGGCCCTATAGTTTAGGTTAGAACACAGTCTCCCCCAGCCAGCCCACTGCCATAAGGTGACTGCCAGAGCTCCAAGGTGAAGTTCTGGGTCGCTGGCATCTCCACGCACTCATTCACCCTGTCCCTGCAGGGGAAAAAGCTGCAAGATTTTCAGCAGGCACATGTGCTCCTCTTGGATCCCTGGCCTTGGCTTCAGCAGTTTCCCCAGAGCATTGCGAGATACTTCCCTCCAGAGCTGTAACTAGCTATTTTTGTGCCTTAGGCAAGGATATAAAATTGCACCCTCCCCCCTCCATATAATTTCACAGTAGTTACTTTGTAAAAAAAAAGAAAAATACATAAAAAAGAATAATAACGGTAATAGAACGTTTATTTATTTTAATCATAAGTTCTGGGTACAAAATCAACTAATACATATAAGGTTTGCATCATAGTGCATGTAACATACTAGAACCCCTGCTGGCTCACTGCTCACCTTTTTGCCCACCTGCTCACCCTCAACTCGCCACTCACCCCCTCGCCCCCCCACAAATATAAAGCCTCATTCAAAGATCCAGGGGTCCTATATTACTGCACACAGCAATCAATGCAGTTGTAGATAAATCTCTGCATTATGCATTTTTGTATAACTTTTATATGACTTTGTATTGAACCTTGGTAATATGTTATAGCAGGCCCCTGAGGTAGTATAATTAAAGTAAAAGAAAAATGTCTTTTTGCTAGAAGTAGAATAAGATCTTCCCCTTCACTTTGTAATCAATTTCCTCGTTGAATGAATGAGGTGAGAATGAGGAAGGCATGGAAGGCAGGCACCTCCAGAGAGCTGCAACCCTTGGAGAGGAGCTGGAAGCCAGACCAAGGACAATCAAACTGGTCAAGTGGGCTGACTAGAGAAGAGCAGACATACTGACGGCCTAGGGGTCAGGAGCAAGCACCTTCCTTTGGGAACGCCCTCTTTGCAGCATTGGGACAACCCCCAGCCCAGAGAAAAGCAAGAAAAAGAACCAACAGACACAGTCCCAGATTTTGAATTTGGGAGATTTGCCCCCCTCCACCCACTGATTTGCCACTTGCCTCCTCACACACCCCCTCTCCAAGTATCAGGGGCAACAGGTTTGTAGAAAGTTTGGTGGTGCCCAGAATGCTCAGAGCCCGACCCCCTTGAACTCTGCCCCCCACCTGCCTAAGGCTCTACAAGGGAGTTTGGGTGGGGGGAGGAGGTCTGGGGTGCAGGCCCTGGGTTGGGGTGTAGGATAGTTGAGAGGTTGGTCTCTGGGATGGAGTTTGGGTGCTGGGTGCAGGCTCTGGGCTGGCGCATGGGGTGTGGTGCAGGATGGGTGGAGGGGCGCAGGCTCTGGGAGGGAGTGCACAGGGCTGGGTACAGGCTCTGGGAGGGAGTTTGGGGGCAGGAGAGGGTGTGTGGGAAGAGGTGGGGGTGCAGGTTCTGGGACAGAATTTGGGTGCTGGGTGCAGGCTCAGGGCTGGGGCATGGGTGGGGTGCAGGATGGGTGGAGGGGTGCAGGCTCTGGGCAGGAGTGTGGAGGGCTGGGTGCAGAGTCTGGGACAGAGTTTGAGGGTCAGAGAGGGGCTGTGGGCTCTGGGAGGGGGTAGTGGGTGCTGGGGGGAAGGGGACTGCCATCACATGTGGCTTCCTTCCTCCCCTGCTGCCCCTCGCCATAGCTTCACTGGGGGGGGGGGGGATGGGGCTGCCCCTTGCCCAGTGTTTGCAGGAGTAGGGGCTGCGGGGGAGATGGAGTGGATCACAGAGTCAAACACTCACTGAAGCCCCAACAGCTACTCAGGTGAGTGAGGCCCACTGCCGATGATCCTGTCTCCCACTGGAAGCCCCCTCGGCGTCTCCGCCATGTGTGTGCCAGGGGATGGGAGGGCTGCAAAGCATGTGTGTGCCTCCTCCCCCTCCCTCCCCGCAACGTGCAGCAGCCAGGAGAGCCACATGCAGCTCTCGTTCTGGCAGGGACGCTCCGGGGCTTTTCTGTGCCCCTTAGCTTTGCACGCCCGAGGCAAGCGCCTCACTTGCCTTGCCCTCTTTTCGGCTCTGCTTCCCTCACTCCCCACAGTTCCTGAACAGCAGTGGTTCCCCATCCTGGAGACCAACCTAGAGCTCCCTTACTTCCCATGTGCTACCCAGCTGACTTCAAAGGATTCATTAACTTCAGGCAGTGTGTGTCAGCACTGAATGAGTCCCCTTGTGAGCGGGCTTGTGGGGGTGATGTCCCTTAGCTAAGTTCCCTCTAAGCTGCAAAGCTGCCTATTAAGCGCATGCAGGTGTTCACGGCTGTGGCGGGAAGAGATGCCTCTCCCCAAGCCCTGGACTTGCCACGGAGCCCCTCCCCTGGCCTCAACCCAGCCCGGCCCTGAACCTGCTGCGGCCAGGGAACAGGCATCCCTCCCCAGCCCCAACCCAGCCCTGGCCCTGCTGTGGCCAGGCGCCCCTCCCTCAGCCCCACCCAGCCCAGCCTGGACCTGTTGTGGCCAGGGGAGAGGTGCCTCTATCCTGCAGCCCAAGTTCTGCTGCGGGGACAGAGAACTGAGTTGGAGTCCTTTTTCCCCACCATAGCCCTAAGGAATCCCACTGCACCCCAACCCCCTCATCCCCAGTACCATCCCAGAACCTGCACCCCCAGCTGGAGCCCTCAGCCCACTGCACTTCAACCCTCTGCCCCAGCCCTGAGCCCCTCATCCTCAGCCCCACCCTAGAGCCTGCTCCCCGAGCTGGAGCCCTTACTGCCCCGCACTCCAACTCTTTGCCCCATCCCTGAGCTCCCTCCCACACTCCGAACCCCTCAGTCCCACCCTGCCACATTAATTTTGTTATGTGCACCAATATGGAGGTGATGTGTGACACATCACCTCCATATTGGTGCACATAACAAAATTCATTCCGCACATGGGTGGGAAACATTAGAGGGAACATTGCCCTACAGATTCAGCTGGGCTGAGAAAAAGGGGCATCTGGGCAGGTTCACTGGAGGTGATGGAGCTGGTCTTCTCTCCAAAGACAGATAAAAAGTATGACATGTATAGAGGGTGTGGAAGGGCAAAATAAACCAAGTGGCAGGGATACAGCCCTTGTGAGCATAGTATCAGAGGGGTAGCCGTGTTAGTCTGGATCTGTAAAAAGTGACAAAGAGTCCTGCGGCACCTTATAGATTAACGAAAACTTTGGCTCCAATACTTCTGGAGCATAGTTACTGAATGGAGGAGCTGCCTTTGTTGTCGAGGGTTGTGGGTGCAGCTGGAGAGATCAAAGGTCTGTCATCTCCATTTTGGAAGGTGGAATTCTAATCAGCTTGCGATTTGCGATTTGATAACTCTTGCGATTTGATCATGAGTGTTTTTTTTAAAGCCCCGGCTCCTGGGGTCATGCTTACCTGAGATGCTCTGCTTTCTTTTGTAAAAAGGGAAGTTTTTGTAAAAAGGGAATGTAACTGTTACAACACAAGCGCTCTTGCTTTACTGCAGAGAACAGGAGTTATCACCAGGGCAGGAGAGGCAGATGCTGATCGATGTGCTCACGCTATCTAACAACATGGAAAGGCCAGAAAGGAGGCAGCTGTAACAGCCATTAAGGGATTGTCTGCACAAACATTTAGCTTGTGACAACCTGGGCTGTAAATCTACCCGTCGCTGGCCTTCCATGCACTAAGTGGCCGTGTGGACCCTGCTGATGTGAACTAGCAATTCCCTAGTGCACTTCAGTCTACTCCCTTTTCAAAGTGGGGTAGCTCCTCTGACTGCCAGATACTGGCAATGGCCGACAGGATGAATCATGGGAAATTGTCCTGTTTTATTCAGTCCCTCTGAAGCACCTGGCACTGGCCACTGGTGGAGACAGGACACTGGGCTAATGAACCATTGCGCTGACCGACTATGGCTGTTCTGATGTTCGTATCAGATTGCACAACGGAACTTTAATGTGTGTCAGCAGGGTCCACACAGACAGTTGCATGCAGCAGGCTAGGGGGACAGATTTACACCCAGCTTGCCGCAAATGAAATGTTTATGTAGATAAGCCCTCAGTTACAAACAGTGGCAGGAAATTTGGTGTGGTTTGAATTGGGAGGACAATAAATTTTATTTTGGACTCACTGGATCTCTGTTTCTTTTGCAGGCATTCCAGACTCCTGGGGCTTGTTACTCTTTGGCTGGGAGTCATCTTTCTAGCTGGGTTCTTCCATACGAATGTAAAGATCACCTCGTAAGTCCACTTTGTATAGTGATAGAACAAGTAAGGAGAACTTGCCATGTGCCCTGTCTGTGCAGGGGCAGCAAGATGATCCATCATATCTTATATTTTTGGATTGCTAAATGTAGCCCTAAGCACAGAGACTAGGGCTAGGATTTTCAAGTCTGAGGGCCTGAAGTTGGGCTCCTAATTCTATATCTAGCACCTAAATAAGTGACCTATCAACAGTGTAGAACGCCCAGCAGCTGGGAGTAGCTGCAACAATACACAGCAAGGGGAGTGAGCAGGAGAAGTCAGAGCCCCTCCCAACCCCCTCAGTAACAAATAAGCTGATTATTGTGTGGAGCTGAAAGAGCCATGCAGACTGGCATTCGGAGCTAATGAGGGCAGAAGAGGGGTGTGGCTCATCTATGGTTTCTAGAACTACAGACAAAGTGCTGGATCTTTAGCTGATGTCAGTTGTCATAGCCTCATTGACTGCAAGGGAGCTATGCCTGTTTACACCAGCTGGGGATCTGGTCTTCAATAGAGCTATGGCCAATTTACACCAGTGGGAGATGTGGCCCATTGACTTCAATGAGGCTATGCTGATTTATGCCACCTGGGGAACGGAACCATTGAATTCAGTGGACTGATGCTGATTTACACTAGCTGGGGAATGGGCCAGCTGAGTTCAGTAGAGTGATGCTGATTTATGCCAGGTGTGGAGCTGGCCCCAGTTATCCCAAGGAAAGGTAGTTCAGGTTAAACTTTGGTGGCTTTGGAAAAGTAAAGTGGGAGGGGCAAGAGGGTAGGAAATGGCAGGGGAAAGCACTGTCAGGTGGGAGAAATGGATTATACAACACTAGAGAAAACATTTCCCATGTGCTTTAAGTTCCTACAGAATGTGGAGGTTTTCCACCAAGCACCTGAGACCCAGTTACCCCCAGACGAACGTGATGTTTCTCAAGACCCACAAAACTGCCAGCAGCACAGTCATGAACATCCTATTTCGGTTTGCAGAGAAGCACAATTTGACCTTAGCCCTTCCTGCTGGCCAAAACTACCACCTGGGCTATCCTCATCGCTTCATGGCCCAGTTTGTAGAGGGATTTAAAACCATGGGACAAAGCTACAACATCATGTGCAACCACATGAGATTTAACCTCCCAGAGGTGAGATCCTGGACAGTAGCAGTTGGGTATGCATCCTGTGAAATGACTGTGGTGCTGTTATTATCAGGGATCCTAGTTTTCCATGATAAAAAAACGAAATTCACCAATAAAAAAATGTAGAAATCCATGTTTTTTTTTGTGATTAAAATGAAATTCTGAACTTTTGTTATCCTGGCCACAGTATATATAGGTATCAGTTGAACACAATGTTTTATTGATATATTTACAATTTTAAAGCAAGCTTGCAGTTGGAGCCCTGGCCATTCTCCTGATTATCTGAATTGTTTATGATCTGATCTGGCCTTGGTCCCAATTAGATCAGATAATCAGGGTTCCACTGTATAGGTTTTTATTTTCTCACAAATGTAAAAACTAAAGATTCTCTGTAAAAATGCAAATTTTACATTTTTTCCATGGCAAACAGATTTCTAGGATCCCTGGTTATTAGCTAGCACTAAATATCACTCTGCAGAGGCGTTTCCCTTCAAGAAGCGCATTGCAATTGGCATGTAAAATGTTTTACGAGTTAGGAATTAATACGTAAGCCTTCAATCACAAAGATCTGGGGAATGGCCATCATTAGCTGGCAATTTCTCTAAGAATCTTAGAATTGACAATTATTTATAAAACAAACAAACAAACAAGACTGGAGTTACCTTGTTTGGCTCAGGGAGGACCCTTTGCTTTGGAAAATAGAGAGTCAGCTTCTAGGCCTGGCCATGATCTCTCTGTCTTTCTCTCTCTTCTTGATGGAGTAACTGGGGGTGAATTCCACTCCACGCTCATAAATCCCAAGCATTCAGACTCTATATGGAGGACACAAAGAGCAATCTGGGAGGTGAAATCCACCCTTCACCAAGGGCCAGGGTGCAGGGTTTGTTGCACAGCACTCTTCCCACAGCTGCTGCTCCAGCCAATGGTCTGGAATAACAGCCACAGTCTCACTGTAGCAGTTGGGCAAGTCACTGTGGCTTTATAAATGTGGATCTTCACTCCATCACTGGCCTGAACCAATGTGTCCTTCAGCATCAGCCAAGTGGGGCTGGCCTTGAGCCCGCATCCATGGTGTTTAGGGGTGCACAGGTATCTCAGATACGATACCCCTCTGTGATTGTTCAGCCAGAAAACCCCTCATGCAGCCCAGCATAACATGCCAAACTATTCACTCAGCCCTAACAGGAATGAGAAAACTCCGCTTCCATATGCTTACTATAGTGAGTGGCCAAGGGCCATGTGTGCTGGTTTAGCTATACCAGTACAGCAGTGCTGGCAAGTCTTCCTAGCACAGAGAGAGAACTGGACCAGTTGCCTACAACCTGTCAGTACAGTGCTTGTACTTAGACTTTCCCACCGTGACTATGTTTTAACCCCCTGCAAATGATCTACATTATGCTTCTTCTTTTGGCCTGTTTACTCTTAAAGTCAAGTAGGAGCCATTTTTGTATCACAAAACCTCTCCTATGCATAAGCAAGAGATACAATAATGTTCACATTGTGCTGTCTCTTTATAAACAGGTCCAAAAAGTAATGCCAAACACTACCACCTACTTTTCCATCATGAGAAACCCAATTTCACTTATGGAGTCCTCCTATGCCTATAATAAATTTTTTACACCAGCATTTAGAAGGTCAAAGGATGTGAATGAGTTTCTGGCCTCTCCATGGACATATTACAATATGAGTGAATGCACAAATAATGTTCATGCGAGGAACTACATGTGGTTTGACTTTGGCTATGATAACAATGCAATGGACACTGAAGACTATGTGCAGCGTGTCCTAGCGGAGATTGAACAGGCTTTTCAGCTGATGCTGCTAACTGATTACTTTGATGAGTCCATGGTCCTGCTGAAGGAGACTTTGGGCTGGGAGCTGGATGATGTGGTTTACTTCAAGCTGAATTCCCGAAGCCAGGACTCTATCAAAAGCATGACCCCTGAGAGCAAGGAAAAGGTAAAAGAATGGTGCTCATTGGACTGGAAGCTCTACCAACACTTCAACAGGACCTTCTGGGGGAGAATTCAGGAGACAATAGGACTAGAAAAATTGGATCAGGAGGTGAATCTCCTGAGAATGAGACAAAAGGAACTTATGGAGCTGTGTCTCTTGGACCCAATGCCGGTAGATAAGACCAAGATCAAAGACAAAAAACTTCAGCCCTTCCAGTCAGGGCGTGCAAATATTCTGGGCTATAATCTTAAAGAAGACATGGCTAATGAGACTCTGAGAACCTGCCTGAGACTGATCACACCTGAGCTTCAGTATATGTCATATCTGTATGCTCATCAGTTCCCAGAGAAGAAGAGGAAGAGCACAGCCTTTTCCTTGTGGCGGAGGTGATAGTGTTGGTGGATTGTTAATATCACCCACAGAGCAATAATGCTTATAACATTCCTATCACATTGTTCATGTACCTCCCAGAGATGTGTGTTTACATTTTTGTGGCCCAGTGGAGTTAACCCATGAAATTTCCTTACAGAGATTTCAGATCCGTGAGTAGGGTGGGGAGACAGGGTGTGTGTGGCAGGAACACAGCACTCCCTAGCTGACTCTCTCTGGCATATGGTTCCCTGGACATCTTTGCTTGCTCCAGCCTACACCAGGGGCTGGGCTGGGGTGAAATTGGCTAAAGAACCAGGGAACTGTGATTTATTCCCTGACTGCCTACTGTCCCTGCTTCACAGAGCAGATACTGGCCTTTCCTCTGTGGGTGAAATACAAATTTAAATCACAGCATCAGGTTTAGTGCAAATGCCTGCATTGATCTTGCTGTAAATGGAAAATGCTTCAGAGAAGTGACTCTGCAGGAAATTCCCCATTCCCATTCTAGGCTGACTCAGGGATTGCCAGTGCAGTACAGGTCAGTTTCATGCACACAGACATTGCAAAGACCAAACAGCATGTTTAGCAGGCCTGAGGGAAAGCTTTATATTTCAGTTTATTTGATTGTACTTTATATCACAAGCCAGTGGAACTGAGCTCACAGGGTGTAACATGCTGGTTGTTGGAAACACAGGAACAGACTCCTGAGATACAACATCCTTTTGAGTCTGGAATATATTAGCCCTCCGCTCTAAGAGAAGTCATACAGAACTCGCCTGCCATGCCCCTCTGTCCTGGCTATTCGACGGGAAGTAGAATGGTCAATCAGAATGATACACAGGCTTCAGAACTCCAACTAAAGATGTAAAATATTTTGGCCTCATAGTTTTGTCCATTTTACCTCATATAAGAGATAAAAGGCTTCCATGAGAATCATCATCATGTCAGCAGTTTAAACAGCATGGTTACATGAGGAGCTCTTCTCTTTAGATACACTCCATTTTGTTTAAATCCAATCAAATCAAAGCCTTCCCTGTGTAAGGCTCACTCTCTCCTTCAGAATCTCCATGAACTGTCTCTCCCTGCCTTTCCTTTCCAGTAATGGTTCCCATCCTCCACCCCATCCCTCTATGTAATAGCTTCAGAGAACAGACTATTCAAGGGCTCTGGGCTGGTAATAGGCTGTATCTATGATATAGAGGCAGTGTGATCATTAGCAGGGCTACAGCCTGGGACCTTCAGAATCAAAAGGCTTTTGATTCTGAAGGTCCCAGGCTATAGTGGAGGTAAAGGACTTATGCCATGTGCCATCGCCTGACACTCAGTGGAGGCAGGAACATGACCACATGCACGCACTAAGCCAGGCTCTCGTACTCAGAACCTCCACAGACAGACCAAGCCAAGCCCCAAACGTCAGCCCAACTCAGAGAAGCCAATACACCACTGTGATTTCAGTCAGCAGATGCTTCAAGCTGGACTCACCTTTTCCTGCCAAATGAGACCAAAGGGTAACGTGGTTTTACATAGGAGCTGTCATCCTCCAGCTAGTCCCAGGTGTGTCAGGTAGCACAGAGCACAGTGAGGCAGAGTATTACCATCAGCTGGGGAGAGAGACATGAGTGTCATTATCCACCACTAGAGATTTAAGGAAAGATGTAAGATGTAAGATTCTGAAATGTTCCTTTTGAGGAGGCTGTGTGGTCTAATGGATAAATCATAGATTCATAGACGATTAGGTTTGGAAGAGACCTAAGAAGGTCATCTAGTCCAACCCCCTGCTCAAAGCAGGACTAACACCAACTAAATCACCCCAGCCAGGGCTTTGTCAAATCGGGCCTTAAAAACCTCTAAGGATGGAGATTCAACCACCTTCCTAGAAAGCTCATTCCAGTGCTTCAAAACTCTTCTAGTGAAATAGTGTTTCCTAATATCCCACCCTCCTCCACTGCAACTTGATACCATAGCTCCTTGTTCTGTCAAGTCATAAAACTGGGCATCCAGATACCCAGCTCTGCCACTGACTGCTGTGTGACCTTGGACTAGTCACTTCTCCCTCCCCCATACTTTGTCTGGCTTGCCTATTCAAACTGAAAGTTCCCTGTGACAGGGCCTGTCCTTGATTATGCATTTATTCAGTCGGACCCTAGCTTCAGCTGAGGCTTCTAGGTGCTACTGCAATAGAAATTACACTATTAATTAAAGATGAACCCATTGATCAATTTGGTAACAAACCCAGCTGGCAGCCAGCCCACTCTGGGCTCTGAGCATGCCGGATCCATCCATTACCAAGCTCAGGCTTAGGCAATATTTGAATGAGAGGCTGCCAAGGAAAATATCATTGCTTCAGAAAGAGGAATTGGGGTTTCATGGGTTACACTCTTCCCCATATTGACTCAGTGCTGAATCAGCCCCACACTGAGTTATGAAGGAGCACGGCACTGCTGGAGGAGCTGGGGTAGATACTCAGTTTGTGTCACTTGTCACAGCTCCAGGGAGTTCAATGGATCGGTGACATTTACCCAGCTGGGAATCTGCCCAACTGTCTTTGGTATCAAATGGAGGCATTAAAATGTAACCCCTCCGGCTTCTTTTGCAGGAGAGAAGATCTTACTTCTGCTGTTCTGGTCAGTTTCCAGGGTAGGGGATTTCAGGCAGCCTCCCTTGCATTTCCCTTTAGTTTTCCTTTGCTTTTTAACCTGATGAATTATTGTTCTTCACTTTCTGGCCTGAACTGTTTAAAGATTGCTCCTTTCTGCTCACGAGGTGGCTGCATTTCAATGATGAGTGAAATGATGATTAAGAACATAAGAATGGCCCTACTGGGTCAGACCAGTATCCGCTCTTCTGACAGTGGCCAGTGCCAGGTGCCCCAGAGTGAATGAACAGAACAGGTAATCCTCAAGTGATCCATTCCCTGTCTCCTATTCCCAGCTTCTGGCAAACAGAGGTTAGGGACACCATCCCTGCCCATCCTGGCTAATAGCCATTGATGGACCTATCCTCCATGAATTACTTCTTTTTTGAACCCTGTTACGGTCTTGGCCTTCACAACATCCTCTGGCAAGGAGTTCCAAAGGTTGATTGTTGTTCCTTCCCAGCTTCTGGCAAACAGAGGCTAGGAACACCGTTCCTGCCTATCCTGGCTAATAGCCATTGATGGACCTATCCTCCATGAATTACTTCTTTTTTGAACCCTGTTACGGTCTTGGCCTTCACAACATCCTCTGGCAAGGAGTTCCACAGGTTGATTGTGTGTTGTGTGAAGAAATACTTCCTTTTATTTGTTCCAAACCTGCTGCCTATTAATTTCATTTGGTGACCCCTAGTTCTTGTGTTATGAGAAGTAGGAAACAACACTTCTTTGTCTACTATCTCTATACCAGTTATGATTTTATAGACCTCAATCATATCTACCCTTAGCAGTCTTTTTTCCAAGCTGAAAAGTCCCAGTCTTATTAATCTCTCCTGATACAGAAGCCATTCCATATCCCTAATAATTTTTGTTGTCCTTTTCTGAACCTTTCCAATTCCAACATATCTTTTTTGAGATGGGGCGACCACATCTGCACACAGTAGTAAAGATGTGGGCATACTATGGATTTATATAGAGGCAACATGACATTTTCTGTCCTATTATCAATCCCTTTCTTAATTATTCCCTGCATTCTGTTCACCTTTTTGACTGCCTCTGCACACTGAGAGGATATTTTCAGTGAACTATCCACAATGACTCCAAAATCTCTTTCTTGAATGGTAACAACTAATTTAGACCCCATCATTTTATATGCATAGTTGGGATTATGCTTTCCAATGTGCATTACTTTGCATTTATCAACATTAAATTTCATCTGATGATTGTGTGTAGTTTGTAAAGATTGTCCTCTGGTCTGGGTTCTTTCAATGAAAGGTATATAAATAGCATGGAAGGTGGTGTACTATGTTAATAATTAACAATAAAGACTGCGTCATATTAATTTGTTGCTCTCTGAACAGATCACAGGATTAAGACCCATAGATTGGAATAGTTTTTGAATCTACAGGTGAATTCAGATTGAATAGTGGTCACATTCCTTTTGTCTGAGGCATTGGTATGTGTGCAAACACTTTGTGACAGGGCACAGTGTTCAAGTATTACAACTCTTCCAGTGCAATGGCATTGCTACAGTGCTTAGAGTGGTAAATAAAACAACCCTCTCCCTTATCTGTCCCATGTCAAGGGCAGGAGTTTTAAGTATGCAGTAAATCAATAAGGGTGCTATATTTCATCACCTGATTCCTACCTCAGTTACTGTATAAACATTGACTGCACAATAAGCCCGTTGAAAATAGGTGACATCCATTCCTTCTCTGGTGCACTATGGCTGCCAGGTCTTATTCCACCTGGGAGCCAGAACTTTTCCATGTGTGCCATCTGTCCTTTCCCACTCAGCAGCACCGCAGTGGGTATAATGGAGAGGGTTAATAACTACAGTGCAGTGGGCAAGGGCCCTCTTAGCATAGCTGTACCTATACTGGCATAAATGTGCCTTTGCTTGTAGAGTTTATCCTAGGCGCCCAAGAGAAATAAATTATTCTCCCGATAGCACTTTTAGGCTGAGATAATGGGTCCACCATAGGGCTTTTGCTGATATAGCAATATCACAGGAGATCACACCCCACAGTGACATTGTTATGCTGACAAAAGTTTCTAGTGTAGACCTGGCCTAAAGCTAAAACCACTGTGGATGCCTTGGTTAATTGGGCATAAAGAGAGCACAGAGGTGGTGGAAAGGGAGTTAGTCTGGGGAAGGGAAAGGGGTGAATGCTGAGCTTTACAAATTAAATAAAAACACGGTGCAAGCACTAGTGCGAGTCTCCATTACAACCCATGTTGGTGTGGGGCTAGGAGTGCATGCAATAGCTACCGACAAACTCCAGAATCTGTAATCTGGAACAGGGCCACGCTGCCAATGGGTTGTGATGCCTGGGACATTAGCAATCAGAGGAGTCAGGAGGCAGTGGAAATGTTACTACAGTCTAAGGCAAAGAAAATCTTGCTGCCCCACTCTCCACACATACTGTATCCTTCAAGGCCTAGTATCCCTATCACCTCTCGTAACTCAAGCACACACTCGTATATTACACAGGCTGATCACTGTTACCACAGAGACAGATTTTACTCTAACCTTTATAGTAAATGTCAGGGAAGGGGTGCAAACATTCTTGCCTTTGAGTAAGGAGTGACCAGCCTGACTAGACTGAGAAACCCAGAGCTGGAGCAAAGAAATGAGATCAGCACAGAACAAACACCTCTCATCTCTGCACCTAGAGAGTGCCCTCCAAGGGGCAGAATGGGGCTCTCTCCCTGCTGGCGCCTCTGTGGAGGCTGCAGACCTCGTTATCCATCCTCCACAAGAGAGGAAAACAGAGGCTCTTCCTTCACTTCCAGAGGATACACTCAGGCTGTCTTTTCTCAAACAGCAACACTGGCTTCCCCCCATCCCCACACCTGGTGGGACAGGTTTCCTGCCTTTATCTTTACTCCCTCAGGAGTGGAGCTCCCAGCCGTGAGTCCTTCTGCATCCAGTCCAGGGAGGATCACTCCAAGCCTCAGCTCCCTCTTCAACTCCCTCTCCAAGAACAGCTCCCATCACTAGCTCTCTCATTGCCCCTTACAGGGAAGGCAAGTCCCTTTGATCACCTTCCCCTTTGTCTGTTTAGCATGGACCCTAGGGCTAGGCTGAAGGAAGCTGCACACATTTGTTTTACTTTCTGTAGCCAAGGAGACCTGTCATGTTGTTTTTCTATAGCTGAGACTGGGTAGCTATTCTCTGTCCCTTTTGAACCTGCCCTAGAGGGACTGTGACCCTCCCACCAACTTCTAGCTGGGACTGGTGCTCCTAATCCAGTGGGCTATTCCTTGTCTCCCTAAACCTGGTGACAAGACGGGTTTGAAGACCTTTTTCTACAAATCTGGTGTCTGTGCCTGCCTTTGTAGGGGGTGTGATAACTAAAATGAATAAGGGATATGTACCATCTAAATAGAACCTAGATGTCCTGATTTGCAGAGGGGAGGGACACAGAACAGACAAATACAACCTCTGCCGGAAGGTAGTGTACCATCTTCCAAGTCATAATCATGTATGAGCAGACAAACACAGGGCACAGGAGATCCAACAGAGAGTCCAGGACTGGAGACTAGGAGACACCATATCCACAGAGATGCCATCTACATGGCACCAAAGAAGAGGGACCTCTCTGCTGTATTAGCTTGTGGCCCTGTAAGGGGCAGGGAGGGTGGAGAGAAAGGGTGGCAGCTAAAACAACAAGGGGATTAGGAACATGTGACCCAAGATGAGAAACATAAATTGCAGTAATTCCTTCAATACTATAGTACGGTGGGAAAACATTCCATTAGTCCTGTCATACAAACAGAACTACCTACTATTAATGTCAAAGGCCATGTCTTCTTAACCTCCTAGAATGCACTTGAGGCTCAGCTAAAGAAACTGGGCGAGAGACAAGGACAGAGTTCTGAGTAATGTTTAATGGAGGCCCTGCTGCCAGGGCAGCACATGGGCACAACCATCTGCGGGGATGGGAAGGGACCTTTTCTCCTCCGCTCTAGGCACTGTGAGAAGCGTTGGTATGCTGTGCCCTCCCTTTCCTACTGATTTCCCCTCACCACACTGCAGACCCCAACAGGAGGAGAGGCTGGGGCATGGGTGGGGCTGAAGAAGTACTAGTGTGTGCGCATGGGTGATTTGCGGGAGGGAGGGAAAGAGAGACAGAATAGATGTGAGTATGACTTGAAGGAGTAGGGCCAGGAGAATATGATTTGGGGAACAAGATCCAGTATGTGAGTGGGACTTAGGGAGCAGGAAAGAGTGTGCTAGTGTATTTGGGATTGGAGAGTGTGTGTTGGACGCTTAGTGTTAATAAAGCACTTACCTAAACCAGAGTGCAGGATGGATCTCTCAGTTCAGGGGCTGATCTGAATAAACAAAAAGCCATTTCCAACTGAACGGAAACAACTTTTTTCAAAAACTTTTTTTGGCAAATGGAAAAACAAAACAACATGTTAGTATTGACTGGAATGTTCTGAGCCAACCCAAAACAATTTTTTTTATTAGTTTTGTGTCAATCAAACCATTTTGGTTGATTCAAACAACCCCTCCCCCCCCCCCAAGTTTTTCTATTAATTCAAGTGCCTCAGGTGATTTTCATCCCTTTTGTGTGTGTCTGTATTGTTTTTTGTTTTAAACTGGCCACATTTAAAATCAAAATGTCATTTTGACTCTTTAAAAATTGTTTTTCCAAACAAAACTATACCTCAAATTTGACCCAGGATAAGTGAATAATTTTGAACCTTGGAAATTTCATTTTTTTTGGGAAAAAACAGTTGAAAAAGATTTGTCCAGATTTACACTCAGCTTTCCTGTAGCCAAACTGGCCTCTCCATGCTCCACCGCCTGCTTCACCACTGCAAAACTTACTCCTGGGGGCATTCTGTGCCAAAACATTAAAAATTCTGCACAGAATATTTTTAAAAGTCTGCAAATTTTATTTCTCAAAATAACAATACATAATCATGCCAGATTCAATTATTTTGGTAATTTATTTCAAAATACCTGTCAGCAAGTATGTCATAACAATACAGACACACACAGAAATTCCTAGGAGTAGAGAGTTAAAGAAACCCCTATGACAATCCAGTTCCTGTTTCTCTGCCCCCTAACCCACCCCAGTGCCCAGCTGAGAGGGCAGACACTCTCCCCCAGAGCACAGCCATGCCCCCTCAATACACCCAAACCTCCTCCTCCCCAGAGCCCAGCCATAGGACTCCCGACCCACATACCTGCACCCTCTTCCCCCCCAGAGCCCAGCCACGTCCCCCCAGCCCAGATACCTGCCCCTTTCACTCCCCCAGAGCCCAGGGATCCAGAGAGAGAAACAGCCTGATGCTGGGTACCAGGCTTGTATTGAGTTTCCTGTGCACTGCCCTCTTCTTCCCTCAGGGCATGCTGGGAACTGCAGCTGCCAGGAACACTCTAGCTCCCTTTCCCTCCCCCTGCAGTGTATGACCTGTCTGCGCTGTCAGGGAGGGGCAAGAGACTGCTTTTGTGGCTTCCCTTTGCTTCCTCATCAGAAGTGATTTTTCTTCAGGGAAGCAAAGAAATCTGCATGGAGCATGAATTCTGCACATGAGCAGTGATGCAGAATTCCCCCAGGAGCAAAAACTACACTAGCATCAGCATGGGGCCCATCAAAAAAAGGAGCTATAAGTAGTTGGGGGTCTAGAACCCAAGATGCTAGGACCAGTAACACCACATCACTAGGAGGGAGCCTCACCAACTTACACCTAACAATTACTAAAGGGTTAGTCTCTGTAGGACGTACTGCCCAAAAAGGCCAGAGTGAGAGAACCTGGCACCCATCTGATTGGTTCTCGCCAACTATTTAAATCAGGAATTTGGGCTAGGAAGCTGTCTAAATAACCATGAAGGCTCTGGCTTGTTACTTGTCTTTTGCCGTCTTGGTTCTGCCTTTGGCCCTGACCAAGCTTGACCTTGGTACCCATTTCCTGACTTGGATTGGGAATTGGTCCTAACTTCTGCCTCTGACCCTGGTCCAGCAGACACTACTGCCCTGGCCACCAATGCCCTGGTCACTAAAGGAGGAAAACGAGTTAAGCATGCTGAAAGCCTCAAATATGGAAAAAGTCCCTGGCTCTGGTCATGAGGTGGCAGCAGCTGGGGGGACTTGCAGTCATTTCAAAGGTAGCTATTAGGTTGACCAGTTAGGACAGGGGTCTGGGGAACTTGCATCTATTAAAGCAGAATTTTTTTTTCATTAGATGCTGTGATTGACACAACAAGACATTTTTATTCATCATCATTGAGTTCTTTGACACAAACCCAACCCTTATCTTTATGGATCTGTGAGCATGTCTCACGCAGTCTAAAGTCTGATGCAGGCTGTAACTATAATTTCAGGCAAAGCAGAACTGAACAAGATAAGTTCTGGGCTTTTTAACAATCTGCTTTGGAACTAGTCTGTGGAAGCAGGGAAAGAAAGAGAGGGTTTAAGTGCAGCCATTTAAGTGTCAGAGACAGAGCAACTGTTCTGTCAAGTCTTAGGATTTGGCTACACTTGCAGGTGTGCAGCGCTGGCAGTTAAAGCTGTCTTCGTACAGCTGTGTAGGGAAAGTGCTGGAGTGTGGCCACACTAACAGCTACCAGCGCTGCAGTGTGGACACATTTGCAGCATTTGCAGCAGTGTTGGGAGTGGTGCATTATGGGCAGCTATCCCACAGAGCACCTCGTCCCATTTTGGTGCCATTTTGGCGCCATGGGTTGTGCGAAGGGGGTGGAGGGTGTGGATCATTCTGCTTCCTGTCCCAAAGCCCCATGATGCATCGCTTCACATCCTAGCTATCCCTGTTTTTCTGTCCACGTTTGGCTCCATCTTGACTCTCTCAATGGTTTCTGTGCAGCAAGATTTCTGTGGGAAATGGAGCCTGAACTGCTGAGGCATATGCTGATGAGTCTCGTCAGCACATCACGTTTGGCAGTTGAGCTATTCCTTAAGATCCAAAGTGATGAGGAGTCTGACGATCATAGCGAGTCACCTGATGCGTATGACACTAATTTGCTTCTGGCATTCACGGAAATGCTCAGCACCACGGAATGCCGCTTTTGGGCTTGGGAAACCAGCACTGAATGGTGGGATCACATTGTCATGGAAGTCTGTGATGACGAGCAGTGGCTGCAGAATTTTTGGATGAGAAAAGCCACTTTCATGGGACTGTGTGCTGAGCTCGGCCCCACCCTGCGGCGCAAGGACACAAGATTGAGAGATGCCCTGCCGGTGGAGAAGTGGGTGGCTATTGCAATCTGGAAGCTAGCAACTCCAGACAGCTACCAATTGGTCAGGAACCAATTTGGAGTGGGAAAGTCGACCGTTGGAATCGTGTTGATGCAAGTTTGCAGGGCCATTAATCGCTTCCTGCTAAGAAGAATCGTGATTCTGGGGAACGTCTAGGACATTGTGGATGGCTTTGCACAAATGGGTTTCCCTAACTGTGGAGGGCCGATAGATGGGACGCATATTCCTATTCTGGCACCACCCCTCCTAGCATCTGAGTACATTAATCGGAAAGGGTATTTCTCTATGGTTCTCCAGGCACTGCGGACATTAACACAGACTGGCCTGGAAAGATCATGATGCACGCATCTTTCGGAACACTGACCTGTTCAGGAAGCTGCAGGCCGGGACTTTTTCCCAGACTGGAAGATCACAGTAGGGGACATTAAAATGCCCATTTTGATCCTTGGAGACCTCGCTTACCTGTTAATGCCTTGGCTCATGAAACCGTATACAGGGAAGCTTGACAGGAGCAAGGACTGGTTCAATTACAGACTGAGCCGGTGCCGAATGACTGTGGAGTGTGCTTTTGGCCGTATAAAGGGGTGCTGGCGATCTCTGTATGGGAAGCTAGACTTGGGGGAAAGCAGCATCCCCGCGGTTATATCTGCGTGCTGTACCATCCATAATATTTGTGAAGGGAGGGGTGAAAGATTCAGTCAGGCATGGAACTCTGAAGTTCAATGCCTGGAGGCTGAATATGCACAGCCATAGAGCAGGGCTACTAGAGAGGCCCAGCACAGGGCTTCAAGGATTAGGGATGCCTTGAGGGAGGAATTTGAGGCTGAAAACCAACAGTAATGTTTGGTGCCTTGCATGGGAGTGAAGTGCAGTGGTTACAATGTTAGTAGGAATCTGTTTTTCCTAAGCTGATTTGCAGTGCCTGTTTCTTTCCTGGGCTAAGGTATCTTTGACTTTCTCCAATAATAAAGACTGTTTTCAAAGCCAAGAATTCATTTATTGAAAAGAAAATAACTTTATTGACAGACATACAACATTTTGGGAATCTAAAAGGGCAGGGAGGTGGGGTGGGGAACTGTACAGTTACAGGTTTGAATATGTCCTGTCTGGAGTGCTGTGCAATGACTGCTGCACTTCAGGATGCCTATACTGCATGGTGATGGGGGTTGAGTGCAGAGGGTAAGGGTTGTAGTTCTCAGGGCTGGTTGGTGAACGTACAGGTGTTGGAGGCAGCTGGTGGTGGTAAGAACCTGGATGCTGGGGAAGGGGGTTTTGAGCTGACATTGGGGCACAAAGGAAAGAGCTTTGGGACGAGGTGCGGGGGGCTGGCGCGGTAGTGCTCTGCCTGCACGGCTACGAGCGCCTGGATAGAGTCTGCTTGGCGTGCCAGAATGCTTATCAGCTGCTTTGTGCTTTTCTTCCTGGCCGCTGCATTTTTCTGGCAGATCTTGCTTTCCGTTTCCCTCCAGTCCTGCACTTTTTGATTCTCTGTGGCAGAGTGATCCATGACTGCTTGCAGTATGTCTTCTTTGCTTTTTCGCGGCTTCTTCCGGAGGTTTTGGAGTCTTTGAGCTGTTGATAACGCGGGCAGCCAAGAACTCAAGGTTGCTTGTGGAAAGGCAAAAAAGGCAACACTTAACAGAGACAGCACTGTTTATATCTCAGACAGTTATTCCCACACAGTGAATTAGTACCATTCTTGACAATAGCATAATTTTCCCATACCAAAGAGAGTGCACATAACCCATAGGAGCCTCGAAATGGTGAGTAAGGGGGACTGATTGCTTCAGGGCTGTACTGGGGTTTCTGTGCATTGGGGAAAGCAAACAGCTGCAGGGGGCACCTACACTGAACACTCTCCCAATATTTTCCGCAGGAGTTGATCCTGGAAGATATCTCGCTGCTGCGGGTCACCTGGGAAAAGCAGGAAAGTCTTCTACAGCAATGCGGATTCTGCCCTGGCCCCTATGCAGCTTGCCTGTGTGCAGCAATGGTCCCCCCCACCCCTCGCGGCACAGTGGCGCGGACGCATTAGCCTGATTGGGACAAGGACCACGGTGGCTCTCTCAATAAACTTGCGCAAGCGCATTGCCCACACTCTGGCTGAAACTTTTGAAGAGATTACCAAGGCCGATTACCGCGACGTGATAGACCACATCAATGTGCTATTCCACATCTAGATACGCATGCACGCATGCAGAACCCTCCCTCCTCTCTTGAAAAATTTCCATCCTGAAAATAAAAGCCGCTTACCGGGAACCCGCTCCTCTGTTTGTCCTCCACCAAATACAGGCTGCTGCGACTGGCTACCTTCCTCCTGGCTTGAGAAGAGCTCCTGGCTGCATGCCTCCAGGGACTCTGGGGTGTCTCCCCCTTACCCCAGTACCCTCACTCTCAGTTTCCTCCTACCCCCCTCCTCCTTCCCCTCCCCCGCTCTGAAGTGTCCATCGTGGTCCTCGGATTGATGGTGGGATCACCCCCCAAATATCACGTTCAGCTCTTTGTAAAAATGGCAGGTCATGGGGGCAGCACCGGAGTGGCAGTTTCCCTCGCGGGCTTTGAAATAGGCACTCAGCAGCTCCTTCACTTTAACCCTGCACTGCAGCACGTCCTGGTCATGGCCCCTTTCCAGCATGGCCTTTGACACCTGCCCAAAGGTATCGTAATTTCTATGGCTGGATCGCAGCTGAGATTGCACAGCTTCCTCCCCCGAAACACTGATGAGGTCCAGCAACTCGCCATTGCTCCATGCTGGGGTTTTTCTGGCGCGTGGAGGCATGGTTACCTGGAAAGATTCACTGATTGCACTCCACACCTGGCTGAGCAAACAGGAAGGGGATTTTTAAAATTCCCTGGGCATTTAAAGGGCAGGTCACCTGAGGCCAGGGCAGTAGAGTTCGAACTGATGAGCAGAGTGGCTGAGCAGGCATTCTGGGATACCTCCAAATACCTCTGGAGGCCAATAACAGCACTTTTGGTGGCCACGCTGGTGGAGAAGCGCTGCATCACCAGCGCTGCAGTAGTTATTCCCCAGGTTGAGGTGGAGTATATGCAGCGCTGTAGCCAGGGAGATACAGCACTGTATGTGCCTTGCAAGTGTGAATGGTGAGTGAGTTGCAGCGCTGTAAAGCCACCACCAGTGCTGCAACTCTCCAGTGTAGCCAAGGCCTTAGCCTAATATCGCGAGACCTGTAGAAGCAGGGCTCACGTCAGAAGCAAGTGGAAAACAGCAGAATAGTCAGTGTGACCTAGCCTTCAGATAATGATGTTTGAGAAAAGAAAGTGAGAAAATACTGGAATAGATAGCAAAT
This sequence comes from Gopherus flavomarginatus, assembly GCF_025201925.1. NCBI lineage: Eukaryota > Metazoa > Chordata > Testudines > Testudinidae > Gopherus > Gopherus flavomarginatus. The sequence goes on from NC_066624.1 coordinate 58,716,159, forward strand.
AGCCTAAATAAAATGCAGATGTTTTTAATTAATGCATGTCACAAAAAGGTATAAATGCTTGTGTGATTTTGCTTGTACTTTGGAGAAACTGAAGCAGAGATGCTCTCTGTCATCTGTGTTCTTACCTTGCAATTGCATGTCCTGAATAAAGCTATCTCTGATTTTGTTGCTTCCAACCTGAGAGTGGAGTTAATTTCTTCCACAAGTCTGAGCAGCATTCGCCTGAGTGAAACCCAGAGTCAATATAATAGTGCCAGGAAGGGTTCTCCAGCTGTTGCATAATTTGGAATAAACTTGGAACACTGAGTCCCAGAGAGGAAGCTGAAGTGATTATGTCTTCTGGTCTGCGTGTATGAGTAGATACTGCAGGTTGGTCCAGGTTGGAGTTTGTGCCTACCTTCCTCCGAGATCATGTGTCCCAAAAGAGAACCAGCCAAATCAAGCTAGCTACACTGACTGTAATGAAACTCCATGGATTTACACCATCTGGTAATCTGTGCCATTGATCTCAATGGAGCCATGCTGACATATACCAGCTGGGGATCTGGCCGTTGACTTTAATGATGCTATACTGATTTACACCATGAGAAACTGGATAATGTCTCGTCTGTCTAAGGGCACTTGAACTAAATCGGTTCCAAACCAGATTGCTTTGTTTGTTCAAGCACCGCTTTGCCACTTCCCCCTGTGTTGTTGAAGTCTCTCTACACAGTCTAATGTTGTTTATATAACCACAGGACTCCAGACTGGCCTTCCAGCACTGGTAACGCTGCCCCCAGAAAGCACTGGCCTGAGCTGTTACTGTAACAAAGGATCTTGGGGGTATAGTGGATTGCAAATTGAACATGATTCAACAGTGTGTCAGTTGCAAAAAAGGCTAATATCATTCTGGGGTGTATTAACGGGGTGTCACATGTAAGAAACGGAGGGTGATTGTTCCACTCAGTTCTGATGAGGCCTCAGCTGGCATATTGTGTTCGTTCTGGTGCTGCACTTTAAGACACTTTCAGTTCTGGTGCCACACTTTAAGACAAATTGGAGAGTCCAAAGGAGAGCAACAAAAAAGACAAAGGTGTAGAAAACTTGACATAGTGGAAACTGGGCATGTTTAGTCTTGAGAAAAGATGACTAAGAGGACTGAGGGACCGGATAAAAGTCTTCAGATATGCTATAAAGAAGACTGATCAATTGTTCTCTGTCCACTGAAGGGAGGACAAGAAGTAATTGATGTAACCTACAGCAAGAGAGATCTAGGTTAGCTATTAGGAAGCTATAAGGATAGTTAAGCACTGGAATAACTTCCAAGGGAGACTGTGAAATCCCTGTAACTGGAGGTATTTAAGAACACGTTAGACAAACATCTGTCAGGAATGGTCCTGCCTTAGCACAGGGGGCTGGGCTTGATGACCTCTCAAGGCCCCTTGCAGCCCTACATTTCTGATTTTATGGCATTCACCATCTATTTGACAGCAGTTCATTTTTATATATAGCAGGGATTTTCCCCCCCAAATGTTGAAAAGTCACTCCTTAAACTTTATGGCTTTGAATTCTTTGAACACAGTTACTGTTAGGACAGAAATTCTACTCTTTCTAGTATCTTAACGTTCCTTTAATTTCTGCACTCCCTATTTCATTAGCCCCCTGACAGCCCCTTTGTCTTCATTTTCCCCTTCCTGGTTTTATTTTCTAAAAGTAGAGAACTGGGACATGGTCCTGTGAGCTGTGACTAGCACACATGGAGACAATTAAATTAGTCACCAAATACAAATATAGCTATTAGTCTAGTTAAGAAGCAGAAAATTCTAATCTACTATGAAAAACTGCCTGAGTTCAGGAGACACAGGGCCTCTTGCCTCATTACATTGCTGCAATGTTACATCAGTGTAACTTCATTGAAATCAAGAGAATTTACTGGAGCTTTACATAGGGGTATGTAGCGGGAAATCAGGCTGATATACTTCTTTCTATAACACAGTACATGCAGATATAGCTGGGTAAATGTATCACTCTGAAGTGGACCTTTCACAAAAATGCATTTCCTTAAATAAAATATGTAACAAATGACATTGCTGCTGACGTCATCCTAGGCAATCACACTCATCTGAAATTCATATGCCCAGTGGCCTTAAGTGACTAGAGCAGCAAGAAGACCCTCAGCAAAGAAACCTTGCAATCAAGAAATCTGAGGAGCTAGTTGAAAATGTGTGTGAGTGTAAGGAGGTGAAGTTCTGAAAACTTTACTGTTTTTTCAAAAAATGGATAAAATGTTGATGGAAAATTTCACCAACATTTTTAATGGGAGAGGCGTGTTTTAAAAAAATTCACGTTTCTATACCAAAAAAATCAATTTGAAAAACTTTAAACAGGCCTACAAATCTGTAGCATCTCTTATGATGCTTTGATTCTAGGCATTCATTCTTCTAGCATTTGCAATGCTTGCTGAGTCACCAACATCAGCTTCATCAACAGAACGAAGGGCCCTAAGGCCACCATGAAATCTAGTCAGCTGACACTTGTTAATAACATGTACCATTGACTAACGGAGGCCGCATTGACAAAGTGGGTCATTGTCCAGACCCCATGTGCAGAGTTTGGCTGCGCATATTCTTTACCAGTTTGGAACCCGTTCAGCAGAGTCCAAGGGTGACATTGCAGGTCAAATCCTGGCAGTCAAATGGTCGGATCAGTGACAAGGAAACCATTGCAAATGTCTATAGCTGACTACTCATCATACCAAAAGGTTGCTGCTGACAGATTCCAATCTGGCAATTGAAACCACAATGGACGCATCAATGTAAGTCATGCTCTGGGGTGACTAAAAAGTCTATGTACAATGGGAGACTTGGATTGGCATGTACCTTTTCCACCAGCCTGGCTGTAGACCCTCTGTGCTGAATCATGTGTGGATGGGCTATGCAGGGCCGGCACAACCCATTAGGTGACCTAGGCGGTCGCCTAGGGCACTAACATTTGGAGGTCGGCACCCGCGGTGGCCCGATCTTCGGCCGCCCCAGTCATCGGCGGTATTTCGGGGGCAGCACCTTCCGCCGCCTCACTCAGGGGTGGCATTTCGGGGGCGGGACCTTCCACTGCCTAGGGCAGCAAAAAAGCTGGCGGTGCTCCAGGGGCTATGTTGCTCAGAACTGGTAGTCATGGGATAGGAATGGGGCAGACGGTGTGTATGATGATGCATATGGTTAAGTTCAATTCAATGTCGACCAATTTAGTGTGAGGTGAACGACACCACACAGGGGGACAGTATTCTGCTGAGGATGTATGGAAAAAATGGTAATTTAAACTAGGCTAGGCTGCTGATTCCAGGCTGTTTCTTCTTGAGAGCTGATTTGAATTACCTGCTGCTGAAAGGAATTTTCTCATTCTTTCGCAGAGAAAAATAACTGGGATTCAGCCTAGCTGTTGACATCTGTGGAAGGAGAGCAGGATGTTGAAGAGATGGAGGTGAGGTCGTTTCAGCTTAATTTTTTTATTAAATTGGTGTTGCTTGCTGGGGTACTAGAAGTGCTGCAGATCTCTGTTCCATAGTCAATGCTGTGAACTCATGTTCTTTCTGGCTAGTGCAAAAGTAATTAGTCCTTTGCTGATGGAGATTTTCAGAACCTACTTTAAGGCAAGCAGGCTGCCAAGTGTGCTTAAGAAAATGTGTGTGTCCTTTGCTGAAGAAGCCATCACTTCACAATGACAGCTTGGCCTGTCTCTTCCAAAGACAGTAAAGTGATTAGATTCTTGTCTCAGATCCTTAGGGAAAGATAAGCCAAACCTCCTCCAGTTCTCAAAAGTCTGCTCCTGTGGGGCTCCAGTAATTCACCTCATTCTAAGACTACCTGCCAGTGGCTCATCACCATCTCCAGAATATTCTGTTTAAGTTCTGAGCCGGATCACAGGGTTCCTTCCCCTCGCCCCATCAGAGCTCATCCCAGCCCTAGTTGAGCAGCTCTTCAGTGCACTGCTTTGTATGAGCTGAGAGTTGATCTTGGTGCCATGAACTGGACATGACAATCATTCATTCCGCCAGCCTTGTAACTCTCCACATGTTCTGGAAAAGGTTTGTGATCATAAACAATTTTTTAAAAAAAGGCAACTCAGCTCACCTTTAAAGGGAAGGTGTGACACTCTGCACTCCATATTCACCATTGTGGTATGATTATGACATAATTATGATGCATCTTGTACAAAATATGTCATCTGAGGTGTCAATGGAAAGGTTATGATTTGTGAATATGATTATCCTATTTGTGTGCATGTATCATTTTTGTATGTGGAGTTATGAATATTGACTATGTATCTATTTCAAATGTGTTTGCTCCTGGGGTAACACCCACAAGGCAGTTTACTTCTAGTCTGGCCAGTACATTGTGAAGGGACTATTCAAGTTAAATGCCCCATCAAAGATCACTTAATTGACAGTGGACCATGGAAGAAGCTTATCCACACATGATGGACCTTCCTGAAGATGTTCTAGCTAGGATATGGGCAATGGCCCTTGCTATGACTCAGCAAAGCATGCAAGGCCATGTAACTAGATCACATGACATTGAACTCCATTTTAGTACCTGTATTTTTCCACAGTCTGGGCTGGGAACTTGGCTTGGAACAAAGGGGTTCCTGCCATATGGAATAAACTATACAAGGGGGAAGTGACATCATCATGGGGCCTCATTCCCCTTACAACACAGCACCTGAAAACACCTAAAGAACAAGGACTGAACTGCGGGAAGTGCTGGTCCTGGGCAGGAAAGAAGGAAGCCTGTCTGTATATGAAATCTTGGTGGACTGTTTATACTATCCAACAGAGTTAGACACTGCTTAATACAAATCCTATCTAGGGGTAAGTCTACACTACCTGTTGGATCAGCAGGTAGCGATTGATCTATTGGGGATCAATTTATCATGTGTAGTGTAGATGTGATAAATCGATCCCCAGTCGCTCTCCCATTGACTGCTGAACTCTCATCAAGAAGTGGAAGCAAAGTTGACGGGGCAGACACGGCAATCGACCCAGCGCTGTGAGGACGCGAGGTAAGTTGAACTAAGGTACTTTGACATCAGCTATACTATATTCGTAGCTGAAGTTGCGCATCTTAGGTCGATCACTGCCCTCTCCCCCCTGCCCTCCCCAGTGTAGACCAGACCTAGTATATTAGGCTTAGATTGCATTTTTGCTTATTTTCTAGGTAACCTACTTTCATCTGTTTGCTATCTCTTATAATCACTTAAAAGCAATCTTTCTCTAATTAATAAATCTGTTCTATATTTTTACCTAAAACTGTGTTGTTTGCTTGAAGTGCTTCGTAAATCAGCTCAGGAACAAGAGTTAGTGCATGTCCACTTTCCTTTGTAGAAATGGCGGACTGGGTAATAAATTCATAGTGGTCAGGCTTTCGACCAGGGCAGGACAGTACAGCTCTGGGGTCCTAGGCTGGGGAGCTGGGGGTATTTTGGCTGGAGCCTCTCTGTTGTTGGTTCATGCAGTGGTTAGCAGAGCCTTCATGTAACTGCAGCTGGGTGTGTCCCTGTCTATGTAAAGATCGGTGTAAGTGCAGGATCAGGAGGAGTCTGCAGCTTGTCACAGCAGCACAGTGTGAGAGGAAGCAGAACATGTGCTGCATTCAGGTTCTGATGTTTTAAATCCATGAGGTGCACTCTAGATTCGTGCCATTTTTTAAAGATTTATGTATGAAGAGTATCACAGTTCAGAGCCACTGACACAGCTTCTGCCACTTGTGGAGGTGAATTTTTTATGTTGATGTACTGGTACAGTTGTGCCTCTGCAGCACTGTACATACAGACACTGCCTAAAATACATTCCAGTTTGTAACCAGACACCTGTGACCAAGTGGTGCAGAGGGATGGTCTCCACCCATCTCTGCACAGAAGGTGTGAGTCACATTGGCTATGATGCTGTAATGAAGGCAGTAAGTTTGCTGTCTACCCTCAGTGGGAAAGCAAAGACAGAGCTGAGCATGGTTGTAACTGAGACCCCAGTTGACTGTGGGGAAACACAGGCAGGGCAGGGCAACTGCCAAAATGCTTGCCTTGCCCAAGGGTGAGAGACACTTGAGGGAAGGGAGAAGCAGTGGAAAGGATGCTCCTGGCAACAGATACATCTGGCCAGAGGGTGTCTATGGTGATGGAGGACTCTCTTAACCAAAAGAACCCAAGTCATAGCCCTTTAGAAAAGAGGGCTGGGAAAGTACTCAATCTTGGGGACAAGGGCAACAGGTTGACCCCACGAGGGGAGATGGGCTTCTTGGATCCGCACAGCCCTGGGGTTGAGGGACAACTCTAGAAAAGGCCTGCTAATGTGCAGGAGCACCCTGCATCCCTGCCTCACCAGATCCTGCAATACCAAAGCCCCAGGAATTTGGCTGTATTAAGGACCAGTGCTGAAGGGAACACTGAGATAAAAGAAGAACCAGTAAAAGAAGCACCAGTGCAGCGGTTCAGGAAATAGTTAAAGGACACAATAAGTATTGTCCAAACCAACCTCAAAGACCATCAATCTAAACAAAAGATGTGGTATAATACAAATATTTGTAAACACTTTTTTGCAATAGGAGACTTGGTGTTAATCCCTGTGAAAAGATGCAAAATTCTTAGGAAGAACCCTTTGAAATGAGAATACATGTCATGTTAAAAAGCCTCATGATAATGCTGTTTCACAGCTAATGCATGTAAACACACTTAAAGCTTATCACTGCAGAGAAGCCATGGTAAACATGATCTGTTTTGTAGAAAGGGAAACAAAGGCACACCATCTCATTGATTTGATGGCTAAATGCCAAGATAACTCCACTCTGGAAAGTATTAATATCTGCAGTGAGTGAAAGGGCAGGGAAGATCACAAAGCTGGTCAAAGTGTTAAATAGTTCACAGAACTTTGCAAGAGCACATGTGAATGGCATAGCAGTGTTTAGCAACACTTGGGAATTATGTGGCCAAAACTCAAGAGGGCCCTGGCCTACTGCCTATGGCTAAGCCAGTGGCTGACACTCCTTCAGCTTTGTAAGGGAAAGAGGGGATATGACAGTCTATACCATTATGTTCACCACTTTTACAGAATTATGAAAAATTTTGTACAAAGTATGCCTTATGAGATATCATTTGAAAACTCATAATCTGCTGAACATTATTGTTCTGGTAATGTGTGTGTGCCAACATTGTATGTAAAGTTAAAAGATTTTGCTGTATAACATTACTTTAACATATTCCAAGTTAGAAAAGCAGGCCCAAACCAGTTCTTCAGAGAAAAAGAAACACTGGCACACTGTGACATTCCCCTTTGGTGTTATCTGGACTGGTGATCTGCTAGTCACTCCAATCCTTGGCTCTGCAAACCAGCCTTACCCTGCTCTGCTGTGAAAACTCCCATTCCTGGGTTGTTCACGCACAGCCTCTGGCATGTAAGTTGCTCCTTGGATTGTGCAACTGAATGACACTAGCCAATACCTCCAGTCCCAGACACAATCCTATGAACTTCCGTCTTGCAGTGTCCACTATGTCCGCTGGACACTGCAAGCTTATATGAGTTTGTCAGTTTAACAAAGAAATTGATATGTGCCAGGCTTGTTATCCCAAGAGGAGTCTCTAACATGCTTCAAATCAAATGCACTGCTTCAGGCAGAATAAACAAACAGATTTATTAACTATAAAGATAGATTTTAAGTGATTATAAATCAAAGCATAACAAGTCAGATTTGGTCACATGAAATACAAGCAAAATGCATTCTAAGCTGATCTTAAGACTTTCAATGCCCATACAAACTGAGATGCTTCTCACCACAGGCTGGCTGGTTGCTCTTCAGCCAGGCTCTCCTCTTTGATCAGCACTTCAGTTGCTTGGTGTAGTGTCTGCAGATGTAGGTGGAAGAGATAGAGAGAGCATGGCTCTTTTATCATGTCTTTTCTTCCCTCTTGGCTTTGCCCCCTCCACCTTCAGAGTTAGGTGAGCATTACCGCATCACAGTTCCAAACTGACCAAAGGAAGGCGGGTGACTCCTTCAAGAGTCTAACAGATTATTTTGTTGCTGCCAAGGCCAGTGTCCTTTGTTCCTGTGAGGCTGGGTTGGGTTTGTCCCATACATGCACTGACAAGATGTGTACTGCCTCTCTGTTCCTGGAGAGTTTTTGCCTGGGATTGCTGTAAGCCACAAGGATACATTTTCAGCCTCATAACTATATACATGAAATTATAACCTTACTATAACAACCATGCATCATGAGCCTTCCGAAGACACCCGACATGACAAACTTTGCATTGGATACCACACAATCATTTTACAAGGATGAACATGGGGGTGCTGGGTATTCCCTCGAGGTACAGAGTGTCACACACACCACCAGGTGTTAATGGACCATCCCCTACTTAAATGGCCATTCCTTGGCAGGGGGAAATCTGAACAAGACATTTACATTTCATCACAATGATGGTTCAAACCTCATGTCCACAAAGCTTTTTGGTCACCATGAACCAGCAAGGATGTTTCTAGCACAAGGAATTGAATTATAAAGAGGGCTGAAAAACACTTGACCACACTCTTGTCCTTCATCTCTGTTTATATCAATGACTCTTAAAGAATTGAGCTTGGGGTGGGAGGCCTGGCTAGGAGGTTTTTAATCTAGTACAGAATGCTGTAAGATTATGGTGAGAAAAAACTTTTGCTTTTAAGTTCACTTAACTTGTTAATTTAAGCATTTAGCTTGTATTTTATCTTTTTCTTTTTTTTAACCAATCCAGACTTTTATGCCTCATTACCTGTAGTCACTTAAAATCTTTATTTTCTTTCTGTAGTTAATAAACTTGTTTCACTATTTTAGCTAACCAATGTGTATGGATTAAAGACTGTGGGGAAACTCCATGTGGGATAACAAGGCTGGTGCATGTCATTTTCCACTGATGAAATGACGGGCTTTATATGAGCTTGTGTTGTGCAGTTGTGCTGGGCAATAGAAGACACACATTTCTGAGGAAAGTCTGGGACTAGACAATCAGCTAGTAGCCTTCTGCAGTGTAATTCATGAGTGGCTAGCTAGAAGCACACAATACTGTGTAGCTGAGAGCAAGTTACATGCTAGAGGCTGTGTGTTAACTGGCCAGGAATGGCTGTTCACCTGTAAAGCCATGTAAAGGGCATCCCAGGTTGGAGAACTGAGGAGACACAGCTATTCACCAGTCCATATTGTACCATGGGTTAGATGGACCATTGGCTATTCTGTATCCACTCATGTTCCTATAAGATCACACCCAGCTCAAACCTTGGGCTCCAGTAAGTGATCAATCCTTCAAATCCCAGAAAAGGTTTTTTCCATGGTTACCAGTTCATAAAAGCTTTTTCTCAGAACAAGAATCCAGACGTTGTAGATCAGCCTGTTTCTTTATACACTTGGGCCTCTGATCTTGTCCTTGTGTAAGCAGAGTCAGGATAAGCTCTACCCTGACATCTGGTGGAAAGAATTTCAGAGAGTGTATTTGCATAGGCACGCCTACCCTATCCCAGACTGCTGAGCTGTGGGACTGCTTGGTGACAAATGACTCACCCTCAGTTTGGTGGTACTTGCTAGACAAGGGACATGGGTTCCAAAACCCAGTGAATTGAGAGAGGCTGGGGACAAGTATCTGTGCCTGGTGGTGCAGTCTCCTTGTGGAGCCAGAAGCACCAGTTCCACCCCCTCCTCTCTCCACTGTGGAATGTCAGAGTTGATTTTTTTTATTCCCTCAAGAATCTAAATACAGGTTACTGAGCTGAATTCACTTTGGGCTAATGGTGCACTAGCACTGGGGCTCCCCTACTAAGAGCTGAGATCACTAAGAGTTGAAATCACTAAAGAGCTGAAATTACTGAGCTGAGAGCACTGAGTACTGTGCTAACTAGTGGGGGAACCTGAAGATATACTGTGGAATAGAGCGGCTGGAGCGGATCATGGGACAGCTGGTGGCAGCGGAGTGGCTGGCAGAGCGGAGTAGCTGTGGGCCGGGTGGAGCGGCCCACAGAGTGAGCGGAGCCGAGCAGTTTGCAGGGAGAACTGGAGCAGCTCATGGAGCAGAGCAGCTGGTGGAGCGGAGCAGTTTCTGAGGATGGCTGGAGGAGCAGAGTGGAGCGGCTGGTGAAGCGGAGCAGTTCGTGGAGAAGGCGGAAGCAGAACCCATGGAGAGGCAGGGCAGTTGGCCCCGGACCACGTAAGGTTCCCCTTTCTACCCAGGCTGGGGGGAGGGACCTCTACAGATAAACTCTCGAACTCTGGGGTGGCATTGACCAGAGACTTTTGGGTTGTTGGACTTTGGGGTGATTGGACTTAAAACCCTAAGGGGAAAAAGGACAGTGCCAAACGTACTTGGAGGTGGGTTTTTGTTTATGGTTTGTGTTATAACTCTGTTTGTGGTGTTTCTCCAATGTGATGCCGCATTGATTCCTTCTTTTATTAAAAAGATTTTGCTACACTCAGACTCCGTGCTTGCGAGAGGGAAAGTATTGCCTCCTAGAGGCGCCCAGGGGGTGTGATATGTGAGTGTCCCAGGTCACTGGGTGGGGGCTCGAGCCGGTTATGCATTGTGTTACTGAAACGGAACCCCTGGATACTGAACCCGGCCCTTGTTGCTGCCAACTCAGAGGGGCAGAAGGGTTACACTTGTGTAACAGGTGATCAGAAGACAACGGTTGTCTTCTCAGTGCGTAGTTTTGAGTTGCTGGGTTTTTTGCACAACGAGGTGATACATTTGCATTCACCTATCACTAGAGATTTCCTGGGAAACTCACTTAACATTGTTTGTCCCAACAAAGAGACATTGATGCGGACATGGTGGTGAAATGAGAACACACATGGATGGATTTTAAGTGGCAGGATGCAATTCTTATTAAATTTAAATACCCGTTACCTGTCCATCATCCATATTCTTCTATAGCAGACATTTAACTGGTTTCAGTGTGGGGGTTACAGGGCTCCTACCAGATATCCTGTAACTTGGGCTAGACTTTCCTCAGCCTGTGCCCCAGGACTCAGCTCTGAGTCTTACCATGCTTCCTTCCCAGCCAGGGGGACAGAAGGTGCAGAAGGTTGGTGATCTCAGCCTGTGAGGGTCACAAGGTCTCATCCAATCTCACAAGCTCAAGGCCCCTCTGCAATATTCTAGGTCCTTTATCTCTGAGAACCATGCAAATCATCCTTTTAACCACCCTAGAAACTGGCCACAAGCTGTGACAAATTAACTGTAACCCTTCTGCCCATTGGAATTGGCAGCAACCAGAGATGGGTTCAATATCTAAGGGTTTCTCTTCAACAATACAACACAAAACCAGCTCATTCCCCCACCCAGTAATCTGGGACAATTACATACCATGCCCTGGGCATCTCTAAGAAGCAATACTTCCCTTCTCGCAAGCACAGAGTCTGAAAGTAGAAAAGGAACTTATAATAAAAGGTAACTCAACATCAATTTGGGAAAACGCCACAAAAACCGTTCACAAATATAAACCATGAGCAAAAGACCCACCCCCAAGTAAGTTGGGCAGGGACCTTTTCTGTCAAGTTCTTAAGTCCAGCAACCAAAAGTCCCTTTAACATGCCCATCCCTTCTCTGCACCCTACTCACAGTTGTTGTCCTTGGTCAGTGCAGACCCAACAGAGTCCAGAGATGCACTTGCAGAGTTCACCTTTCGCCCTGGGTGGAGGGGAGTAAGAAGGCACTTTACTCACTCTGCTTCTCAGCCACTCGCTCGCTGCTCCTCTTCACTGGCCAATCACCACTTATCCACCAGTGACTTTGCCGGCTGATCACCACACCTCTCTCCTGGCCACCCTGCCAGCTGCCCAACAATCCACCTGGATGTCTTCAGATCCCACTGCTTAACACAGCTCTCAGTGATTTCAGCTGTTAGTGGGGGAGCCTCACTGCTGGCAGACAGTGGGCAGTCTTGCATCAGAGCCACTGTCCCAAAGCAGGTCAAACACTTAGACCTCAGTATCAGTGATTTCAGCTCTGCAGTGTGTAACAAGACTCTCAAGTGAGTTTAAATTAGCTTTGTCATTACACAGTGCCAAGAAAAATAGTCAAATGAAACCTGAAACCCTTAGGGCACGGCCACACTACCCAACAAAGATACCTATCCCTGCCAACTCTTAACTCACTGGGCTTTGGAACCCATGTTCCCTGCTTAGAGAGTGCCATTTAGTTGAGAGTGACTCCCTCAGTCAGGCTATGCCAAGTACAGTTCTGCTGCCCTTGATTAATACAATAAGGATAACAACCCTTTATTACTCCTGCCCCAATAACAAGGAGACTGGGGATCCTACACCAGCCAAAAGTGACCATTTGGGCAAGCAATCCCATCATGCTCAGCATCTAGGCAGGGTGGATGTGGATGTGCCCATGCAAACAAGATCAGCTCCTGAAGTCCTCTTCCACAGCTCATCACTAGGTGTCAGGTGAGCTCATTGAGACTCTGCTTACTTAACAATTCAATCACGTGCCTCAGTTAGGTACTAAGTATCAGAGAGGTAGCCATGTTAGTCTGTAACCACAAAAACAATGAAGAGTCCGGTGGCACCTTAAAGACTAACAGTTTTATTTGGGCATAAGCTTAAATCAATCTGTTAATCTTTAAAATGCCACCAGACTCCTCATTGTTTCAGTTAGGTACTATGCATGTTCCTACTTAACCCACTGTGGCTTGAAGGGTCTGCAAGAAAGGTGAAAAAAACCCTGGCTGTCTGTCACAACAGATCCACTCTTTTCATAAAGCAAGTTAGAAGAGTTCTGTTATAGACACTAAGTTTCTCTATTTAGGTTATTTGATTATAAATTACCCTATAGAAGTCCCTAAAGCTGTACTAATGAGACCTACTACCAGTTGCTTTCTTCAAATTTGTGATATTGCTCACATATTGTGATTGATGCTTTTCTACTCTCTGTCTTCCTCTTCTGCTTTGTTAGTTAATAATGTTGGTTCAAGTCTTTCATTATCTCATGTTTATGTCCAAAATTCTGTTGTTCTTACATTTAAATGCATAGTCTGTTAGCTGTCCTATCAAAACTCTATACAACATTAAGCTTGTCTCTTCCCATACCCTCTATTTTCCTTCTTTTAATCTTAAATTTGAGTTTAATTTTGACTAATGTTGAAGGAGTTTTTCCATTCCTTTGTATTCAAAAAAAGTTCTCAAACTATCAGGATTGATGGTGTATGATGAACCTCTTCCAACAAACTCCAAAATGTTCATTGGATTTCCAAAGAGTTGTCTTTTTTCCTTCTCCCGTGTAAAACTATGACTTGATGGATTAACATGAGTGAATTTTTCCAGTATCAGAATTTCCCACACTTCCTGAGATATGTCAATAGATTTAGAGGAGTCACTCTTCTTCCACCAGGTTGCTATGGTATTTCTATGAACAACTAGGAGGTGAGTGAATAAATCTTTATGACTTTTGTAAGGTGCAGCTTTTTCAGGACAATTCTATAAAAATAATAAGAGGTTATTTGATAGCTGATGGTGTTATCTCCCGTATGCAATCTCAATGGCTGTCCAAAATGTCTTAACTTTTGAGCACATCCACCAGACATGGAGAAACCCTCCAATTTCATTACATTCTTTTCTGCATTAACCTGTCCCTGTACCATACATTAATTTAATTTTAAGGGAAGTTGCGTACCACTGATAAATAATTTTAATATCATTTTATTTTATTAATGGGTTTATTGATGTGGGGGAACCATTGCTCCATATGTTCTTCCATTCCTCGGTTTTGGTATCTGTGCCTATGTCAACTTTGCAGCTTTTCATGAACATAGTTATTTCCTCTAAGGAACAGTTAGAGATTACTCTGTATATAACAGAGTATAAGCCTTCGTGTTTCATGGGTGTAGTGAGTAGTTTTCTAAAATCTATCAATTTTCTGCTTTGGTTTGCCTCTTTGAAAAATCTCAGTTGTGGGTATAGGTATACTGAAATTTTGGTGCATCTTGGAAGTTGTATTTCATAAAGTTATCCAAACGTATTAGCTCTAAACAGTTGGCTACATTCTGATATACCTGTAAGTTTCCAAATGCCAAAACTTCCTAGGCTTTTAATGTGATTTAATTCTATATTATCTACTTTGGGTATGGGTTTAGCTTTCTAAATAAAATATCCCAAATTTCTGTTGTTGCTTGCATAAAAGGGTGATTATATACTGACTTTCAGCCTGTACGTTTTATTTACCGAAAGGGTCATGCGGAGTTTGATTGCACAACAGGTGGGCTTGTTCGTCTTTATGGACTGCTTATCAGGGTTTGGTATTACCCAGTATATCAAGTTTCTGTTAGGACTAGCTTGATAACAGTGGTTAATGTTTGGTAGAGTCAATCCTGCCTTTTACTCTGGCCTTGGTAAAACAGATTAGTTAACCCTGGAGTTCTTATTTCCCCAAACGATTTTTCTTATTATGGATTGCCACTGATCTAAGACTTTCTGAATCTGAAACCAGGAGTGCCTCTAGAAACAGAAACTAATTAGGGGTGAGATATTAATTTAAAAAATATCGCTGCAATTTTGCCTAACAATGAAATCTCATTTTGGCAAATTATCCAGATCTGTTTTGATATTTTTAATCAGAAGACTATAGTTAATATTATACAAGACCTGTCATCTTTTAGAAATTCATATTCCGAGGCACCTGATTGAAGTAGTTACCCATTTGTATTTATCTTTTGGATATTTCTCCCACACTACATGCAGAAGTTCTAACTTGTCATAGTTTATTTTAAATCCTGACATGTCACCAAATTTTAAGATTTACTCTTGCAATTCTAGTTATATGTAAACTGGATTAATAAAAAATACGACATCATCTGCATATAAGGGAATTTGTGTTCCTTGATTCCTATTCTAATTACTTCTGATCAGTTGAGTCCACTAGATTCTAAGACCAGAAGGGACCATTGTGACCATCTGTCTGACCTCCACAGGACTTCCCCACAATAATTCCTAGAGAAGATCATTTAGGAAAAAAAAACAATCTTGGTTTAAAAGCATCCACCACCACCCTTGGTAAATTGTTCCAATGGTTAATTAAACTCATCATTAAATCACACTTTATTTCCAGTCTGAATTTGTCTAGCTTCAATTTTCATTGGATCATGTTATACCTTTGTCTGCTAGATTGAAGAACGCATTAGCAAATATTTGTTCCCCATATAGATATTTAGTCTTTAATCAAGTCACTCAGTAACTGTCTCTTTGTTAAGCTAAACAGACTCATGGATAGGGCCCTACCAAATTCATGGTCCATTTTAGTCAATTTCACGGTTGCAGGATTTAAAAAATCATAAATTTAATTATTTCAGATATTTCAATCTGAAATTTCACAGTGTTGTAACTGCAGGTGTCCTGACCCAAAAGCAGTTTTTTGGGGGATGCAAGATTCTTTTAGAGGACTCACGGTATTGCCACCCTTACTTCTGCACTGCTGCTGGTGATGGCAACACTGCTTTAAGAGCTGAATGGCTGGAGCATGGCAGCTGCTGGCTGGAAGCCCAGCTCTGAAGGCTGTGCCACCAGCAGCAGCACAGAAGTAAGGATGGCATGATATGGTATTGCCACTCTTACTTCTGTGCTGCTGCCTTCAGAGCTGGGCCCTGAGCCAGCAGCTGCCACTCTCCAGCTGCCCAGCTCTGAAAGCAGCAGCACAGATAGAATCATAGACTATCAGGGCTGGAAGGGACCTCAGGAGGTCATCTAGTCCAACCCCCTGCTCCAAGCAGGACCAATCCAAGACAGATTTTTACCCCAGTTCCTTAAATGGTCCCCCCAACGATTGAACTCACAACCCTGGGTTTAGCAGGTCAATGCTAAAATCACTGAGCTATTCCCCCCCTAATATATATAAGAATGGCATGGTATGGCATTGCAACCCTTACTTCTGCACTGCTCCTTCAGGGGCACTGCCTTCAGAGATGGTGCCTGGCCAGCAGCTGCCATTCTCCAGCCATCCAGCTATGTAGGCAGTGCAGAAGTAAGGATGGCAATACCATGACAGTAGAATATACCTCAAAAGCATTTATCATCATGTATTTTTGACAGGTTTCCATGTCCCATTTAGGGGTTATGTCCCACCCTCCATTCCTGATTCCGTTGGTGTCAAGGTTTGGCACTGTCAGCCATTTTCAAACCTTTTTTTGATTTTTTTTTATGTTTGAATAAGGTAATGTTGCATGCTTGTGCTTTGATACATTTGGTTGACTATTTAGAGAAAAAGATTGAAAGAATAGAGTATGAGAGCTTAAAGATTAAAAAAGAAAGCTTTGGTAAGGTTTAGAGGAAAAAAGGAAAGAAAGGTAATTATAGAGAAGAACGATTGTTTCATTAGGTTTAGTAAGTAGAGATGATTTTTAAACAATAGAAAGAGAAGAAAAAATAAGCACAGAGCAAAGAAAAGAGGTTTTAGAGAATCAAAAAAATATATAAATCAATAAGAGAGGCTGTGTTACTGAATACATGCAGAGCGAAATATCCTACTGCACCAACTGTCGGTAGTGAAATGTAAGCTGTTCTGGGTGGTGAACCTTGGGAACTAGCCCCACCTTTCAATGGACCAATCTGTAGCTGTTTTACAGCTATATCACAGAATGCACATTTTGAACCAATCCTTTCATACCAAGATTTTAAAACAAGAGCCTTTCAGAAACAGATTGTTGTGGGGTAGATTAGTTGAAAAACTCTTGCCAATGAGCATTTGACTGTATATAAAACCACATATTTTTGCAAGCAAGGGTTTTAAAATCGGTAACCTAGACACAATGGCCATATCCTTTTACAAGATGCCTACAGACGCCAAGAGGCAGGAATTGCCCGTGGGTGCCCCAGCTCATGTTCAGAAGAGAAGACCTATTTTCTCTTATTTTGCTAAAGAGGCAGACCCGTTGCCGAACTCCGCATTTCATCCTGAAATTGAACCGAAGATACAGGAATACTTTATGGAGTCATGGCCATTTGAAAAAAAAGGAAAAGAGTAGCATGCGAAAAAATTTATTGCCAACTTTAAAGGAAGCAGACTCAAAGGCCATTTTTATAACAAACTGATGAAAAATTACAAATGTTGTATAAATATTTATGGTTAAATATTTTTGTTTGTATAGGTCAGAGGATAGCCATGAATTCATGGACCATGAATTTGGTAGGGCCTTAGTTATATCCTAAAACATTAATACAATTCTGGAGAAAATCAATCAGGCCCTGGCTATTTACCTATTGAAGGGACTTAATAGCCTCTTGGACTTCCTCTCATTTAATATCTTCCTACAGGGCTTCTAGGTCTGTGTGTTCTAATTCTGGTATGTTAGCTTTAGCTAAATATTCCTTTATTGGCTTATGGTCAGCTGACTCTCAGAAATATCATCATCATCAATCATCATCATCATCACCACTCCCAGAACTGCATTGGTCATTGGGGCACCATCATTGATGAGCAATCAACCAATTATCTCCACCCCTGAAAATTGTGACAATTCTCCACAAAGTCCATTTCTGTCCACTCTTTTATGTTGTCAATCTATCTCTTTTTCTGTCTGCCTCTTCTTCTCTTCCCCTGTACTGTCCCTTGGAGGATCATAGAATCATAGACTTTAAGGTCAGATGGGACCATTATGATAATCTAGTCTGACCTGCTGCCAGGGGTGGCTCCAGGCACCAGAATGTAAAGCGCGTGCTTGGGGGGGCAAGCCACTGGGGGCGCTCTGCCAGTCACCGCAAGGGCAGCAGGCAGGTTGCCTTTGGCAGCATGCCTGAGGAGGGTCTGCTGGTCCTGCGGCTTCAGCAGACCTCCCGCAGGCATGCCGCCGAAGGCAGCCTGCCTGCCTAGCTTGGAGTGGCAAAATGCCTAGACCCGCCCCTGCCTCCTGCACAATGCAGGCCACAGAATCTCACCCACTCACTCCTGTATCAAACCTGTGGCTGAGCCATTGAAGTCCTCAAATCATGGTTTAAGACTTCAAGGTGCAGAGAATCTTCCAGCAAGTGACCTGTGCCCTGTGCTGCAAAGGAAGGTGAAAACTCCCCAGGGCCTCTGCCAATCTGCCTTGGAGGAAAATTCCTTCCTGACCCCCAATGTGGCGATCAGTTAAACCCTGAGCATGTGGGCAAGACTCACCAGCCAGACACCCAGGAAAGAATTCTTTGTAGTAACTCAGATCCCATCCCTTCTAACATCCCATCACAGGCCTTTGGCCATATTTACCGCTAATAGTCGAAGACCAATTAATTGCCAAAATTAGGCTATCCCATCGTACCATCTTGGATAGACCAGATGATCTTGTAACATGGCCATATCACTTCAGCTTGTGCTTCTTCACAGTTGTCATATGACCCAGTGCATTGGATGATGACGTTGTGGACCTCTTCATTAATGATGTGGTTGATGTAGGAGATGCTCAGGATTTTACAGAAGCATCTCATCTCTACTACCTGTATTTTCTGTTCAAGTTCTGCCATAAGGGTCCATGTCTTGCACACATACAGAAAAATGGAGATGACCAATGCATGCAGCAGTTTCAGTTTGGATTCCAGGGAGATGTTCTTATTCCTCAAAATTGTCTTTAGCGTTGCCACTGCTGCTGTTGTTTGCAGAGGTCTTGCCTGAATTTCTGTCTTGGCTCCTTCATCAGTGATGATTACCCCCAAATACTTGAACCATTTCACTGTCTCCAGCACTTGTTCACTGACAGCGATATGTGAGCTGATCCCATCACGTTTGTTTGCCATTAGCTTGGGTTTCTCTGCACTGATTTCCATGCCACTGATTTCTCTGTACTGATTCATCAAATCATTTCACAAGGTTGGCAAGTTCATCTTCATTGCCTGTCAGGCCATCAATGTCATCAGCGCACAGAAGATTTGAGATTGTTCACCCCCCAGTGCTGACTATGCATATGTGATCTTCTCGGGCATTAGTCGTTATGCACTCCAAGTATATGTTGAAAAGTGTAGGCGAAAGAAGACAGCCTTGCCGGATTCCAACAGTGGTGTGAAACCATTCTCCTATTGTGCTATTGACGAGAACTGCACTGCTGGCTTGGGATATAGTTGTTTAATGGTAAGAATAAGCTTATGACCAACATAGGACCAAGGAGATTGGAATGCTAAAGTGGATACAGGCAGGTTGGCGAGATTATTGTGATCCTTTCGGTAATGCGGTAACCAACAAGAGAGGATTGAGACTTTTGGAGTTTGCCAGCTATAACAACCTGATTCTTGCAAACATATTTGAAGCACATAAAGCATCCAGACGATCAACATGGCATGCACCTAATGGTCTATATCACAGCCAGATCGACTACATCATGGTGCAAAAACGATTTTATTCTGGGATTAACAGAGCTAACACAAGGAACTTCCCTAATGCTGATACTGGAAGTGATCACGACCTTGTGATGCTAAATTTTTGGCTGCAGCTAAGGAAAATTGTCAGGCCAAAGTTCACTAGAACCAAGTTTGACTTAGAAAGACTCAGAGACCGAAACATTGCAGTCATTCCAAGCAATTACTGGCAGAAAATTTGTCCCACTGCTTATTTCTTATGAGAAACTGGAAGGAGACACATAAAACAAAAAGATGGAGATTAAACACCCCACTGCTAGATACCCAGAAAGAGATCAAGATATCAGGTATAAGCAAACAATGCTGACTAGATTTTAAAAAGCGCTCTGTGGAATGTCTTCAAAACAGTGATTAGGGGCAGCTTAATTAACTAAGAATCCTATGTTAAAGTTGAGTGAGGAAATGTAAACGTTACTCAGTGGGGCTGAAAAAACTTAAGTTATATCAGAAAAAAAATCAATCATAGAACATTTATAAAACAAATTAGAGGCCAAAAGGAAGTTAGATTTACTACAAACAGACAAAGTTGAACAGGTAATCAGATACACAAAATTATATTATGAAAAGGGGAACAAAACTGATAGATTACTAGCTAATAGACTAAAAACACTTAAGTAAAATTATACCTTTAGTCTAGAAAACTCCAAATCAACTAGCAATTGATTTTGAACTGGGGAGACTGGTCCCAGGCTGAGAACTGGGATCCAGCCTGTGTATTAAGAGCTGTAGATTGCCTGTAACATCTATTAGGGTGAGAAACTGCTTGATTCAAATCTTGCTTAGTCTGTAGAATCTAGACTGCATTTTATTTTAATTTCTTATGTAATCAACTTTGATCTTTATGCCTGTTAGTTATAATCACTTACAATCTATCTTCCTGTAGTTAATAAATCTGTTTTATATTTTACCTAAAACAGTGTGGTTTTGCTTGACGTGCTTGGGGAATCTCAGCTCAGGTGAATAATGGCTGTTGCATATCCACTATCCTTTGTTGGAGTAGCAAAGTAATTAATGAGTCTGCATCATCCAAAGGAGTCTTGAGCAGTGTAAAATGATATATTTCTGAGGTGCAAGGCTGGGGTCTGGGGTGACGGGCTGGGGCCTCTCTGTGTATGATTCATTAGTGGCTTGGAGAGCATTCATGTTATTTAGCTGGGTGTGGGTCTCCACATGCTGATGGCTGAGTGATTACAGAGTCTGGAAGAGTTTGTGGCGTCTCACTGGCATAGCATTGTAAGGGTATGTCCACACTACCCACTGGATTGGCTGGTAGCGATTGATCTATCGGGGATCAATTTATCGCATCTTGACTATACGCAATAAATCGATCCCCGAACACGTTCCCGTCGACTGCTGAACTCCACCAGGGCAAGAGGCGGAAACGGAGTTGACGGGGGAGCCGTGGCCGTTGATCCCGCGCCATGAGGAGGGGAGGTAAGTTGAAATAAGATACATCGACTTCAGCTTCGCTATTCCTGTAGCTGAAGTTGCGTATCTTACATCAACTCCCTGTTCCCAGTGTAAACTAGCCCTAAGAGACAGCCCAGGCTGGAAAGTTAAGGGTCACAGAAGGCCCACAGTTTCAAGTAATACTCCAGGGATCCTGTCCTCTTCTTCTAGGTTTGACTAACTGCTAATCCTTATCTTGGTTTGCTGGTTTGATGTCTGTCCCACAGAGAGTCTGGACAGCCTTCCACAAGGTTTACTCTTTTGAGGGTCCTAATTCCTTCTCTTTTTTCTCTTGTATGCCTATTCCTTGTGCATGAAGAGGAGATAAATGGTGTCATACTTCTGTAACAGAGATGGGCTGGTCACAGACCTAGCTTCTGCACCTCAGCTCTTCATCATAAGGTCCATTAAGGATCTGCCGGGTACAGCTGAGGTTTGTTTTAAATCAGGTATTTTTGCACACAGCGCCACCTAGTGGCTGAACAGTATAATACAGTTTAGCATTCTATTACAAAGGGAAAAATCCATCTGTATTTTGAGTTTTCCATAATGCTGCTATGAGTTCAGCTAGCTCCCTTCTGTGTTTTGGAGTGGTGGCTGCTTGATCCTAGAATATCAGTAGTTTATGAACCCCTAGAATTACTACAGTGACCTCTCTGACTTTTCTATACCTGGTAGAGCATTAAAGGATCTTATGAAAGATATATTTTGTGCTTTTGTCCATATCTGGTACAGAAACCTGACCTGCTAGTAACAGCCTTGTAACCTACTGTGTACAAGAAATATATGACAGCCACCATCATGGATTTTTCCACCTCAGCCTGCTCTGCAATCTCTCTATCTTGTAAATTCCTTTTCTGAAAATGGAATCATATAAATGTAGCACTGGAAGGGACCTTGATACTTCTAGTCCAGTCCTCTGCACAGAGGCAGGACTAAGTACTATCAAGACCATTTCTTATAAGTGTTTGTTTAACTTATTCTTAAAAATCTCTGGTGACAGAGATTCCACACCTCTCTAGGTAATTTGTTTCAGTGTCTAACTACCCTGTCCCTGACAGTTAGGAAGTTTTTTCCCAATATGTAACCTAAATCTCCCTTGCTTCAATATAAGTCCATTACTTCTTGTTCTGTCCTCAGTGGTTAAGAAGAACAATTTATCACTCTCCTTTTTATAAAAAAACATTTATGTGCTTGAAGACTATCATGTCCCCTCTCAGTCTTCACTTCTCCAGATTAAACAAACCCTATTTTTTTTCAATCTTTTTTCATAGGTCATGTTTTCTAATAATTTGTATTGCTCTCCTTTGGACTTTTTTCAATTAGTCTACATCTTTCCCGAAGTATAGTGCCCTGAACTGGACACAAGATTCCAGTTAAGGCCTTATCAGTGCTGAGTAGAATGGAAGAATTATTTCTCGTTTCTTACTTACACCACTTCTGCTAACACATTCCTTTTGGTGCAACAGTATTACATTGTTGACTCATACTTAGGCTAGGTCTACTCTGGTGGTGGTGGTGGTGGGTCCACCTAAAATATGCAACTTCAGCTACGTGAATAGCGTAGCTGAAGCTGGCGTATCTTAGGTCGATTTACTGGCCATGAGGATGGCAGCGAGTTGACCGCTGCCGCTCCCCCGTTGACTCCGCTTCCGCCTCTCACCATGGTGGAGTTCCGGAGTCGACGGCAAAGCGATCGGGGATTGATTTTATCGCATCTACACTAGACACAATAAATTGAACCCTGATAGATCAATCACTACCTGCTGATCCGGCAGGTAGTGTAGACGTACCCTTAGTTTGTGATCCACTATAATGCCCAGATTGCTTTCTGCAATACTCTGTTCTAGGTGGTCATTTCCCATTTTGTATTTGTGCAATTGATTATTCTTTCCTAAGCATAGTACTTTTCATTTGTCCTTATTGAATTTCTGCCTATTTATTTCAGACCATTTCTCCAGTTTCTCGAGATCTCTTTGAATTCTAATCCTGTCCTCTAAAGCACGAGCAATTCCTCCTAGCTTGGCATCATTCACATATGCCATTATCAAAGTAGTTTATGAAGATATTGAATAGAACAAGATAGTGTTCCCTCTAATCCATGTGTGGAATGAATTTTGTTATGTGCACCATATTGATGTAATGTGTGGATGTGCGCCCCCTGTAGAAACAAAAAAACCTAGATATAATGTATATTTTTAAAAAGTTACCATAAGGATAAGTACTCCAGTCAGGACAGGGTAGGCATTTTAGAACTTACTAATCAAAGAATTATATTTAAGTGTAAGAAATAAATAAAAATTATGAAGTGAATAGATCAGTCAAAACACTAAAATAACACACTTTGAAAGAAGTATTAAGTAACAACCACAACAATAATACAAGTATGTGTTGGGAGGTGAGTGTGAAAGACAGTGTTTGTGAATGTGTGAGTGAGACTGAGACACACTGTATGTGTGTGAGACAGACACATAGTGTGTGTGTGTGTGTGTGTGTGTGTGAGACAGAGACACACAAAGAGTGTGTATGACAGAGAAAGACTGCCCTTTAAGTAGATCACACTCAGCAGTCTGAAGCCTGCTCCCTGCTTGTTCAGACCCAGCAAGAGCTGCCAGCCAGCTGCCTCCATCCTGACCCCATCATGTCCTACCCGGCTCTATGGAGATGGGGTACAGGGGCGGGAGGAGGGCACACCCTGACATCAGTACCCTTCCTTTGCTCCCCCTCTTCCCCCCTCACAGCAAGAAGGAGGCTCCCGGAGCAGCTGGCCAGGGGCTCCAAAGCAGAGGGCAGGAGTAACAAGGCAGTGGGGAAGGGACACCTGAAGTGTGTGGCACTTGATAGCCTGCTAGAGGCGGCCAGGCATCTTAGAGGGAATTTAGAAATCAGACCCAGGACAGGTCCCTGTGGGACCCCACTTGCTATGCCCTTCCAGCTTGATTGTGAACCACTAATAAATACTCTGACTGCACTGTTCCAATGAGTAGTAGGTTTTGTCTAGGCTATAGTTCTCGAGTTTGTTTACGAGAATGTCATGTGAGACAGTATCAAAAACCTTTCTAAAGTTGACATATATCACATATATTGCTTCCTCCCTGTCCACAAGGCTTGCTATCCAGTCAAAGAAAGATATTAGGCTGGTTAGATATAATTTGTTCTTGACAAATCCATGTTGACAGATGGGTACTCCATATGAAGGAGACCTATCAAAGAATTAGGTGTGGCTTTCTGGGGAGTCGTGGGGGGCTGGGGAAAAATGAAGGCTGAGGATTGTGCCAACTTCAAGTAGCCATTCTGCTCTGGTGATGTCATTTCTCCTGCCCCACCTCTCCCCAGTTCTTGCTATTTTTTACATTTCTGACAATGAAACGGTAGACAAACAACACAGTAATGAGGCATATGAAGACTTGGAGGAAGAATGACTTCTGATGTTGTACTCATTACAGATCCTTAGAATGCCTCAGTTCAGATCTCTGCAGTGTCATTGCCTGAGTATGGCACATGTAAGTATTTTTGTACTGACACCCCTTTTTTGCTAAACATTCTGGCTGATTATGGCTTCCTTTTTGGGTGGGGTCTTACCTCTTGTGGTGGGTTGTGTCTATTTGTCGATATTATGGGCCTCAGCATGACACTAAAACTGAGGAGCAATTATAAACCGTGAGAACCAAACACGTTTGTTTCAGTCTCCCTTCCAGTTCTCTGTAGTCTAGAAAGAAATTGGAACCCCTTTTCTGTGTTGTGGCCCTGAGTCACCTCTTCTCTGTGGCCTGCCACAGTTCCTGGGATTTTACAGGTCCTGCCTGTTAAGTGAAAGCCATATAAGAGATGTCTGTACACATGAGTATATGTAGATAACACAAAAAGTGCCACTGTCTGGCATGTAGGAACTGGGTGACTGGGCAACAAAATGGCAGATGAAATTCAATATTGATAAATGCAAAGTAATGCACATTGGAAAACATAATCTTAATGCTACATACAAAATGATGGAGTCTAAATTAACTGTTACCACTCAAGAAAGAGCTCTTGACATCATTGTGGATAGTTCTCTGAAAACCTTTTGTTCAATGTGCGATGGCAGTCAAAGCTAACAATATTAGGAACCATTAGAAAAAGAGAAAGATAAGACAGAAAATATCATAATACCACTACATAAATCCATGGTATGTCCACATTGTGAATACTGCAGGCAGTTCTGGTTGCTTCATCTCAAAAAACGTGTATTAGAACTGGAAAAAGTACTGAGAAGGGCAAGTAAAATGATGGGGATATGGAACAATTCCATATGAGGAGAAATCAAAAAGACTGGGACTCTTCAGCTTGGAAAGGAGACAACTAAGGGGGATATGATTGAGGTCTATAGAATCATGACTGATGTGAAGAAAGTAAATAAAGAAGTGTTATTTATTCCTTCGTGTAACACAAGAACCGTGAGTCACCCAATGAAATCAATAGGCAGAAGGTTTAAAATAAACAAAAAGAAGTACTTCGTCACACAATGCCGTCAACCTGTGGAACTCAGGGATGTTGTGAAGGCCAAACATATAACTGGGCTCAAAAAGGAATGAGAAATTCATGGGGGATAGGCCTGTGACAACTTGGTACCACAATATTCACCACTGTCATATAATTAGGCTACGTTTTGCACAAAATATTCCTTATGAGGTATCATTCTAAAAGTCAAGATCAGATAGACATTAATAGCTCATTGGATTGCATGTGCTATCATCATATGTGAAGTTATGATGTTTGACTTGTATGTGTTACTGAAACATGTTGTGAGGTTGAAAATACCCATAAGCAGCCTTTCAGGTAAAACAGTAAAAAGACCAAACAATGTTAATAGCTTATTGAGGAAATGCACACAAACACAAGGATTATCCCAGGAGCTGTGTACAACAGAAACCTCTCAGAGATAGCACTACACAATAGGAACTGTTTTACCCAGGTCACAGCAAAATTGCTTTCCAGCAAGTGGGAAGAAGATCTAAAAGAGGGAAATGACATCATGATGTTACCTCATTCTCCCTACAACAACACACCTGGAAACACCTGAAGGACAAAGACTGTATGGGAGGAAATGATGGTCCCAGACCAAAGGGATTTCTAGCCTATGTATGAAAATCTGGGAAAATCAAGCTGCAAAGCAAAGGCAGCTTGTGCCTCAAGAATCAGCCAGCCTGCTTATCACTCAGGGTGAGAATTTGCTAATTTGTATCCTACCTATCTAGTATGTTATACTCAGTTTGCAGTTTTGTTTATTTACTAGGTAATCTGCTTTGATCTGTTTGCTATCACTTATAATCACTTAAAATCTATCTTTTGTAGTTAATAAATTTATTTTATGATTTAATCCAAGTCAGTGTGTGTTTGACTAAAGTTTCTGGGGAAAATCTCAGCTTGGCTACCACAAGTGTGCATCATCCTCTTCACATTGAGGGAGTGGCGGACCAGGTGCTAAACCCATATACTGGCCAGATTTGACCAGGGCAGGATAGTACTGTTCTGGGGTCCTAAACTGGGAGGCTGGTGGTTAGAGAGCCTGCATGTAACAGCAGCTGGGTGAATGCTGGTGAAAGTGCAGGCTGGAGGGCTTTTCAATTTGTCACATCAGCACAGTGTGAGAGGGAAACCAGGCTGGTGGGTTAGAAGGCTCAGTGGCACCCCAGTTCCAGGTGATGCTCTGGGGGAAATCTGTCACAAGGTCCATCAATGGCTATTCATGCAATACCATGCTCTGGGTATCTCAAACCTCGGACTATCAGATGGTGGAGCTGGGTGACAAGGGATGGATCACTTGATAATTTCCCTGATCTGTTCATGTCCTCTGAAGCATCTGACCCCAGTCATTGTGGAAAGACAGAAGAGTGGGCTAGATGGACCATTAGTCTGACCAACCATGGCAGTTCTTATGTTAACATGTAGCATTGTTCTTGGTAGGCTCCATAAAATTGTTGCTATGCACTGCAGTTGGCGTCCTGGGCCTTGTTACTTGTTGGTACTAAATCTCCTTACCTAACTGGTTGTAGCCCCTACTGTTCTAATCATCCTCACTTGACCAAAGACACTGTTGATTACCGATTACTCTCGCCCCTCGCTCCACCAATATAGTCACAAGGTGCCCGTTATCTACCGGGTAATGAGTGTTGGGATAGGGCGGAGGTTCGATCACTGGATGCCCTCGGGAGGGGTGACAAGTGCCCCAAAGGTAGCAATGGGGAAAACGCAAACAATCAGTTGTGGGGTTAAAATTGAGGGTTTATTGAATGGGTTACAGCTGAGGATGAGGAACAACTTAATACTAGTTACAACTTGGGCTTACAATATAATACCAGAACAAATAATAAAAATACTGCAATTACAAACAAAAGCTGACCCTGGTACCACTCTAGGTCCCAGTAGTTATTTAGGTCCTTCCAAGGGTTAGTAAGGGTGCTATTGGTGCTATTATTAAGCATAAATGCAATTACTCGTCTAAATAAAACAAAATGCAATAAGACAACTAAAGCTTGCCGTGAGACTCCGGCTTACAACACGATTACAGACTCAGTTAGCTAGCAAAAATAGCAGAAATAACAAAATCAGCAGTTAAGCATACTCACACACACAAACCACAAAAGTTTCATCATCACCGGCAGACGGGTAGGCTTCTTAGAACACGCAGCCGAGGGAGTCCTCGAGTTGATCAGGCTCGGTTTCGGGTACAGATTTCTGCATCTCTCCATGCCCACTTTTGGACGGTGGGCAATTTATAAGGGTAATGACGTGTCCAATTTTTTGGCCAGGTTTCTCCTAATTAGGAGATTTACAGGTGCCTCATTACCACCCTCGGGGGGGGGGGGGGGGTTTCCTGGAAATGGCTGACCACAAAATTTGCCTAGCCCCAACGGTAACTTTCGGAAATGTTTCTCGCTTGAGAGTATGTGCAGGCTCGTTTCCTGAACATGGAGGCCAGAGCAAAAGCTGCTTAAAGCTGCAGCACTAACATAGGCACTAACAGACACCTCTGGCATCAAACAGCCATGTGGACTGCTGAGAGAGGCTTGTTTTTCAGATAAGTCTTTGGAGAACCTGAAGGAGTCTTAGATTGGGTAATAGGTAGCAGCACTACTTGAATGCTGATAGATGCTGCACCTCCATGAATTAGACAATGCCATGGAGCACAGTCTGGGATCTCCTGCCCTACTACCATTCTAGCATCTTTCACTTCAAATTTCTGGCTTTGACATATCACACTGCATTTGTGTTGCACGCACAGAGGGTGCCGGAGGCAAGCAACAGTGGTTCGTTGCCTAGAGTGTGTAACGCCAATAAACACACCAGGGTGGAGAAGCAAGCAAAGTTTATTTGAGTTCTCAAAGCGGTGCTGGGAGACTTAGCATGCCTCAGATCCAGCACCCCTACACAAGCGGCTTCCTCCTTTTATATCCCGGTTGCTTTCTGAGAACTTATTCTTGCTGACTAGCTGATCTCTCACTCCCCCATTCTTTCCCATCCAGCTGCAGTATCTTTTCTCACTCAATCTTTTGTCTTCCCCCTTCCTCCCACCTTTCCGCTGCTGAGACATGTATACTGTATCTAAAAGCGACCTTGAAACTTGCTTCAATTTAGCTCCAGTGTGTTACAGCAGGGAACTGACTATTACAATCAGAAAACTAACTGCTGACATTACATTTTTGCAGCTATTAGTACATTAGGTTACACTAGGTTACACAAAGTGTTTAACATGGAGGAACATTGGTTCATTGAGGCCTACAGCAGGAGGGCTTCATTGACACTTGTGGTCTACCACCCTCCCGAGTTACCTAGGGTTATGCCTAGTGACACCAACATTTGGGTAACTGCTTTAAGAACAGGTCTCATAAGCAGAAAGATGGGGCCATGGTGCAAGTGCATTATCCATGCAGTCTTCTTGGCAACCTGTGCGCATAGGGGCACAAGCCATATAAATGTGGTACATGAGCAACTTTTTACATAATAACTATGTAACTCAGCATCATGACAGTTCGTGCTATGCTATGGTAGATTGGTATCCCAAACTGATATCCTGGAATCCCAGCTAATCCTGAATTGCTATTTAGCTTTTCTGCAACCACAAAGGTATTCAGAAATGCATGCTTTTAAATCAAAGGTTGTTTGGATTTCAGTGCTTATAAGTCAGAGGCTGAGAGCTCCACATGGAGCCAGGCATAGTGGAGGCGGGCACTGTGCAAGCTTCCACATACAGCTTTGTTAATCCTTGTCCAGAAACACCCCGTCATGCTCATTTTTCTATTGATAGGTCCTTGAGCTGTCCCTCTTCTCCCTTTCCCCTAGTTATTCCAGGCTTTGGCCCCTCAAACAGATGTTTGATACAAATTGTGTGATAGGCTTATAATAGGCACAAATGGGAACTAGGAGACAATTTATCCTGCTTTACATCAAACTGTTTCCTAAGGAGACTCAAACCTGTGAACCTGGTTCTCATTTCATACCAGTGTAAATCAGGAATAGCACCTCTTAGGTCAGTGGAGCAACACAGTTGTAAAACAAGTGTGAACGCAGAATTGGACCCTGTGCATCCAGACATGGAAGGCACCAGTTGTCTTGCCCTCACATTTTTATAACATGTTGAGTGATCGTCTTTGCCTGTGGCAGGGGCGGCTCCAGGCACCAGCTCTCTAAGCACGTGCCTGGAGTGGCAAGCCGCGGGGAGCAGCCTGCCAGTCCTGCAGTTTAGGCAGCAATATGCCGAAGGCTGAAGGCGGGGGACTGTGGGACCTCCTCCTGCAGGCATGCTGCCAAATCAGTGTTACCAGCAGACCTCTCTCAGGAGCGCCACCGAAAGCCTCCTGACTGCCATGCTTGTGGCTGCAAAATACATAGAGCTGCCCCTGGCCTGTGGACATCTTACTGGGAACCCTAGAACTTTGTGGTAGGGAGGCATTACTCATTAGACATGTCCCTGAGAATCTCCTCCATCCCCAGGGCCTTCCTAATAAATAAGCTGAAAATGGATGGCTGTGGGGACCTGAACATGGGTCACTGCTGATCACTATTTCACTGCTCTCTGACAATGAGGCCTTTGTTGGTCTCATTTTGCTGCTTGAGCCAAGGGTTGCTGACTCAGGGTTTTTTCCTGATCACTGAAGATCTCTGCTGTCAGCAAGCCATGTGAGTGAGCCACAGGGGGCCAGGCAGGGGACAGGGAGGCTGGAGTGATGGTTCTCTCAAAGAGAGAACACAATGGATGAAATGCATCCTAGAAAAATCAGGAGACTGGAAGACTTGCTATGATGTTAACATTTAAGCCAGTTCACACCCAGCGCTGGGGAGAGAGTGCTGGAAGTGTGCTCTGATCTGTCAGTTCTGGGTTTGGGGAGGAACGAGAACATGCCAAAGAGAGAGGGAGATCAGGTGAGTTACTTCATTTTTCCACTACTCCTGTAGCGAGCACCTGATAGATTAGTTCTAAGCATGAGATGAAATGTGTTTCGCTGGCTGTCACAGCTCCCTGTTACTCTCTCTGCTGCATGGAAACTTCTACTCAGACATATTTGTTCAGTAGCAGATGCTACTAGCAAACCACTAATTTTCCACCCTTAGCCTTCCATTCCATAGGTCACAACAGAACATTTCCTGCCAGCTATCACCAGTTCCCTTCCTACAGGATCCCCAGGTCAAAGTATTCTGAATCAGTTAACCTAGGGGCATTAGCTAGGATTTTTTTCCTGGTTAACTGAAATGTATAATTAATGCAATGAGGTAGCCAGTATTCAAAGCAGAAACAGATACAGTTAAAGGAGACTAAACAAAGAAAAAAAACCAATATACTGAATGCAGAGAGAATGAGCCAGATGCTCACCTGATGTAAGTTACTTATAGTTCCGTTGACAGCAGTGACTTACAATAAGGAGCAGAGTATAGAACACTTAATCAAGAATCCCTGTCAGGATTTCCCTTCATCTCTGTAGTGCTTCCTCCCGTGGGAAGTCTGCACCAAAAAATTAAAAATTCTGCATATTTTATTTGTCAAATTAACACAAAATAATCACACCATTTTAAATTATTTTGGTAATTTATTTCAAAATACCTGTCAGTAAGTGTGTCTGTAACAATACAGACAAAGAGTCAAGAAATGGTTTTTGACAAATAGATGCCTTACTAGGCATATTAGCAGAAGGCTCCACAGTGAGCAAGAGGGATAGAGTTTCCTATGCACACTCAGCCCTGCTCCCCCTGTCCTGATCCAGGTGTGGGGCAGGCTGGCTCAGCCTGGTAGGATCCAAATGTGAGGGGAGGCTTAGTGTGGGGGAGATACAGGTACGGGATGAGTGTTTTGTGTGGGACACTCTGGGAGTGAGTGGTTTGGTGGTGGGTCTGGGTGTGTGGCGGATCTGGATGCAAAGGGACTTGTTGGAGGTTTCTAAATGTGGAGAGAACGGGACTCTGAGGGGGTCCAGGTGAAGGCAGTTGGGGCTCAGTGGGGGTGGGGAGTTTTTGCTGGGGGAGGCTCGGTGTGAGGGTCTGGGGGTCTGAGCGGGGTGAGAGTCCAGGTGCTGGGGAGTGGGGCTTGGAGGGGTGGAGGTCTGTGTGCTGCTGGTTGGGAATCAGGGGGGTGGAGGTCCAGGTGCAGTGGGCTCAATGGGGTGGTCCAGGTGCAAGGGAGTTGGGGATCAGTGGGGGAGGTTTGAGTGCAGGGGGCTCAACAAGGGGGTGGTCTGGGTGCAAAAGTGGGGGTCTGGATGCAATGGAGTGGGGCTTGGTGGGGAGTCTGGGTGCAGAGGAGGGTCTAGATGCACAAGGGTTGGGTAGACGGGGAGGGAGCTCCCTGTACAGTGACCCTTCCCCCCTCGGCTGGGGGCAGGAAGCAGGGTGTGTGGGTGGAGCTTCCTGCAGGCAGGGGAGGTTCTCAGAGCTGGTTCTGACCCAGCCCCTACCCTGGGAGCAGCCCAAGCAGGGGAAGAGAAGTCCTGTCTCCCCCCTAGCCCAGCTGGGACAAGCAGCTGGAGGGTGGCACATGGTAGGAGCCCCTAGTCAGAGTGGCCCCAGTCCTGACCCTCCCCATCTCTGGTTATACCATGATAGTGAGTGAAAGGGACAGAGAGAGCCTAGCCCCACCTCCCAAGGCAGTGATGTATGTCTTTCCCAGCTGCTCCCAATGCCCAGCCAGACATGCCCCCCCACACCCCGACCGCTGCCCAGAGGGGCACATGAATCAATTTTTCTGCAAGGAAAGAGTAAAATATGCAGAGGACATTAATTCTGCACTTGCACAGTGGCGCAGAATTACCCCAGGAGTAAATGCCCCAAACGAAACACGTTTGTGAACAAAATGTGGCTTGGTGTAAGAGAAGGATGGGATCTCTGTCATGGAGCAATAAGGGCTAGAGTCACAAATGGAACTTAAATAACTAGCTGAAGAAGTTCATGTATGGCAGACCCAGAGAAATCCCAGACAGGAATTTACTATGTGCTTTTTAATTGCACCATGTCTGTCTTGCTGATCTGTTTGGGAGCACACATTGTACATCCAAATTTCACATTAGATCGGGGAGAAACATGGGACACAAAATCTCTGACCTTTATTCCTTTGGATGCCTTCTTTACTCCAGGAGCCAAATACCATTTGTAGGTTCGGGTTGAAGATGGTGTTTTTATCCCACACCTTTCCAAAGGCCAGAGGCAAAGACCATTGTTTTAAATAGGCCTTGGATCAGGCTGAGGTACAAATAACATTTGGATCCTGGAGTGAAGAGGACATCAAAAGCCAGATTTATCATAGTGACTTTTCCTGTCCTTACTTCCAAAGACCTAAATGGAGCCCAGGGTCGGCCCACAACATTTTGGCACCTGAGGAGGGGAGCTCAAATGACACCCGCATGCTCCCTCACTTGGGCCAAAACTTTGAAAGGTCTCAATTCTGCCTTCTTCCTGTTCTACTCCTCTTCTGGTACTGCTCTGCTACCTATCCCGATAAAGGAGAACTAACAACTTAAAATGCCTTGTTCAAAAATTTAAAGTAACACTTAGCTTTCAAAGGCAAGTGTAACTTTTCTTGTCTGCATAGTAAACATTGGCATTTTTATCTGTTTGAATAATCAAAGTGGTGTTTTTTGTTCCTTCTTGGTTGCAAAAATTTGAACTACTTCCTGAAGGCCCACAGTCTGGGCCAGCTGATGCCCTACTGAGATGGTTGCAAGGCCGACCAGCATCTCTCGTGTCATTGTGGAGGGCAGATATGTTTTTATTAACTTCAGCTTGAAGCTGCGTTCTTCACTGGCAACTGTTACAGAAAGTAGTAGAAGTATGCACAGAGCAAAAGCATTTGAAAAGAGGGTGGTCATCTTATTTGTGCACATATATTCCAGAACAGCCCTTTCAAGATACAAAAAATGTATCTTGAAAAGGCTTTCAGTTCATCACCTAAATCACTTGCATCAGACTCGTGCATGTCATCATGTGTCAACACTGTCTCTATTGCCCAGCATTGCTGGTGTAGGTCTTCTTCAGGTACAGTGAGAAGTTTTGAATACAATACAACATCCCAAATATATTGCTGTGTTCCTTGAAATGCATGAAATGTTCTTCAACTGACTGTATTGCACAATCTAGCACCAGGTTAAAGAATTCAACTTTGAATTGTTGTTTGGGGTCTCTCTTGTTGGCACCATTATTGTAAACCTGACCTCTCCTGTCAGCTATTGCAATTAAGAATTAAGAAGCACATTTGTCATACCAGGTCCTGTAGAATCGTCAATGTCTATAAATTCTAGAAAATGCTCTCTGACAGTCACCATTGCAGGGACATTTTCACTAGATTCTGTTGTTGTTACAAAACACACCATTAAAGTCATTTGTTCCATATGGCTGATGTCAGGTGTGCAGTCCAGAATAATAGAGTAATATCTTGCTGACTTCAGATCTGCCACAATCTTCTGTTTGACTTTTGTTGCCAGTAACCATATGATCTCATTTTGAATTGTTTTTCCAAGGTAGTGGTACGTGTACATTTCTTGGGTGGTGACTCTTCTTAGATGATCCTGGAGTACAGCATCAAAGTTAGCCATCAGCTCCACAATTGTAAGGAAGTTTCCATTGTTTGGCACATACAGCTGATCTGAAGTGCCACTCAGTGCTAGGTTTTGGGTAGCAAGCATTCGCACAATGGCAATGAGCCTTTTCAGAATATTTTGCCAGTAAAGAGACTCTGATGCAATCTTCTCTTGATGCTGATCATCTATGGTGCCTTTAACCTTAGTCTCATCTCCAGCTCTTTCCACCTATGGAATGCTCTCTGGTGATTTCCTTTCTTCTCATGGCATACCAAATTTCTAGCTAGATTTTTCCAGTCCTTTGTTCCTGTAGTACACAATGTGGCTGGAATATCAGACTGGAAGAGTTTGCAACAAAAACAACATGCAGCATTCTGGGTTTTTGAGTACATAAGCCATGGCCTCTCCACTTTGTCACCATTGGAGATTTCACACCAGTACTGTGTTGGATGTGTAACCCTTCTGCCCCTCTGAGTTGGCAGCAACAAGGGCTGAGTTCAGTATCCAGGGGTTCCGTTTCAATAACACAATGCAAAACCGGCTCGAGCCCCCACCCAGTGACCTGGGACAATTACATACCACCCCCCAGGTGCCTCTAGGAGGCAATACTTCCCCACTCGCAAGCACGGAGTCTGAGTGCAGCAAAATCCTCTTAATAAAGGAGGGAAACAATGCGGCATCACATTGGAGAAACACCACAAACAGGATTATAACACAAACCATAAGCAAAAAGCCCACCTCCAAGTACATTTGGCAATGTCCTTTCCCCCTTAGGGTCTTAAGTCCAATCACCCCAAAGTCCAACAACCCAAAAGTCTCTGGTCAGTGCCAACCCAGAGTTCAAAAGTTTATCTGCCGAGTTTTACCCCTCAAGCCTGGGTGGAAATGGGGGGGCACACACAGGGTGTTAAGGGGCACCTTACGTGGGCCAGGGCCAACTGCTCTGCCTCTCCGTGGAGTTCTGCTGCAGCCTTCACCACGACCAGCTCCACTACACCAGCTGTGCCACTCCCGTGAGCCACTCCAGCCATCCCCGCAAACTGCTCCAGTCTGCTCACTGTTCCATGGGCTGCTCCAACATGCTGCAAACAGCTCCGCTCTGCCAGCCGCTTAGCTATAGATCTTCAGGCTCCTCCACTAGTTAACACTCAGTGATCTCAGCTCAGTAAACTTAGCTCTTTTAGTGATTTCAGCTCGTAGTAAGGGAGCCCCTGTGCTGGAGCACCATTGGCCCAACACGAATTCAGCTCAGCAGCCTCTAGATGGAATCAACATTAATTCTATTCTTCAACAGTGGAGATAGGAGGATGTGCAAATGGTGTTCCAGACCCTCAAAAGGGGCCCATACCATCAGGTGCGCGCACACACACACACACACACACACACACACACACACACACACACACACACACACACACACACACACACACACACACACACACACACACACACACACACACACACACACACACCAATGCCCAGCCTCTATCATTTCAATGGGCTTTGGCACCCAGGTCTCTTGTCTAGCAAGTGCTACTTAATTGATATTGAGACATCTCTGTCATAAAGCAGTTTCATAGTTCCTCATTCACATAATCAGGGTGACAACACTTTATTCCTCCTGCCCCAATAACAAAGAAATTGGGGATCCCAGAGCTGTCAAAATAACCATCCCAGGCTGCCGTGGGCTATGGTAGGTGGGGTGGGTGTGCCAATGCAAATACCTAAAATTCCTTTCCACATTCCCCATAATTCACCACCAGATGTCAGGGCAGAGCTCATCCTGACTCTGCTTACAGATGGAATCTTCTATATTCATTGTCTTTGGGGAACATGAAGTTTTTCACTTGCTGTGGCCCATGCAATACAAGGAAGTCCCTCAAGCTACTGCTCAAGTGGATTCACAGTCCTGGATCATCTAGACTTAAGGAACTAAACTCAGCAGCAGCTGTTTCTTGCGCCTTCATCACACTCTTCTCTGATCTACACTTTTCTTCAGGAATGTGCATGGTTACATCTATTAGAGATGGAGATATGGATGCTGCAGTAGCTGCCAGGTCACCTGCACTCTGACTAACTGGAAGATCAGGCACCTCCTCACCACTCACATCCTCACTGGGGCCAGAAGGCTCACCATGAACATTTGTGTCTATGTATCTCAGGAGAGCTCCTTCCTGCTTAGATAGAAAAGCTTCCTTTGCTTTCTTTCTTTTTCTGAATGCTGCCTCACAGGGGCATTTTCTTCTTTCACTCATGACTGCTGGTCTCTGCCAGCTATAGTGGCTCTCATCACTCAGTTGAAGGGGATAAATAAGCAGGCTGGTAGTAGGGCCTGATTGAGGGAAGATATCAGCGTCTTAAGGGCCTAACTGGCTCCGACTACTTCAGCTGACTGCCTGTTCTCCTCAAGTGGGTTCAGGGAAGCAACAGGAAACAGGAAGCTCTCTGAGAAGTTGGAGTTAATCAGTCCAGGTTCCTGGGGGTGCTAGAGAGGTTCCTCCTCCTTTATCTCTCTGCAGCTCCTGCTGCTTTCTGTTATTCTCTCTCACCTTTTCTCCTGCCTGCCTGTTATGTCTCTTGTGCCCTCCTTCCTCCAGCACAGCACTCCACCATCTCTGTGCATCTAGAGCAGAAAGAATACATATGCACCAACAGCAGACACAATTTTCTACACTCTGGGTCCTAGTGGTACCCCTCCCACAGTCTGGTACCTGAGGCAGCCACCTCAGTTCACCTCATGGTAAGGCCAGCCCCTATGGAGCCCTTGCTGGCAGCTTTTCTAAGTCGATTCTAGGCATTCCCTCCAATACAGGACTAAAAAAAATGCAATAAAAGTCAGAGATTCCACACCCCAGCCTCGAAATGCTATCATGTGCCTTTCTCTCTACTTTGGAACTAGATATGGTGACTGGGCAACTTTAGATCACATACTCTGCAGTTTTCTGACAGGTTTGACTTTTCAGCAAGCCATTTTCAAAGATGATTGGAAGTCATTGTGATGAGCCACTGGAAGCCGTGTTAGTTTTTGCTTTGGGGTTTGGGATTTTTTTCCTCCAGGTCCTGTTCACGGGGAGGGATAGCTCAGTGTTTTGAGCATTGGCCTGCTAAACCCAGGGTTGTGAGTTCAAAGCTTAAGGGGGCCATTTAGGGATTTGGGGATTGGTCCTTCTTTGAGCAGGGGGTTGGACTAGATGATCTCTCGAGGTCCCTTCCAACCCTAATAATCTATGATTGCAATGGAGTATGTTCTCTGGGTATGTTCTCCAGTGGACTGGGAGGAGGAAATCAGTTTGTGATTCAATGAACATGAAGGCAGTTCAGCACTGTGCTGTGGGAGGTGCCAAGAGCATGACAAGGCACTGATGATGTCCTGGCCACCCACTGCCACTAAGAAAGTCCCTAGCCATAACAACCCTTCATGTCACTGGAATCTGGTTTCCACAACTCAGAGAGTGGGACTGCCCCTGTGCAATGGCTTTCTCACTTAAAAATTTCCCACACAGGTTTTCTTGCAAATCTCCCCTATTAACAACATCTTACCAAAGTTTATCATCATATCATCAATCCAAGTCATGTGACAATGGGGGATTGGCAAAGTGACAGGTGGAGATGACCCCTGGCAGTCATAGTCACAATCCTGTACATAGATGGCCTTGGGACTAGTGGCTGTTCAGCTCCATCCCTGGGGCAGCGGAGAAGTTCAGCGGCATCCTAGGCAACTGATCAGCCCTTTAAGGATAATACTGCTAGAAAAGGTGCCCTATACATTGCCTCCCCATAACATCTGGCCAGACTACCATGGCTGACAGATCATCCTACAGCAGTTGAAAAACAATGAAGAAGAGAAGACTTATTTTAGGAGCATGGAATGTCCACTCCCTTATGGATGGAGGTGATGCATGAAAGCCTGAAAGAACAGCTCTTGTCTCCAGTGAACTCACCTGCTACAATATTGATATTACAGCACTGAGTGAGACTAGATTGGCTGAAGAAGTTTCCATCAGTGAGCTAAGAGGAAATTACATGTTCTTCTGGAAGGAAAAGTAGAGGATGAAGACAGGATCCATGGAGTTGGATTTGCAGTAAGAACATCTTTCCTGAAACAACTTCCTGACTTCCCTGTTGGCCTGAACGAACAGCTCATGAAATTTTGATTCCCCTTGAATTCTTTATGGCGTGTTACTGTCATCAGTGCCTGTACATCAACACTGACTAGCACAGAGGAAAGCAAGGAGTAGTCTACTCCGATCTGGACTCCATTATCAGATCAGTCCCTGCATATGAAAAGCTCATCCTGCTGGGAGACTTCAACACTAAGGTGAGTGGAGACAGCAGTGGCTGGAGAGGTATGATGGGATGACATGGAATGGGAAAGATGAACAGTAACAGACTCCTCCTCTTGGGTAAATGTGCAAGACACAATCTGCTCATCACTAACACCATCTTTAGGCAAAATGATAAATATAAAATGACATGGATACACCCACAGTCCAAACAACGGCACCTGGTCATCTATGTTGTCACCTGCCAATGAGACATCTGCAATGTCAGAATTACCAGAGCCGTGCGTGACACAGAATGCTGGACATTCCACTGATTGGTAAGAGCAGTGCTCAACCTGTATGTAGTTCCCTCACAGTGCAAGTGCCCCAAGCTCAACAGAACAGCCTTCAGCAGAATAAAGCTCAAGCACATCGACTATCAGGTGCAGTTTCAGCAGTTACTTGATGACAAGCTTTTTTCATGACCATCAATCACTGGCAACCCAACAGAAAAATGGAACCTGTTCAAAGATGTGATTATTGACACAGATTAATCAGTGCTGGGGCCAAAGAAAAGGGTACACCAGGATTGGTTCGATGACAACAACGGGAACATTTTCAAACTCCTAAGTGACAAGTAAAAAGCATTTATTGAATGGCAGAGTGATCTCACTTCCATCTCAAAGAAAGATAGGTTTAAGTACTACAGAGAAAGGCCCAGTCTGAACTGAGGAGAATGCAGGATGAGTGGTGGGAAAAGAAAGCTGCAGAAGTTCAGCATTACGCAGATACAAACAATGCAAAGATGTTCTTTGACTCTCTCAAAGCAGTCTACGGACCATTTAAATCTGGCACAGTGCCCTTGAAGTCAGCAAATGGCTTAACCCTCACCAAAGACAAGGAGGGAATCATAAAGAGATGTGCCTAACACCTTTACTCAAAAGACTATCCACAGTCAATCTGCTTGATCAATTACCCAAGAAACCCATCAAAGAGGATCTCGACCTCCCTCCATCAATTGAAGAAGTCATGAAAGCCATCAAACAATTGAACTATGGCAAAGTATCCAGAAAGGATGGTATTCCAGCAGAGTTGTACAAAGTAACAGGCCCAGAGACTGTAGAGGTGTTTCATGACATCTTGAGAAGCATTTGGGAGGAAGAAGAAATGCCACAAGACTTCAAATATGCTATTATTGTGTCACTGTCAAAAAACAAAGGCAACAAAGCTGACTGCAGAATTTACAGAGACATTTCTCTCCTATGTACAGCACGGAAAATACTAGCTCTCATTCTACTAAACAGATTCATTGCAAACATATCTGAGGAGAATCTGCCAGAAGCACAGTGTGGTTTCAGACCAGGCCATAGTACTATGAACAAGATCTTTGTTGTAAAGCAGGTCCAGGAAAAATGTTTAGAGCAGAACATAGACCTGTATGCAGTTTTCATTGACCTGACCAAAGCTTTTGAAATGGTCAACAGAAAGGATATATGGGCTATTCTACATAAACTGGGCTGCCCAAGAAGATTCATACAAATCATCCATCTGTTCCATGGCCACATGACAGTGCAAGTGCTCGCCAATGGTGACTCTTCTGATGCATTTGAAATCTTGAACATAATGAAGCAAGACTGCATACTTGCTCCAGTGTTGTTCAACTTGTTCTTTGCCTGTGTCCTCAGCCATGCCACAAGGGACTTGAATCAGGGAATATGTTGTATATATTCATTCATAAGCCAAATATTTTTGGTAAAAAAGTGATGCATCACAGAACGGGGTCTGGCTTATAATCTGGTGTCCACCAAAATTTGATGATTTTAAACTCTAAGGACTCATTGAATTGAATATCAAAATTACTGTAGTTTTATTTAGCTGGAGCGTCTGCAGGCATGGAGCCCCTGAGCAACCTGTGGCCGTTCCCAGCCAATGAGAGTTGTGGGGTCCCGCAGCTCCCATTGGCTGGGAACGGCAAACTGCGGCCACAGGGAGCTCAGGGGCTCCATGCCTGCAAACCCTCCAGGTAAACAAAACGTCCTGACCTGCCAGCGGCTTACCCTGACAGCTGGGAGCCAAAGTTTGCCAACCCCTGAAATATAGGGTCAGCTTATGAAAGGGTCATAAAGTTTTTGCTATTTTTACATAACCATCTTGGGAGGCCAGCTTATAAACGAACAGTCGAATGAATGAGCATATACGGTACATCTGCTACCGACTCGATGGCTCCCTTTTTAATCTTTGAAGACTCAATGCTAAGACCAAGACACTG
Source organism: Gopherus flavomarginatus (assembly GCF_025201925.1). Lineage (NCBI taxonomy): Eukaryota > Metazoa > Chordata > Testudines > Testudinidae > Gopherus > Gopherus flavomarginatus. The sequence goes on from NC_066624.1 coordinate 58,756,538, forward strand.
GAGAGGCTTCTCTTCAAGGCACTTTTTGCAGATGACTGTGCCTTGATGGCCCATAGACATGACAACCTTCATGTCATTGTTGATAGATTTTCTGAAGCATCCCAGCTCTTTGGCCTTACCATAAGTCTTGGGAAGACAGAGGTCTTGTTCCAACCAGCACCTCATTCCAATACCCCAGCATCAGCCATCTTCATCCAAGGCAGACAGCTGGAAAATGTTGATCAGTTCAAGCACCATCTCAAGTGATGGGTCCCTTGACAAGAGAATTGCCTCCAGAATTAGTAAAGACAGCCAGGCCCTTGGCCAACTCCAAACCAAAACCTTTAACCAACACAACATTAATCTCTCCACCAAATTGAAGATCTACAGTGCAGTGGTTCTGTCTTGTATGGATCTGAGACATGGACTCTTTATAGATGGCACATTAAACAGCTTGAGCAATTTCACATGTGCTCCCTCTGCTCAATAATGAGCATTCGCTGGCAGGACAGAGAGACCAATATTAAGGCCCTTGACAGAGCAAACACAACCAACATCAAGGAAATGCTACTGAGAGGACACCTGAGGTGGTCTGGACATGTCATCAGAATACAAGACCATCGTCTCTCAAAACAGGTCTTGTATGGGGAGCTGAGGCATGGCAAAAGAAAGAAGCGTTGTCCATATAAGCACTTCAAAGGTAACCTGAAGAGCAGTCTTCAGTGGGCTTCCATCAATATCCAAGAACTCGAGTAAATGGCTCGTAACAGGGCTCACTGGTGCAGGGGTGGCTCTAGACATTTTGCCGTCCCAAGCACGGCGTCATACCATGGGGGGCGCTCTGCCGCTCGCCAGTCCCTCAGCTCTGGTGGACCTCCTGCAGGCGTGCCAGCGGACTCTCCACAGGCACGCCTGCAGGAGTCCACTGGTGCCGCGGGACCAGTGGACCCTCCACAGGCATGCCGCCAAAGGCACCCTGCCTGCCGCTCTCCCGGAGACCAGCAGAGCGCCCCCCGCGGCATGCCACCCCAAGCACACGCTTGGCGTGTTGGGGCCTGGAGCCACCCCTGCACTGGTGGCCTCTGACAAGATCAGCAAGTAATAGGCTTGAGTGAGATCTATGAAATCATCTCCCAGGCTGCACGTGAAAGGCACAACAGAGCTGCACCATCAAACACCATAGATGTGGACTTCCCATGTCCTCATTGTGGCTGACTCTGTACATCAGAGTTCGGACTTCAGAGTCATATTATAGAATCATAGATTATGGTTGCAAGAGACCTCAGGAGGTCATCTAGTCCACTCCCCCTGCTCAGAGTAGGACCAATCCCCAACTAAAACATCCCAGCCAGGGCTTTGTCAAGTCTGACCTTAAAAAGCTCTAAGGAGATTCCACCACCAACTTAGGTAACCCATTCCAGTTCTTCACCACCCTCCTAGTGAAATAGTTTTTCATAATATCCAATCTAGATCACCCCCACTGCAACTTGAGACCATTGCTACTTTTTCTGTCATCTGCCACCACTAAGAACAGCCTAGCTCCATCCTCTTTGGAACCTCCACTTCAGGTAATTAAAGGCTGCTACCAAATCCCCCCTCACTCTTCTCTTCTTCAGACTAAATAAGGCAAGTTCCCTCAGCCTCTCCTCATAAGTCATGTGCTCCAGATTCCTAATCAATTGCATTACCCTCTGCTGGACTTTCCAATTTGTTCACATCCTTTCTGTAGTGGGGGGCCCAAAACTGGATGCAATACTCCAGATGTGGCCTCTCCAGTGTCGAATAGAGGGGAATGATCACTACCCTTGATCTGCTGGCAGTGCTCATACTAATGCAGCCCAATATTCCGTTAGCCTTCTTGGCAACAAGGGTACACTGTTGACACATATCCAGCTTCTCGTCTACTGTAATCCCCAGATCCTTTTCTGCAGAACTGCATCTTAGTCAGTCAGTCCCCAGCCTGTAGTGGTGGATTACACTCTTCCGTTCTAAGTGCAGTACTCTGCACTTGTCCTTGTTGAACCTCATCAGATTTCTTTTGGTCCAATTCTCCAATTTGTGTAGGTCACTCTGGACCCTATCCCTATCCTCCAGTGTATCTACCTCTCCCCCCAGCTTAGTGTCATCCACAAACTTGCTGAGGATGCAATCTATCCCATCATCCAGATCATTAATGAAAATGTTGAACAAAACTGGCCCCATGACTGACCCCTGGGGCACTCCACTTGATACTGGCTGCCAGCTACACATTGAGCTGCTGATCACTACCCATTGAGCCCAACAATCTAGCCAGCTTTCTAATCACCTTATAGGCCATTCATCCAATCCATACTTCTTTAACTTGCTGGCAAGAATACTGTGGGAGACCGTATCAAAAGCTTTGCTAAAATCAAGGTATGTCATGTCCACCACTTTCCCCATATCCACAGAGCCAGTTATCTCATTATAGAAAGTAATCAGGCTGGTCAGGCATGACTTGCCCTTGGTGAATCCATATGTATGGTCATAGATGAGAATTGCATCATCATTGTCATCATTGCCAGCGATGGACTACCAACGTTTTTTGGATGGCCAAAGAATACACTCTGGGAAAAAAACTCTTTTTGTGTTCCCAAAGTGTTATAGAGGGTGCACCACCTTTAAACATGTACCAAAAGAAGTGGGAAGCTCTCTAGGATTTAGCTATTTTAAGATGATTCACCCAAAGGATAGCTTTGTTTACATGTGACAAAGATATGCAGCTAATCCTTGGAGTCAATCCAGTTCAGCCATGTCAATATCTCTCAGAACTGATATTTAATACATTTGACAGAGGGAAGTTCTGAAGGATTTATTACCTTGTGAAGAATACACACATAATCTGTTCACAAGTTTGTATTTGTGATGTTTAGTCCTTTAAATTATTTGCAGGTTCTCCAGATTATCAATATTTGTCTGCTATTGCGTGCTGGGGTTGGTTACATACTGTGGGCTAGATCATAGAACTATAAGGTTAGAAGGGAGTGCAAGGGTCATCCAGCCTAACTCCCTGCCAAGATGCAGGATTTGTTGTTTCTAAACCATCCAAGACAGGTGACTATCCAGCCTCCCTTTGAAAAAACTCCAGTGAAGGAGCTTCCATGACCTCTCTAGGCATCTATTCCATTGTCCTACTGTTCTTACATTTAGGAAGTTTTCCCTGAGATTTAATCTATATTGAATCAGATCCACAATATGACGAAGGTGCCAAAGTCCAACAGTTAGCTGCCCCTGACATTCTGAAAACCCCAGCTCAGCTGCCAGCTAAGTTTTACTCATGGGCATGTGCAAAATCACCAGAGTCCAGCTCCTGCCCCACAGCTAACATTTCATTGGGCATCACAGGACAGGAGTGGGCATATTCATGAGTGACACCCAATGGCCAGGGAACTCACCTGTGAGGTGAAAGACCCAGATTCACTTCCCTGCTCTGCCTGACTTGGAGCAGGGTCTTGATCACAAGTCTCCCAGGTGAGTAGGAGGTGGGAATTGTGACAGACATGACAAGCTCCTGCCACAACCTAGGGAGACCTTATTGAATTAAGTATCTTTGGGGTCCATTGTATTAAATGAAGGGTTTATGTGTTATTGTGGGCCAGGATTGTATGTAACCTTTCAAAGTGGGAGACATGACAGACCTGAGACCTGGGGGCTCAGAAGACTATACTAAATTATGTGCCAGACAACTATGGCCTCTTGGAACAAGGCATGTTAAGTGGTTTTCCTGGGGAATATCTAAGGGGAGATGAATGCAGATTCCCTCTGGCTATGCAAAAAGCCAGGCTTTTAAAGCTACAGAGTGGGCCTTTGTTTGCTGACCTCCTACCACCTGAGGCCAGGATCAAAGAGTCAAGCTGTATGAAGAAAAGACTAAACTATTCATGGTTGTTCTGATTCTGAATCATGGACAATCATGAACTTGTAACCATAGGGAAAACCCAGTTGTGGATTTTGAAGGAACGACACACACTGGTGACCAGGGTTGGAGTTGTGGGGGACCTGTGGTAAGGTTTTTAGCCTGCATGTAAGTTTTTGTTGTTTTTAATGTTTTCTCTGTAACGCTTTCACCATAAGTATAAAGGTGCTTGCTTATACTGGGCTGTGTGGTAACTTATAACTGCTGCCAATTACAGCTGTTTAGAGCCTTCAGAGAGAAAGCAACGTGCAAACACAGACTGTTTAGGCAGTCAGGCTTGCTCAGGATATCACAGTGTAGGCAGGGAATTGTGCAGCCCGGAAAAAACTCAGTCAGGAAGGAGAGAGGTCTAGGTCTCTATGCAAGAGAGGTGATGGCTGAGGAACCTAGAGTGGGTGTCCTTGGTAGACCATGGAGAGGGAATATAGATGCAATTGCCCTAACCTGTGACAGGAATTTCTCCTGCTCAAGCTATTTCACTGTAGTCCAGTGACTGGAGTACTCAGATGGGATGTGGGAAAGTCAGGCTCAAGTCCCTGCTCCAGTGAATATTTATTTATATAAACTGGAATAACTTCTCCAAGAGAGAGGTCCCTCCTGAATACCCTATAACCTGATGGTTGGGGCACGCACCAGGGAGGTGGGAGACCTGCACTGAACCTTACTCCAAGTCAGTCAGAGCATGGATTTGAATCTAGGTTTCAATCAGCTGCCTAGAGGCCCAGATCAATGGCAGTTAGATACCTGAGAACCTTTGTGGATCTGGGCCTTGACCCCTGCCCCTTTCCTCTGCATTTCACTCCTAGCTCCTTGCTCAGCACTTTGGTTTCTGATAATCCCTGTGTTTGGCACCAAACTCACCCCATGCACTATATGGGGAGCTGGGTGGCCTACCTGGGGCCTGAGGAGTCCACTGTGCAGCAGGGGGGCTAGGAACAAGGAGTAGCCACACTGAGCATTGCAACACCTCGGTCCCTTTGTGATTCTAGCAGTGTCTTATGCTCAGTAGCTTCAAGGTGTCCACATGTGTTGTGCTATGCTCCCAGAAATCTTGGCACTGCATCACAAACCACACACTGATTTTGAATTTAACAGGGATTGGTCCAGGTGGTGGTGGCAACTCTTTTTGTTCACTTGAAAACTTAATACAAATTATCTTTAAAAAAGAGATGTAAATTATTCAGTGGAGCCTATAGACAATGTTTTGATCCATGCATATGCTACTGGAACCTCATGCTCTCTGGGTTCCATATAAGGGCCTTGACTGGTCCAGGCTGGGCCGAATGAATAGAAGACAAGGATGGCCAAGGTTCTTCCCTGGAGTTCCTGGCTGACATCAGGTAGGTCATTGTCTGGAGGTGCCTCATGGCCTTACAAGCAGCTACCCTGCACATGGCTCATGCATCCAGCTGTCTAGGTGAAAGCATTACCTGGTGTTCTCACTTGTGCTAGGAAAATGTTTCATGCCTGACCACGCACCATCCTGCAGCACCGAACAGCCTATGTCATGTGCTGAGTAGGTGGTGATTGTGCCAGATATTGCAAGTCCATGCAGTATCTCCGGGAACCATTGTATTAAATTTATAAATGGTTGATGTATGATTATGTTTTCCTCTGTGGGGGGGAGGTTACCACAGCACCTCCAGGAACTAAAAATTTGGTGTGTGGGGGGGGGGTGATTACCTTGGAGATTGTGAACAATTCCAGGAAAACCCCACTCCCTGGGATCTCTGGGTCAAACTGGGTTTTCCAGAGACTCAAATGAAGATTTGGTGTAAAAAGGCTGAGTTTAAATGGATACAGGTCTTCTTTCTGCTCCAGCAAATAGCTGGGGCTGTCTGTCCTGGGGCGGGGGGGGCGGGGGGAGGGGGGAGAAGAGGCCCAAACCTAGCAGAAGGTTGGGACAAGACTTTGGCCTGCTAGGGGCTTGTAAGACTGAGGGGTGATTGTGGTATTTAGTGTGTTTAAAATCTGTTTATTGTTTTTTACATGTTCTCTGTAATGCTTTTACCTGAAGAATAAATGTGTTTGCTTAGAAAGAGCTGTGTGGGACTGCTGACAATACACTGTTCACAGCCATCAGAGAGACAGCAATACACAGGTGCCGGAAGTTAGGCAGGCAGCTTGCTGGGGCTATTGCAGTCTAAGGCAGCTTTAAAACCTCTGGTCAGGAGGGAGTGGGACATGGGTCACTACCCAGAGACCGGCGATAACTGGAGACCTGAGACCTGATTGGGCACTGCTGGAGCGGCCCAAGGGAATGTGTGTGTGGTGGGGGGAGGAGGGATACAGACACAGGTAACTACACCAGTATTTTCCCCTTTATTATACCTCATCTGGTGGGGGTTTACGTGTTTTTTGTCCCTGTTTGCAGCCGTGATGGGATCGCGCCATTTCCCAGCTCGCACTGTGCTGTTTGAGAGGGAGCTGAGTGGAGTGACTTACCGCATGCCAGCACTGCTCTACATCCCCTGCATGACAAAGCTGTTAGCCTTTGCTGAGGAGAGGCTGAGTACTGATGATGCCCATGCAAACCTGCTGGTGCTAAGACGAGGGACCTTCTATAGGAAGTACGTAGAGGTGAGTGGCAAGGCTGATGCTGTTAAATCAATTAATGGGGCAGCTACCTCGAACAACCAAATAGTTAGGGCGAGATCTGGGGGAGTCGCCATGGCTGGCTCTACATCACTCTTTCCCACCCCACTGGGACAGCAGACCAATGGGGTGTTTAGCTGAAACAGACAACCCTGTGTAACATGATATCACTTAGAGCAGCCTGAAGGGTTTTCTCTGCGGGGCTTTAAAATGAGAAAGGATAGATAAAGATGACATGACCTGAACTTGTTCCCACCCATGGGTCCTGCCTCGGGCATGACATGACCCAAGGAGCAGGCCCAACACGCCTGTCTGTTGTGTAAGTTGCTGTGAGGTATGCAGAACTGCCATTTTCATAAAGGCAGCAACACCTCCAGCTCCAGCACAGAGAGCAACCAAAAAGAGGATGGTGACTGGCCAGAGCTATAAAGTCAGCGTGGGACAATGGCTGAGGTGACCTGGTTTGTGAGGGAACAGACAAAGGCCACAGTTCAGGAGAAAAGATGGGTGAGAGAGAGTCAATGAGAATCAGTAACCCCGTCCTGCCCTCTCCTGCTAGTGGGAAGACATGACAGCACTGGAGACTGCAACCTTGAAGCACCATCTGTCTATGAATCCCTGTCCTGTCTACGATGAATTCACAGGCATTGTCTTCCTCTTCTTCACTGCTGTGCTGGGCAAGACTCCCGAGGCCTATCAGATCATCACAGGCCAGAATGTCGCCCGCCTCTGCTACGTGTCCAGTTCTGACCAGGGGCGGAGCTGGAGCAAGGTTACTGATTTGACACAGCAGGTCATTGGCACGTCCATTACAGGTAAAGATCCGAAGAGCTAGGCAGGGGCAAGAGAGAACGAAGGGGTTCAGAGGTGGCTGGGCAAAGTGCTGTCTCCTGGCTTCCTAAGAAGCTGTGTTGGGGAGTCAGTCAGAAGGAAGCGCACTTCCTGCAGCCTGGAGCTTTGCTTGTCCGGCATTGGTAAATGGCCAGGCCCAAGGCAATAGGAACAGCAGGAAAGAATGAGCAGAGTCACCAGGGTCAGGAGAGAAGGTGAGGAGGTGGAGCATGGGAGAGAGTCAATATTTGCAAGGTTCTCTCTCTTTTGATCAGTTGTTGCCATGGCAAGATACTTTAGGGGAAAGAGCCTGATCAGCTGGGCTTGCGCCTCCCCTCAGTTGCCGCTGGAGAAGCTTTGCTTGCCTTAGGCTCTGCATCCCATGCTCGGTGGGCTGAGGTAACAACACAGGACTCAATGACATTCCTGGCTCTCAGCTCAGGTTCTAGTGGACATGTGGGCTTCTCACAAGTAGCACCATCAATGACATCCTTGGCAAAGAGGCTGAGGAGTGAATGAAGCTGTAGACAGAACTACCCTTTTCCCTGGAGAACTGGTCTCTGGAGCTCAGGAGACAGGCACAATGAAGTGGTGCATAAGGGATGCTGGTGCTGCCACATGCTGTGCTGAGGACATCAAACTCAAAGGCTCAGCCCCTGACCCTAGCACTAAGTGCACTTCTAAGGGAAAGACAGTTAGGGGGAGAAGATGGAGAGAGTAGATGGGAAGGTTTCCAACATCGGTCTTTTCTTTTCTGCACAGATTGGGCCACTTTTGCTCTAGGCCCTGGACATGGAATTCAGCTCAAGTCAGGACGACTGCTGGTTCCAGCCTACACTTACCACTTCGATTGCAAGGAGTGCTTTGGGAAGCTCTGCAAGACAACCCCTCACTCCTTCACCTTCTACAGCGATGACCACAGCCAGAGATGGCGCTTCGGCGAGTTCATCCCCAACCTGCCCACTGTGGAATGTCAGATGGTCTCCGTGGATGAGGAGGATGGCAGCAATGTCCTCTACTGCAATGCCAGAAGCTCCTTGGGCTTCAGAGTGCAGGCGCTGAGCACGGATGATGGAGCAGTTTTCCACTTGGGCCAGCTTGTTCAGCAGCTTGTAGAGCCCCCCCATGGCTGTCATGGGAGTATCATTGGCTTCCCAGCCCCTCTCTTTTATGCCCCAAGCAGCCCTCATTCACAGTGGAGCACGCCTTGGTCTATCAATGGCCTAGACTGCCTACTGCTGTCTAGAAAAAACACTAGACACTGTTATCTCCCTCTCTGTGATATGGCTGTTGAAAACCCAGCAGCCATGTCTTTGGGCAGCCAGCTGCAGGACCACCAACAGCCGGCAGGGTCTAAAGAGCGCAGTCCTTCCAGCAACCATCATGAGATCCATGATTCCATGTCCTCAGCTGTGTCATGTGGAGGTCAGGGGCAGCCTGAACCAGGAGCTGCTTCCAAATCCACTTTCCGCTTCCAGACCCCAACATGGGTGCTCTATTCCCATCCAACAAGCTCCAGGTCTCGAGTCAACATGGGCGTCTATCTCAGTACATTCCCCAGGGATGCAGATAGCTGGACAGAGCCCTGGGTTATTTATGAAGGCCCCAGAGCCTACTCAGATCTGGCCTACATTGAACTGACCTACTCTGAGTTCTCAGCCACTGGGATCCCAGCCATAACATTTGCTTGCCTGTATGAAAATGGGACGAGGTCGCCCTATGAGCAGATCTCCTTCAGCATGTTCACGCTGTATGATGTGATTCAGAACATCCCCCTGAAAGCCACATCACCAGACCCAAAGCGCCACTTGTATAAGAAAAAAAGGGGGAGGAGTTGTGTCACCACCTAAAGCTCCAACTCCACAGCACTCAGGAGCTAAAAGTGTGGGATGGAACTCACTACACGGTGGCATGAAGGATGCCTAATTATTTGTATTCAGACTGATAGTGGGCCAAATCCTAAGCTGCTGTAAGCAAGCATAGCTCCCCTGCCATGAGTGCAGGTATGCTGCCTTACACCAGCTGAGGAGCTGACCCACACCTTCATCGGTGAAAACATCAAAGGCCCAAGCTGCAGACACATATTCACATATCCTACACAAGTCAACGGGACTAGAACATGCATAATAGAGCTTGCTTGCGTAAGCAAATGCTTGCAGTCAGGCTCAAGCCCAATGTATGGTTTAATATCCTAGAAGGATCTGTTACCCATATATTACAGTGCAGCTATGCAGGAACACTGTATATTTTTACAAGTAATCACAAAACATTGTGCACTTTTACTTAAAGGGGACTCACTTTTAAATAAGAGAGAAACATCCTGATGTGCGATTGCTCTAAGATACAGTGAGCCTGATTCAGCAGTGCCTTGAGCTCTGTGCAGTAGTATGCAGCACTGCAAAATGCTCCTACCAGTCTCCGGGGTAACAATATTGCACCCCTGCTGCACAGGTGTAAATGACACCACAAGGTACCATGCGGCATGAGACCCAGAGACCCAATGGCAAGAAAACTAGACGTTACAGAAAATGATCCGTGCTGCTCGTTCATTACCAGCTAGAATAGACGTGCCCAGTTGTGGCATCTGTATCAGTGCATCAGAAAGCCTGCAGAAACTTCAGCTGCAACTAGCCATGGCTCCTTTGTATAGGAACTGTGAAAACACCCTTTTTATCTGTCAAGCCTGGGGCTAGTCTCTGTCATGGCCTCATCAGAGGGATGGTTTTGCTATGTAAAATTCCCCAGCTAGTGAAGACTTGTTGTCAAATGAAGTGAACTTTGGCCATAAGAGCAGGTATAAGCCCAAGGAAGGATTAGAGGAGAAGGAACTAAGACTGCCTCAGCATCAGTCACAGCTCTGCCACAGGCAATGTGTGGCCATGGGCATGTCCCTCAGGTTTGAACACTTTGGCCGAGGTCTGGCTAGACTGCAGTCCGAGATGTGACTGCAGCACTGCAGTGATCTAGCTTGGCTCAAGACAGCATGGGTACGGCTAGTCATGAAGCTGTGGTACTTGTGTCACTGCTGCCGCCCTGCTCTTGCTGTTCAGGACAGCCAGATTAAAGCTCACTTGGGTAGGGCTACTCGTGCGTCACTGGTCAACTGGTGCCTATCAGTATTATTAATAAATTGTGCATGTGGGAACAAAGTGTAGTCAGTGGCCTTTTGATCTGACCATTGTAGACTACACAGCAGGGGACTAGAGGTCCCTTATTTGAGATTATATATCAGCATGGTGGAACTGCAGATGCACAATGCAATCTTGTGGCCTGAAATTAACACTGTATGTACTCCAATAATAGTGTAGGTGTGTCATGCCCCAGGTCCTGTTCATGAGGTTAGCTGCATATCATATAGCAGAATCCCTCCCGTTTGGAAAAGTTTGCAAATGAGTGGTGTCATGGTATAATTCCCCACTCTGAACCTTAGCGTCCAAAAGATGGGGTACCAGCATGAATTCCTCTAAGCTCAATTACCAGCTTAGTGCTGCCACCAACCAGGAATTCCAGTGCCTGGTACACTCTGGTCCCCCCAAAACCTGGCCCGGGGACCCCCAAGACCCAGACCCTCTGGATCTTAACACAAGGAAAGTAAACCCTTTCCCTCACCGTTGCCTCTCCCAGACTTCCCCTCCCTGGGTTACCCTGGAAGATCACTGTGATTCAAACTCCTTGCATCTTAAAACAGAGAGGAAAATGCACCTTTCCCCCTCCTTCTATCTTCCCCTCCCAGATTCTCCCTGAGAGAGACAGTAATCCTAACACAGAGAGAAATTAGCCTCTCTCTCCCCCTTCCCTCCTTTCTCCCCACCAATTCCCTGGTGAATCCAGACCCAGTCCCATGGGGTCTCACCAGAATAAAAAAAACAATCAGGTTCTTAAACAAGAAAACCTTTTCATTAAAGAAAGAAAAAAAACAGTAAAAATTATCTTTGTAAATTTAAAAAAAAATGGAATAGGTACAGGGTCTTTCAGCTGTAGACACTGGGAACACCCTCCCAGCCTAAGTATACAAATACAAATTAAAATCTTTTCAGCAAAATACCAATTTGAACTCCTTTCAGCCAAATACACATTTGAACTCCTTCCAACCAAATACACATTTGCAAATAAAGAAAACAACCATAAGCCTAACTCGCTTTATCTACCTAGTACTTACTGTTTTGAATCTATAAGAACCTGTATCAGGGAGATTGGAGAGAAACCTGGTTGCACGTCTGGTCCCTCTGAGCCCCCAGAGTGAACAACAACCAAAAACTAACAGCACAGCACAAAAACTTCCCTCCCTCAAGATTTGAAAGTATCCTGTCCTCTGATTGGTCCTCGGGTCAGGTGACAGCCAGGCTTACTGAACTTGTTAACCCTTTACAGTCAGAGATATAAAGTACTTCTGTGCTATTAACTTTTCTTATCTGTTTATGACAAGTGGTGTGATGGGTTGGCCCCTCCCCCCACATCAGGGATGCCACCTGATGTGCTGGGGTCCTAGTGGTTCCACCCATTCCACCAGTCTGGGTTTCCTCACCCTGTCCTAGCTGTGCCAGGCCCTCAAGCCTTCTCCAGCATGCACACACAACTATTTGTGGGAGCAATCAGCTTAGGGATTCACCCAGCACTTGTACATAACCCTTGTGGGGAGTAAACCCAAAATAATATTGTCTTGCATCGTACAGAAAAATCTGCACAGCGGAAGCTCATAAAAATTGCCCTCTCTCTCAATGTGGAAAGAGATAGGCACAGCTTCTTGCCCCACCCCCCCAATTATGAATTGCACAAACTGGATTATGTTATAAACAAGAAATAAGTTTATTAACTACATAAGGTAAATTTTAAGTGATTATAAGGGATAGCAAACAGAGCAAAGCAGATTACTGAGCAAATAAAACATGCAAACTAAGCTTAATACACTCAAGACACAGATTTCTCACTCTAAATGTTGTTTTAGGCAAGTTGCAGAGTTTCTGTAGCTTAGAGTTCCAGTTATTTCTTTTTACAGACTAAACTCCTGTCTTATGCTATGTCTACACTACACAGCTTTTAGTGACATGGCTGTGTCGCTACCGCTGTGTCACTAAAAGGCATACAATGTAGCGGCTGTTTGTCAGCTCTCCAGCTGACAGAAAACTTCCACCCCCAACGAGTGGCGTTTGCTTTGTCAGCATGAGAGCGCTCCTGCTGACCGCGTGCTGTTCACACTGGCACTTGTTGGAGCAAAACTTTTGTCTTTTGGGGGGCAAGGTTTAACACCTCTGAAGACAAAAGTTTTGTCGTTCAGTTGCCAGTGTAGACATAGCCTTAGTCTGGACTCAGCCCTTACCTTTCCCTCAGCTCAGTTCCTTTGTCTCTTCAGGTACTTTCAGCAGTCTTTCTTCTTGTGCAGAAAGGCATTGGGGAAGAGTCCTGTTTGCCTTACTCCCCAGCCTTAAACAGAATTTACATAAGGCGAGAAGCCTTTGTCTCCAGTGGAAAAGTACCAGCAGTGTCCAAGGAGATACTTTGTACCAGGTGACATTATCACTTGACCTTGTAGTGTCAAAGCAACCATGAAACCAGGTTTATTTGCAGTGTCCACAGGAAGGAACTGCCCCGAAGATGGGAGATCCACATCTTTGAAGACTCATTGTCTTTCCCTAATGGTCCATTAAGGCTGATTGCTTACTGTCTGGTGGGTGTTTCCCAAGCACATACCCACACAATTGTAATTGTTACATAGACAATATTCCTAACTTTAGATGCAGAAACGATACATGCATACTATTTGGAGAAACACATTCAATAAATCATAACCTTCCAATGATACCTCACGTGACCCATCTTGCATAAAATATAATTTAGTTATGCCATATTCATATAACAATATTTCAATGAAGAATATGGAGTGTAATGTCACAAGTGGAGCTCATCTTCTTGCCACCCTTTCCTGTACAGACAAAAATATTGTCAAATTCTTGGCTGCATCAAAGTCTTGGGGTGTCAAGAGTGAGCAAGAGTTATGTTTCCCAACCCAGCTGGCAATTTCAGATTGCAGTTGCACTTATCCAGGTGAATTTTAAGATTTTCTAGTAGTATAAACGTAATCCATTTGAACATTTTCAAAAGTGGCCTGTGATTTTGGTTACCTCTATCTTTAGGTATCCACCTTGGACCTGACTTTCAGAAGTGCTGAACACTCCCCATTTTTTCCAGTTAAGTCAATGGGAGCTTTGGATGCTCAGTGTCTCTTAAAATTAGGTCTAAATTTTCACAAGTTGAGTAGCCAAAAATTGAGGCACCCTGAATCATGGCATTACTATCCTTGATGCATGAGGGAGTGCCCACTTTCCTTGTGTCTAAGTAATCTTATGCCAAACAGACTGAAATGAAATAAACATGTTACTGAATATAACCACTGTCCCCAATCCTGCAGAGATTTATTCACAGGCTTAATTTTGTGCACCAGAAGTAGCTCTGTTGATTTCAGTAGTACTATTCATGGTGTGTAAAGTTATGCATGTGTTAATCATTGCAGGATCAGGGCTTTCACATTGTCAAGGCTTTCTTTGCAATAGGAAGGGTTAGAATATTCATTTTATTTATGTTTATTTTAACCAAAATCTTAGATTCTTGAGAGCACAGCAAGCTCCATAGAAACTTCTGTGTCTCAGTAAACATGTATAGTTATTGTCAATATTATGGCTAGTTATCTTCATAACTTTGTATCACTAGGTGGTGCGTGTCACTCCTTTTTGTTATACATGATGGGCATCCGATCAATGTTCTGTATCAGAGATGACAATTCATACTTTAGTGGAGGGAAGGATGGACTACAATCTCTGTGCCTTTTTGTTTCAGGTATTGAAAACCTGCCCTGTGATTTGCGAAGGAACTTCCAGCTGATGCGTGAACTGGATCAAAGAACAGAAGGTATGCTAAGGTATTCCAGTAAGCAGTCAGAATAGAGAGCTTTCATCTGAAGTAGCATAACAATCCCACTGGGGTTTGGCATGACTATGAGGTATGGAAGAGCAAAACTTTGGTTTTGGAGACAAGATTTACCTATGCTGTAAAGGTACAAATGCTAATATACTCACATAGTAAATATGAGAACTTATACTCTCCTTCTTTCCATGCTCTAGTCCAAGGGTCGGCAACCTTTCAGAAGTGGTGTGCCGAGTCATCATTTATTCACTCTAATTTAAGGTTTCGCGTGCCAGTAATACATTTTAACATTTTCAGAAGGTCTCTTTCTATAAGTCTATAATATATAACTAAACTATTGTTGTATGTAAAGTAAATAAGGTTTTTACAATGTTTAAGAAGCTTCATTTAAAATTAAATTATAATGCCGAGCCCCCCGAACCGGTGGCCAGGACCCGGGCAGTGTGAGTGCCACTGAGAATCAGCTCGTATGCCGCCTTCGGCACACGTGCCATAGGTTGCCTACCCCTGTTCTAGTCAATAAATCAAACCAACGAACTTTTATTATAGATTGATTTTTTTAACCAATTATATCCGTGTTTATTATCGAATTGTTCCAGCAGCAATGCCTCACTACATATAGGTGAAGAGTCTTTCTTAATCTTTATTCTACAACATTTTATTTTGTGATAGATTCAGGTGGCAGCATTTATACTTTTGGAGGTCACACATAAGTTGTATATACTCAATCATAAGCCGGTTTGTTTGTAAGGCGACCGTCCCAAGATGGATAAGTAAAAATGGAAAATTTTTATGACCTGTTCATAAGCCAACCCTATAATTCAGGGGTCAGCAAACTTTGGCTCCGAGGCCATCAGGATAAGTCGCTTGTGGGCCAAGATGGTTTGTTTACCTTGAGCGTCCGCAGGCATGGAGGTAAACCTAAGTAAACAAAGTGTCCCAGTGCACCAGCTGCTTACCCTGATGGGCCAGGACAGCAACTGGTGGGGAAATTTTTTGGGGCGGAGAAGCTGAGGGTCAAGGGAGTAACCCCTGTGACCATCCCCCACAGGACCCCACCCCTAGCCTGAGACCCCCACACTCTCCTCATCCCATCCCTTCCCACCTTATCTGGGGAGAGCCAGGGGAGGATGTCTCTGGCCTGGCTGGAGCTGCTCCGGCAGGGTGGGCAGCACAGCCGCAGCCTGCTCCGGTGGGCCAGACCGGGTGGTGCGGCCACCGCATGTTCCAGCGGGCTGGGCCAGGCAACATGGCCACAGTGTGTTCTGGTCGGCCGGGCGGCGTGGCCACAGCCTGCTCGGAGGGGGAGGAGGGGCACGGCGGTGGCTTGTCAGCCCCAGAACTGCAGCTGCTTCGGAGGCTGGGGGGAGAGCAGCGTGGCCAGAAACGGAGAGACTCTGGCCCTGCCTCTTCCCTTCTGGCTTTTCTGGCTGTGCTACCTCTGTTGGGAGAGTGGCTGTGTCCCACCTCTCCCTCTCTATACCAGTTCATAAGCCAACCTCCTTCTCTGATGCTTTCCTTATTTACTAAAAAAATTCAGCTTATGAATGAGTATATACGGTAGCTTCTAGTATCTGTCCATATATAAATATACCCTATAAAACTGGCGTGAACACTGCATGGATGTCATCACAACAGAGGAGGGAAAGTATGTGTAACCTGATGGCAAAGTAGTAGAATATTGCTTATCTTTTGAGACATTCATGTTTAACTTTTGGATGTGAGCTTTCAAACAGTGTATGGCTGTTATTGCCAAATGAGTTTCCTTTCTGTTGAAATGGCATTGGAAGGAAAGAGAGATGGCAGCACAGAAGTTAGCAAATTCTCACACTCAGAATGAAACTGAACAAATGTTGAAACCCATGAACTGGAGTCAGTGAGTTCAGTTCTGATCTCACAAGAGTAGCTCCACTGAGGTCAGTGGAAAACTGCTGAGTGCAGTATCAGATCTGGGTAGGGTGAATCTTTTTTGTGATTTCCTAAAAAGAATACATACATTAGTTTTTGAAGGGGTTCAGGCACCATGGTAATTGGGATCATAAGGTAAGTACAGTCGCTAGCTAGAAAGTATTTCATTTATTAAATTAATTCTCGTGTAATTTTACTGCCTGTTTTCTTTTCAGATAAGAAAGCAGAAATTGACAGCCTTGCAGCACAGTACATTTCAACAGTGAAGCACTTGTTGCCGGAGCAGCGGGTGGAGTACCTCCAGAAGATTCAGAACGCTTATTGTAAATGTAAAGAGTACAGTGATGACAAAGTGCAGCTAGCCATGCAGACCTATGAGATGGTGAGAATTAAGTGCACACGTGCTGTGATTGTGATCAGTGAGATTCTTGCAAGTGTAATCATAAACTAAGAAGGAGCTTTTGGGTTTTTTGCTGAAGTATCTATATTTGGGTTGACTCTGTTACTGACAGAGCAGTAGTTCTGTTAAGACACATTATTTTCTGTTTTACCATTGTCTTACCAAGAAAACTCCAGTTTTCCTTTTGTTCCGTTAGTTGTGTGTCAAACAAACTTCCATTGTGAGTACCCCACAGCTGTATGGTTTGTTAGTCACTGCTGTGATTTGTACTGCCCATCTGCAGTGTAATATAGCACCAGCAACTTGAAATTGCTCCCATTCTTTGCTGTTTCCTGTTGCATTTGTTGAGTTAACATCAAAGATGCTGTTGGTAAAGTCCAGGGAATATGAAGGATTAAGGAAAAGTGTCTATCATTACTTTAGTATCTAGATGAGTCCATAGGACAGATATGCACAGGGAGCATGAATGGAAGCTTTCCTGCACTGTCCCAGCCTTCTGTCTCAACCTTGACCTGGCAGGTGAGATAGGAAAGTAGTTAATTCTTAATCTTCGTTCCCAGTACTGGCTTAGACTGACAAACACGATGTCAGTTGAGATGGTGGCTCTTGAAGTATGTTCACTAGTTTTCGAATCAAGCCAGAACTCATTTGAGGCTGATTAATAGTAACAGCTACTGATCTTTGCTGACTTCATTCAGTTTTGAATTAATAAACCAGAATTGAAAGACTCTCCCATTACAAATCCCCTGAGCTGTGCAGTCCTCCAGTATTAGTGGTGTAGTATTCTTGGGGGTTTTAAATAAGTGCTGTTATTGATGGCACTGGAGTCCTCTCCTCATCCACAGCACAAGCAGAGTTTTCTCTTGTCACTCCAATATTATGCCTTAGCCCTGCCATTAGAATGATCATCCCTAAAGGCAAGAAAGTTGTTCACCAGCCCATTTGACTCTGACCTCTTTTCAGAAATTGCTACCAATGTCTCTTGTGATGAAGACACCTGCCCATAGGGACTGGAGTGAGACCAGCCCAATTTCACATAGATCGCAGAACAGGTGTCAGTACTAACTTTCAAATGCCATCATCTTGGCAAGTTTGATTCCAACACATCATGCTATTCAATCCTCCTCTAGTAGTAATATTTTATTAGGTGATTATTTTTATTTAAAGACTGTTGTCCCACTCTGTATTGATCTTCATTTATAAATAGTTCATAAAGAGTTAGTACATGATTATTAAATGTTTAATTAATTGTTTGCTTTTACTAGGGCTTACAGCGATCTGTGATAACACTTTCCACTGACGTGCTTTGAACCATCTATAACACATACTACTCATGTCTGCAACATGTTTATAACAGCTATTAATACTTTATTAACCTATTATAAATAATGTATAATGGACCCTTTATTGTAAAGTATAACCGTGTATCAGTCCAAGGAAACATAGAATCTCAGGGTTGGAAGGGACCTCAGGAGGTCATCTAGTCCAAGCCCCTGCTCAAAGCAGGACCAATCCCCAACTAAATCATCCCAGCCAGGGCTTTGTCAAGCCTGACCTTAAAAACCTCTAAGGAAGGAAGATTTCACCACCTCCCTAGGTAACCCATTCCAGTGCTTCACCACACTCATAGTGAAAAAGTTTTTTCCTAACATCCAACCTAAACCTCCCCCACTGTAACTTGAGACAATTGCTTCTTGTTCTGTCATCTGCCACCACTGAGAACAGCCTAGCTCCATCCTCTTTGGAACTCTCTTTCAGGTAGTTGAAAGCAGCTATCAAATCCCCCCTCATTCTTCTCTTCTGCAGACTAAACAGTCCCAGTTCCCTCAGCCTCTCCTCATAAGTCATATGCTCCAACCCCCTACTCATTTTTGTTGCCCTCCGCTGGACTCTTTCCAATTTTTCCCCATCCTTCTTGTAGTGTGGGGCCCAAAACTGGACGCAGTACTCCAGATGA
The DNA here is from genome assembly GCF_025201925.1 of Gopherus flavomarginatus. Taxonomy (NCBI): domain Eukaryota; kingdom Metazoa; phylum Chordata; order Testudines; family Testudinidae; genus Gopherus; species Gopherus flavomarginatus. The sequence continues at coordinate 58,775,060 of NC_066624.1, forward strand.
GGCCTCACCAATGTCAAACAGAGGGGAATAATCATGTCCCTTGATCTGCTGGCAATGCCCCTACTTATACAGCCCAAAATGCAGTTAGCCTTGGCAACAAGGGCACACTGTCGACTCATATCCAGCTTCTCGTCCACTGTAACCCCTCGGTCCTTTTCTGCACAACTGCTGCCTAGCCATTCGGTCCCTAGCCTGTAGCAGTGCCTGGGATTCTTCTGTCCTAAGTGCAGGCCTCCGCACTTGTCCTTGTTGAACCTCATCAGGAAGGACATGCTTAGTAAGGGTGAGTTGCCTCAGTGTGCCCTGAACTGTTAGAGTCCCACCTGCTAGAATAGCTGGGATTTTTTTAGTGGGTTTGTTGAAGTTTTTTTCAGCCATGTAGTTTCTCTCCCATGCAGGTAGATAAACACATCCGACGGCTGGATGCAGACTTGGCACGATTTGAAGCAGATCTGAAGGATAAGTTGGAAGGCAGTGACTTTGAAAGCCCTGGAGGTCGAGGCCTGAAAAGTGCGTGAGTTATTTTTAATGTGACCACAAAATCTCACTCAGTGCTGGAAAACCTTGCTGTAAATATGCATATCCAGTGTAGTGCAGAAGGGCTGTGATGGAGCAGACATAACTTTTTTTTTAAGCTTTGGTGTGTGTTTTTTTTATTTTATTTTATTTTATGCTTTTAAAAGGTTTAGGTAATTTTGACAAAATGCCACCATTTGGTAGGCAGAGGAAGAAAGAATCTAGTTTAGAGCCCTCTTAACCGTTCTTGCTGGAAGCTGGTCCCTTGCCTCGCTGAGTCAGCATATCCTGAAATAGTCCTTTCTCTAGGTCACTGGTTATAAGCACTGCTACAAATGAAGCTGAGTGTGGTGGCAAGAGTCATATCCACAGTCTGTAGCTCTTAAAACTTTGAAACTAAAGCATCTGTTCTGAGTTGAGCAAACTTTGTCTCAGCTGTGCCTTGCCTTGAGAAGTAAAAGACATTGGGGTGGGAGAGGATGATTTTCTCATTAAGAAAAAATATTGATTAAAATAAAGTTAGGATTTTATTTCTAACTTAAAGAGTCCAGTGTAACCTGATGACAATAGGACATTTTAAGAGTTAAAAGAAAATGCCTGTTTTTTTAATATAGATTAGAAATTTTAAATGGCAAAAAGCCAAATAAAATACAGTAAACAATTAACACTGTACAACTGTTCTTTCCTTTAAATTGCTAAGGACATGGTTTTGAAGTCTGTTTGGTGGGTGCTGGTGATGGCATGTGTCTGTTGCACCCTGATTAATAATGCACAGTCCTTGGATGGGAAGATGTTCAGTGTGTTTTTAAAGCACTCTTTTACTAAACCGTTCGTTGAATATACAGTACCAGGCCAAGTTCCAGGTGACTCCTGTGCAACTCTATTGACTTGTGTTATGAGGCTGAACAAGTTGCAAACCAGAACAGAAGTTGAGACTGTGTGTTTGATATAGTATGTGTAAATTATACATATTTTTAATATCCAAAGAGCCTTGTACATAAAGAGTCTGCAAAACAGAAGTTTAAAATAATAGGAGCACAGATAAAAGCATCCAATGTTTTTTCTGGGGTGCCCTTTAATTTGAAATAATTTTGGCTTTCAGAGGGACGAAGTCAAAAGGACAAGAGAGGCTCCCGGGGTCGAGGCAGGCGAACATCTGAAGAAGATACTCCAAAGAAGAAAAAACTAAAAGGAAGGTAAGAGACAAACAATCACAGCTTTTCTGGCTTTATGGAAAAGCTTTGTAAATTTATAAAATACTAAGCCAAACCTTCCTGGTCCTTTTGATGACACTTCCAGCTGAACAGTTTGTATTCCCAGACCATTCTTCTACTCAGACTGCATTTTAAATATGTCCTCTCTTCATGCTTTCCTCTGGCACCAGTGTCAAGATATCTTTGCATTATTAAGTTCTCATACACTGAGCAAGGCGTTAATATGGCTGGAACAGTATCTGTATCTGAGGTGGCAAGAATGCAGTCTCTGTTGCTTTCTGCAAATGTAAAGAAAAGTAGCTTAGCATTTTTGTGTGTGGCCATTTGTACTAGTTTACACTGAGCTGGCTTGCAGATAATGGTGACCTGCTCATTCTGAGGTATATTGTGATGTTGCATCACTCTCCCAGAAATCCTGGGGCATTCTTGGAATCATTTCCTGGTATTCTACATCATAGGGTAGGTATCCTAAATAATCGTGAGTCACCTAATCCAGTCCCTTGAAGCAAGCAGGAAAGAATCTCAGATCTACTTTTCATATGCTGTAATTAACAGGACACTGTCAATTTGAATATTTTGAAAGTGATGACAAAAATAATTCCAGTTTCTTATAAGGCATCCTTAAACAGCACTGCATAATATCATAAAAATATTATTTTAAAAAATTATAAGGCTTATATTGCTCCTGTTAATGTCTATAATGGTGTTTTCAGCAAGGAAGAAACTGATTATATGCAAAGTGCTGCCAAATGCACAAATAAATGAACTGGAAAAATAGAGGAATATTACATTCCTTCAGTTGTAGCAATCTTGGCTGTTACTTGAAACCAGAGTTCAAAATTTTCTGATAGAAATATGATTTTTAAGCTACTACTGAAAAGGATCGATTCTTGTCACATTCCTGTTGTTTCTAGTTGGTCATCAATGCAGTTTTGCTATACTTATCATTGCTATCTAAATAGTACTCCCTTTATTTGTATGTATTGTATGCTGCAAATTATTCTTCCAGTTCTTTACATTAAACCTCATATAATTTTGTTTTGACCAATGCTCAAAATTATCCAGATTATTTATATTTTTAATGAATATATTTTCTAAACCTTCATAATTGATTTTAAGCTTAAGATATATTTAAAGCTAAATTTTCAAGTGAAACTAGTTATCTATGAAATATACAGTTTTAAATGAGCAAAAGTAATTTCTCTCACTTAACATTCAATAGTATTGTTTCCTCCACAGTTCTGAGTTTGCTGATACCATCCTGTCTGTTCACCCCTCGGATGTCCTAGACATGCCAGTGGATCCCAATGAACCCACATATTGCTTGTGCCACCAGGTGTCCTATGGAGAAATGATTGGCTGTGACAATCCCGATGTAAGTACCTAAGATGAGTTATACCTTGCAAAGAACATAAAATGCAATAAGAAGAGGTTCTTTAAATACATTAGGAGCAAGGGAAAGAAAAAAGAAAGTGTAGGTCCTTTACTTAGCAGGGAAAGGGAACTAATAACTGAGGACATCTAGAAAGCTGAGCTGCTTAATGTCTATTTTGCTTTATTCTTCACTAAAAAGGTTAATGATGACCAGATACTCAACACAATTAATATTGACAACCAACAGGAAGGCATGCAGGGCAAAATAGGGATAGAACAGGTTAAAGACTATTTAGATAAGTTAGATGTATTCAGGTCACCAAAGCCTAATGAAATTCATCCTAGGGGACTTAAGGAACTAGCTGAAGCAATCTCAGAGCCGTTACCAATTATGTTTGAGAACTCCTGGAGGATGGGAAAGGTCCAAAAAGACTGGAGAAGGGCCAACATAGTACCTATTTTTAAAAAGAGGAACGAGGACCCAGAGAATTATAGACCAGTTAGCCTAACTGCAGTATCTGAAAAGGTACTGGAGCAAATTATTAAACAATCAATTTGTAATCACCTGGTGTATAATAGGCTCATAAGAAATAGCATGGATTTGTCAAGAACAAATCATGCCAAACCAACGTAATTTCTTTCTTTGATAGAATTGCTGACATAGTGGATGAGGGGAGCAGTAGATGTGTTATATCTTAATTTTAGTGAGGCTTTGGTACAGTTCCAAACGTCATTCTCATAAGCAAACTAAGGATATGTGGTCTAGATTAAATTACTATAAGGTGGGTGCACAACTGGTTGAAAGATCATATTCAAAGAGTAGTTATCAGTGGTTTGCTGTCAAATGGGAGGGTGAATCTAATGGGGTCCAGCAGGTGTCCATCCTGGTCTGGTTCTCTTCAATATTTTCATTAATGAATTGGGTAATGGAGTGGAGGGTATGCTTATAATATTTGCAGATGACACCAAGTTTGGAGGGGAGGTGGCTTTGTAATAATTTTGGAAGACAGGTTTAAAATTCAAAATGACTTTGACAAATTGGAGAATTGGTTTGAATTCAATAAGATGAAATTCAATAAAGACAAGTGCAAAATACTTCACTTCAGAAGGAAAAATAAAATGCACAACTACAAAATGGGGAATAACTGGCTAGGTGGTAGTACTGCTGAAAAAAATCGGGGTTATAGTCAATCGCAAATTGAATATGAGTCAACAGTGTGATGATGCAGTTGTGAAAAAGGCTAATATTCTGGGCTGTATTAACAGTAGTGTTGTATGTAAGACATGAGAGGTAACTGTCATACTCTTCTTGGCACTAGTGAGATCGCAGATGTAGTACTGTGTCCAGCTGTGGGCCCCACAGCTTCAGAAAGAAGAGGACAAACTGGAGAGAGTCCAGAGGAGAGCAACAAAAATGATAAGAGGTTTAGAAAACCTGGACTATGAGGAATAGGCTTCCAAGGGAGGTCATGGAGTCCCCATCATTGGAAGCTTTTAAAAACAAGTTAGACAAACACCTGTCAAGGATGGTTTAGGTTTATTTGGTCCTGCCATGGTGCAGGGGATTGGATTTTAATTTTTTAAGGTCCCTTTCAGCCATGGCTTGTATTTTTTGAAGGTACACTCTGGATATCTGTTCTTACAGTGCCCTGCATAACTTCACAGCACAAATACATCTGATGAGATAACCTGCAATAGTAGGCCATCCTTTCCTAGTTTTATAAGTGTTTCTCTTCTTTCTGTTTTCCTGAACTGCAGTGTCCAATTGAGTGGTTTCACTTCGCTTGTGTGGACCTCACCACAAAACCAAAAGGAAAATGGTAAGTAGGAGGCACAGGTTCTGTTTGTTGAGTCTCTTCTTGACTGCTTCTCTCCAATCATGAAAAAAATTAAATTTTGACATCTTAACTAATCTTGGTGCATGAGTTTTGCTCTCACTAATATAGAAACCATCGAATCATAGAACTGAAAGGGACCTCGAGAGGACTAGATGCAGGCTTGTAACATACGTTGTAAGAGAATTGTATTTGTCTGGATGTACGTGATACATTAGGAAACATCTATTCTTATCTCTAAAGTCTGCTTCTATTGGAGTCTGACAAAACTCCGATAGGTTTTAATAGGCTTAGGCCATATCTATGCTACCGGCTAAATCGGCATCGCTGCAGGTTGCAGCAGTGTCAATTTTGTGAGTCTGGTGAAGACGCACTAAGTCAATGGGAGAGCACTGTCCCATCGACATCTGTGCTCAACCTCCCCCCGAGGTGGAAGACTGGGAGAATGTCTGCCATGGACATACCGTGGTGTAACAGCCGCTGTGAGTCAACCTAAGTTATGTGGACTTTGGTCACGTGATTTACGTAATTGAACTAGTGTAACTTAGATCGACTTACAGCATTAGTGTAGACCAGCCATTAGAATAAGGCCTTAACAAGATATTTCAGGTTGCAAGCATTTACAAGATAACAGCCTAATCAGAACAGTTAACATGTGTTTGCGCAGCTGTATGTACATCACATTCCTGCAGTGCTATTGTTAAAATTGGGAGAGTATGTTTGTGCTTTTCCCCTGTCTTCGGAAGCTTGTAACTTTTATGAGATTTTTTTCCTTCAGGCTGTTTTTTTCCATGTGTGGTCTCACCTCAAAAAGAAGGGGTAATTTATTTGGTTCATCTATTTTTTTAAGAACATATAAGTTACAGCAAGGAGGTATCTTTCACACTTAAAAAAAATTCAGTTTTTTTCTGTTCAGATAACTAAAACCAGATTTGTTTTAAAATGGGGCTGAGGATTCCCCTTCTGCCACTTTCACCCTCCAAACACCACAGCTCCTTTGCTAGTTGTTCAAATTTCCTGGACTCATCTCAATGAAATGTCTTTCCCCCATATTTGTGCTCTGTAATATTACAGCATCAACAAAAGAAATTGACATCCATATAGTGGATTTTATTTCCTTCTCCAAAACAGTGAAGAGTTCCCAGGCAAAATATTTATCTGTTGAACCTTAATACTATTCTTCTCTGTCCCTAGGTTCTGTCCCCGTTGTGTTCAGGAAAGGAAGAAAAAGAAGTAAGGAAGGGGAATGTACACTGAATACAGAAGGAGTTTAATATATTACTTTCTTACATGTTGCAATATTATCTTTTAGTTTTTGACCTACCTTCTTCCTTGTTTTGATTTGATATTTAATTGTCCAACAGTCAGTTGTAATTCTTATTTAAAAAGATGACGATGACTTGGTGAGGGAGGGTAGGATTTTTGAGAAAGTTACCACAGAGATTTTATTTAAGTTATTTTCACACAGCACTGACAGCTGTTACTATGAAATACTTGGAGCAGCCCGCAGCTGGAATTTTTGCTAATACATTGGAATCTGTGAAACTGCCTAAGGCATTTCAGGGGAATGAGAAAGCTACATTTTCAGCATGGTGGATTGCCACTACCTAAATAGTGCAGGCATGAAGCTATACATAATGTATATGAAGGATCTCTATATAACTGCAACCTGCATGAAGTACATTCATACATTTAGGAGTGAAGTCCATTTTTTGTGTATGTGTACAGTCCTGTAGCACTGAAAGCAACATGCAGGCCAGTATCTTATTTCCCCAAAGCGAAGTATTGTATGTAATTTTGGTGAAGCATGCTCAGTGTATCTGAAGTTACACATCTCTTTTTATTGAGAATTATTTCTGTTCAATTTTGCATTGCTGCCTTTGGACTTGATCCAGCTCCCACATCCAGGCCCCTCTTTTGAATTCCTTTCTCCTCTCAAACATTTGTCCATTCTGGAGGAAAATCGTTTTTAAGTAGCAAGAGATCTGCCCTGGATTGTGTCATACTGACAGTGGTTGCAAGAGCGAGTGCAGACCTTCCTGCCAACGTCACATTTCTCTGGAAATGCTTTAAGTTCTTTACAGTGAAGACAAAACCTAGTGTGGTGTTATGAAGATAGTGGGGTCAGATTTACTCATGAAATAAAATTAAGGCCTGTTTACATTACTTATCTCTATGTTGCACTTTGGTAAATAATCAGGAAAACAAGTTTTAGGAGGAGAATAATATTGTAATAAGATACAGATTCTTGTGATGGTGCATCAAACCTGAGATGAAGTCATTGACTTTAACCCTATTGCATTTTTTCTGATTTTAATCAGCATCCATCATGAACCACTGCTAATAAAACAGAAGTCCACACAGCAGGAATGTTTTAAAAGGGACATCTTGCTTGTTTGGTGAGAGATCTGCATGCTTTTGATTTGAGTTGCCTTTCAGGTTGACAGACAAAAAGTGAATTTTGCTATCATTAGAGTCTCATACCCTACAGTGGAAGGAAGACAGAAGTCTAAGAGGAAGAAAAGAAAATATTCCATATAAGTCATAGAATATTAGGGTTGGAAGGGACCTCAAGAGATCATCTACTCCAACCCCCTGCTCAAAGCAGGACCAATCCCAAAATGACCCCTTCAAGGATTGAACTCACAACCCTGGGTTTAGCAGGCTAATGCTCAAACCACTGAGCTATCATTCACCCTCCTATAAGTCCCTTATTCTCTTCCCCTCCTCCCTGATGCCTCCCTCAATACTGAGCTATGCTTGGTGTAGGAACTGAGAAGAGAGGTAAAGATGGGTTTGTTACTTTTGTACTTCCCATATTCTGGGATTCCACTACCTATAGCCACCAGTGGCTGTAATGGTGTAGCCCACTGTATAGACCATTGGCGTGTCAGAAAGGGGTTGCAGTATAACAGAATCAGGCCCACAGCGTTACAACAAAACAGAACAATTAATTCAAAAGACAAGCTTATATAGCACAATTCTAGTTGAAAACACAAAAAAGATAGTCTTTCTGTTACAGGAGGACCATTGAATGGTGCCCTTTGTGTGCATTTTGTGATGCAAGAATGTAAAACACAGCTCTTGCTAAGTCTCCTTTCTTGCAGTTATGCTATTTGCATTTGGCTTTGTAGGAGGTAGCAATTAAACAAAAATGTCATAGAAAACCCCTCTTGGTATTAGTGTAGTTATCTGTGAATGTATTTTGATTGTCACATCAGCTGTGGAAAAAAGTGTCTCCGGAGTTCTGTAGTTTAAACTGTGATGTACATATCCCTGTTATCACATCACTCCATATGGTATATATGAAGTTTTCATGTTCACAGGACTATGGCTTTTGCCATTTTAAAACAAACACAGCAAAAATATGTGCACAGAACTTAGCAACAGATTGTTGGAGGGAAGTGGCGAGAAAGCACAATTGCACAAAGCTGGATCTGGGAATGTAGTCAGCCCTTTTTTGTGTCTCATCTCAGAGTGTAAGAAGTGGCTCTGCCTCTGTCTGCAGAGTAAACCTTTTCGCAAATCAGCATGTAGTAAAGTAGCCAGTGAAAAACCCATACCTCATTATCCTTTTACACTGGATTACAAGTAGGAGTGTCACTGTTTTTGAAGATTGTAATACTGATGAACACTCAGGCTCCATTTCCCCATCCCTCCAATGATACAATATTGTAGGCAACACTTATTTTTAAAAAAATACTTCGTAAAATAACAACCATAAATCGTAATTGTTTGGTTAAACTGATTCTCAAAAGCCAACACATCTCTTTGGAGGTATTGCTGCATAACCAAGAAGTTACAGATCTATCAATGCAAAGCTGATTACCATAAACTTAGAGATAGTTGCTTAGGGCAGCAAATTATTTAGTGATTTTTGTCTGGGGAGCTGTAGCCTGGAAGAATGGATGCTTTCAATTTTAAGCAGGGAAGCTAAAGACCTAGAGTTAGCACTATGTTCTCAGTCCTAAGAATGAAAGGTATCTGTGGGGACCACAAACACTAGATAAGATGACATGTAGTTTGGCATGCAACCTCTGAAATGTATCAGATCATCTGAGTTGGAACAGAGTTTGAGCAATAAAGAGTGTGTTCCATATGGAACAGCTAACAAACAGAGGTTCTAATAGTAAAGTTATCACAGACTTAATAGTATCTGTTTGCCCATTCATTTCTGGGTTTAGGGGGTTTTTGCTCCTCTTTAGACAGGAAGATCAGTAGCCTTGATCTTGGTCATTAAAGAATTTTGAAGTCCTGTATTTTGAATGTGCAATGTTAAATATACATTACCTTTGTGGAGAGGGATGGACAGAACTGTGAGAGATTTAAAAGGAATGTTCCACTAAAGTTTATCAAGAAAAGCTTTTTCAGACACCTGTATATTTTGTGGTGGTCAGCTTTATCACAATTCATCCAAATTGAAGATGATGTAACTTTAACCAGAATGTTATGTTTTATTCTCAAAGGAATTAGATACGTTCCCTTTGTAAATGGAAGAGAATATTATAAATCTTTTTATTAAAAAATGTAAAAATGTATAGCAGTATTTTTTGATTATGTTATAGATAATGGATATATTGTTATAAATAAAGTATTTTTGGGAATAAAAGTCTGAAGTCACATTGTTTCAGGGTTCCCGGCTAGAGCTTCAAATCCGTGCTCAAAGGGAACCTACACAGATACATAAATAATGGCATGGATGTACCTATATCTCAAACTCACATCTTGGTCCCAAGACTAATGATTATTATTAGCTCTGTTAACTTTGAATTTAGCAAAGGGTTTTATGGCAGGAGTGGGACCCATTTCATACACTCAAAACCTGGATGGCAAGTTCTCTAAATCTTATCCATTCTCTGCATGGTGGTGATGGAGTGAGGATTATACTGCTACTCACTAGCTCCAACTGTTGTAGGCAGTATGCTGCCAGTCCCAGTTAAGCAATATCTCTGTGGCTGCAGCACTTGTCCCTAGAGGCTAATAGTGTAGGGTTGCCACTGGTCCAGGTTTTCCCAAGATTGATCCAATTTTTGATGTGGCTGTCCTGGGGAATCGTGTAAGGGTTCTCCATATATACTGCCAGCTGTCCAATATTATGGGCTCAGGATCATCCCGGATGTCCTGAAGTTTTTTTTTGTATCTCAGAGGTGGCAACCCAAAGTGATTCTGCCAGTGTTCAAACTTAAAATATAAATGCCTTGTGCAACAACATTTGGCTCTCCCCATGCTCACATCTCTTGCCAGCTATTTTATGGCACCTGTTTGAGAATAGGGACTGCAGCTTCTGTGAGTAAGGCCTTTTACCCAAGTAGTTACCTACTTCTTTCTGTCTCCTTTGTCAAGTCACAGTACTTTGTGGGCACAATAGTTATAAACTACTCCAAATCAGTTTTCAAAGTGCAAGGTAAGTATAATATGATACCAAGTCAAAACAGTGGCATTTTGTACGTGTCAACAACTAAAAGTGCAAAGCAGAGGAGAATCAGGCCCAACACCATCCATTATGCCTGTAATGACTGTGGTTTTTTTGGGTAGGGGGGGGCAAGGGTTGTTACTGGCTGGATGTTACTTTTTCAGACAGAGATCAGATCAAATTCTGAAGCCTGCAATCAGGCAGAATCTTTGGTATGATTTTTTGGCTGGGCTTGATTCAGTGTAAACCAGTGTATTTGTGGGGAAACTCTGAGTGACTGGGTCACAGAGGCAGGGAGCCAGGGAGTTGGGAAGAAGTCTAGCATTTATTTGGGGGTTGAAAGGGAAGCAGCAATGGGATATGAGAAAGGGAACTGACCTTTACAAACACAGTGTTTGTAATATTAAAGCCTAATAGAAGAAAAATGCACATTCAAAAAAGTAGTAGTATTTAAGTCAGTGGTCCCCAACCTTTTCGTCTGGCGGGTGCCAGATGAAGGACCGTGGCAGCAATCAAGCATTCGGCAGCATTTAGGCGATGACGCCTCTCGATGACATCACATGTCGACGGCAAGCAGCGTAATCGAGAGGCGTCGCCGCCGAAATGCCACCAAATTTCGGCGGCATTTCGGCGGATGCTCGACTGCTGGCCAGGATTTAGATGCCCCCACTGGCGCCATGGCGCCCGTGGGCACCGCGTCGGGGACTCCTGATTTAAGTCCTGAGAGTGTCGTAGAAACCAGAAAGAGACTCAATCCCTACTCCATGGAGCTTACACTATTAATAGCTAAACAGAACAAATGCATAATAAATCAAAATGTTGATGAATGTACTACAGTTCAAAACTCTGAAAGCACAATGGTTCTCCCACAGCTGAAGAAAAGAGTTCTCATAGGGGGTCAAGAAGACTTCAGCACATTGATGACTTCATGTTGGGGAACACAAGGGTGCAAACACACTGTATAATTTTCATAACTATACATGCAAATCAGATTTCACGTGTATAGTGTCAATGAGGATGTTAGTAAAGGGAAATACAATGTTTTGAAATTGATCCTTTAAGCATCAATAGTGCAATCCCTTGCATGGTTGTGGTTTGGACTTTTTGGGTAGTGTTTTAGTTTTTTCAGTTTATAGTGACTTGTGCACACACCAATTGTCCTAAATTATTATAGGCAGGGTTGTTGGCACCACCTATTACGTAGGTTGCCTGACACTTCTCAAAGACAGACCCTGTTTTCAGTTATTTATGACTTTCCCAAATTAATCCATTTGGCCTGGAATTTGCCACACCGGGGTGTCTGCCTCTGACTAAATGAGTTTTTTGAAAATTTTAGCCAAAGCAGCCGTTTCCAAGAATGAGGCTATGGAATAATGTTCTGCCTGTGTTCAAAAATGCTGTTGACCTTTTGAGCAGGGATTTGAAATTAGGCAGAGACATGGTCTTTGTGTCAGGTAAGTGCCCCCCTGTGCCCCTCCAACTCTCTGCCCCTAACCCTGAGCCCCCTCCCACACAGCCAAACTGCTGCTGCTGGTCCCCAGCACCAGCAGAAGTCACGGAAAGTCACAGAATCCATAACAGATTTGCAGCTTTACTTATAATCACTTAAAATTTACCTTTTATAGTTAATAAACTTTGTTTATTCCTAAACCCAGTTTGTGTAATTCATGGGGAGGAGTGTGGGGAGGGCAAAAACTGGCATATCTCCCTCCACCAGAGCCGTAACAAGGAAATTTTGCGCCCGAAGCAAGGGCCGGCTCCAGGTTCTTAGGCGGCTGGTCCCTGAGTCCCTGTTGGAGGGAAGGACCTGCCACCGAATTGCCGCCGCCGCTTCATTCATTCTTCAGTAGCAATTCGACGACAGGTCCCTGAGTCCCTCTCGGAGAGAAGGACCCGCTGCCGAATTGCTGCTGAAGAATGAATTAAGCGGCAGCGGCAATTCAGAGGCAGGTCCTTCCCTCTGAGAGGGATTCAGGGACCTGCCGCCGAATGGCCAAAGAAGTGGCAGCGGTAGAGCTGCCACCGAAGCACCACTGATCACAGTAGAGCTATGCTCCTCCGCTTTGTGCGCCCGAGGCAAGTGCCTCTCTCGCCTCGCCCTTATTACGGCACTGCCCTCCACATTCAGGGAAGGGGCAATTTTTATGAGGGTATGTTGTACAGATCTCGCTACACAGGGCGAGACATTGCTGACACACACACAGCTTTGTACACAGCAGACGCTGCAGCAGTGACTCAAGACAGGCTTCGTGCTGTCACATGGAGGCTGCATCTTGCCAGAGCTCACAGCCCTCCTTTAATCCCTAGTTACTCTTGGCTCACCACGAGCATTTTGACAGGAAGTACCAAGCAGTAATAACAACAACACTACCTGTGTGTGTGAGAGCGAGCCAGGGTGTGTGAGGGAGACATGTTAATTACAGCCCTGCCGAATTCTTGGGGAAGGCACACACCCAGTTGGATTTTTGGGCATTGTTGATTAGGTGGCCATCTTGGTCTGGATAAGAACAACGTGACCTCCACTTTGTGACAGTTTCTTGTTCCCCTATTCTGGGCAAAAGGTGGGAAAGTGAAAAGAGCGGGAATCAGTTGTTGCTAAATAACCGGTTTCTATATAAACAAACAAAGAGAGGGGCCAGGAGCTCTTGAGCACCGGAATCCTTGGGGCTCAGGTGTCAAAAAGCTCTCTCTCTGTGATGTGGTATAGCTTCCACATTGGCTACTGCAGGCCAAAAACCATTCACTGAATGAAGTTGTCATCTTGGGGTTAATTAGTTATTTTCTTTTGGGAAGCAGACGTGCACTCTTGAACTACATCTGGTTAGTTAGATCTGACACTCACCCATAGACAACACAAAGAGGGATAGGGTGGGTCTGAGATATGGTTACTTACCTGTCTTCGACACCTGTGATCCACTGTTGGTGTCCATCGCTGATCTCACCAGTCTGGATTCTGCAGCCTCGCCACCGGCAGTACCTGAAGGAGTAGAAAAACATCTTTGCTTTATTGAATGTGTGCGTGCGCATGTGTATGCTTATATTCCAAATCTCCAGTGTCCTTAATCCATTCCTCTCCCCTTCCTTCCTTCTCCTTTAGTAAATAAAGTGTTGTTGTGAGTTCATATCAATCTGGTGGTTTCTTTTATTCTAGCTCTGATAGATGGGCTTAAGGGGGGACCCCGTGGGAGGTATACTGTAAGGCTGAGAGAGAGAGAGAGAGAGAGATCAGTGGTTTGAGCATCGGCCTGCTAAACCCAAGGTTGTGAGCTCAATCCTTGAGGGGCCCATTTGGGGATTTAGTTGGGGACTGGTCCTGCTTTGAGCAGGGGGCTGGACTAGATGACCACCTGAGGTCCCTTCCAACCCTGATATTCTATGACAATCTGTATTGGGGGACTGACTTGTGAGAGCCAGTCTGTGTGTGTGTGTTAGGGAAGTGTGAGAGACAGTGAGTGCACCGTTACTTTAAGTCTCCCCTCATCCCCCCACTCACATGGAAGTTTCCCTCGTCCTGTCCTGGCCCCGGCCAGAGACTGAGCAGTGCAGGCAGGCAGGGTCCAAGGAGGAACTCCACTACGGGCAGCAGTGGGCCGGGGCTGAACCGCTCTGGGCTCCCCAAGCAGGGGCAGCTCTAGGTATTTTGCTGCCCCAAGCACAGCACACAGGCTGCCTTCGGCGGCTTGCCTGCAGGAGGTCCCCGGTCCTGCGGATTCGGCGGCAGCCTGCGGGAAGTCCGCCGAAGCCACGGAACCAGCGGACCCTCCACAGGCATGCCACCGAAGACAACCTGCCTGCCACCCTTGCGGTCACCGGCAGAGTGCCCCCCGTGGCTTGCCGCTCCAGGCACACGCTTGGCGTGCTGGTACCTGGAGCCGCCCCTGTCCCCGAGGCTGGGTCAGCAGAGCCGGAGGCTGAGTCCTCACCCAGTCAGCTGAGGAGGGAGGGGGCAGGGTTAGGGTCAGGAAGAAGCCCCCCAGTGTCCCCAGAGAAGAGAGGAGTCCAGCCGCGACCAGCCTAGGCCACGCCCCAAATTTTTGGGTGCCCTACACAGCAGTGTATGCCTAAGGACGGTCCTGTGTGCACGTGAGTGCTGGGTGAATCATAGATTAGGGTTGGAAGAGATCTCAGGAGGCCATCTAGTCCAATCCCCTGCTCAAAGCAGGATCAACACCAACTAAACCATCCTAGCCAGGGCTTTAACAAGCTGGGCCTTAAAAAACCTCTAAAGCATGGAGATTGCACTACCACCCTAGGTAACTCTTTCCAGTGCTTCACCACCCTCCTAGTGAAATAGTTTTTCCTAATATCCAACCTAGACCTACCCCACTGCAACTTGAGACCATTGCTCCTTGTTCTGCCATCTGCCACCACTGAGAACAGCCTAGCTCCATCCTCTTTGGAACCCCCCTTCAGGTAGTTGAAGGCTGCTATCAAATCCCCGCTCACTCCTCTCTTCTGCAGACTAAATAAGACCAGTTCCTTCAGCCTCTCCTCATAAGTCATGTGCCCCACCTTATAGTCCATTCACCCAATCCATACGTTTTTAACTTGCTAGCAAGAATACTGTGGGAGACTATCAAAAGCTTTGCTAAAGTCAAGATATATCACATCCACTGCTTTCCTCCATTTCAGAGCCACTTATCTTATCATAGAAGGCAATCAGGTTGGTCAGGCATGACTTGCCCTTGGTGAATCCATGTTGACTATTCCTGGTCACCTTCCTCTCCTCCAAGTGCTTCAAAATGGATTTCTTGAGGACCTGCTCCATGATTTTTCCAGGGACTGACATGAGGCTGACCAATCTGTAGTTCCCCGGGTTCTCCTTCTTCCCTTTTTTAAAGATGGGCACTATATTTGCCTTTTTCCAATCGTCCAGGACCTCCTGATTGCCACGAGTTTAAAGGCCAATGGCTCTGCAATCACATCAATCAATTCCCTCAGCACCCTTGGATACATTAGATCTGGACCCATGGACTTGTGCATGCCCAGCTTTTCTAAATAGTCCCTAACCTGTTTTTTCACCACTCAGGGCTGCTCGCCTCCTCTCCATACTGTGTTGCCCAGGACAGCAGTGTGGGAGTTGACCTTGTCTGTGAAGACTGAGGCAAAAAAAGCATTGAGTACTCCAGCTTTTTCCACATCATCTGTCACTAGGTTGCCCCCACACCATTCATTAAGGGTCCCACACTTTCCCTGACCTTTTTCTTGTTGCTAACATACCTGTAGAAACTCTTCTTGTTACCCTTCACATCCCTTGCTAGATGCAACTGCAGTTGTGTTTTGGCCTTCCAGATTACACCTTGGCATGCTCAAGCAATATTTTTATACTCCTCCCTACTCATCTGACCAAGTTGCCACTTCTTGTAAGCTTCCTTTTTGCGTTTAAGCTCATCAGAGATTTCACTGTTAAGCCAAGCTGGTTGCCTGCCATATTTGCTATTCTTTCTGCACATTGGGATGGTTTGTTCTTGCACCCTCAATAAGGCTTCTTTAAAATACAGTCAGCTTTCCTGGACTCTTTCCTCTCTCACATTAGCCTCCCAGGTGATCTTGCCCATGAGTTCCCTGAGAGAATCAAAGTCTGCTTTTCTGAAGTCCAGGGTCCATATTTTGCTACTCTCCTTTCTTCCTTTTGTGAGGATCCTGAACTCAACCATATCATGGTCACTGCTGCCCAGGCTGCCACCCACTTCTACTTCCTCTACCAATTCTTCCCTGTTTGTAAGCAGCAAGTCAAGAGGAAAGTGGCTGCTGGTTGGTTCTGCCAGTAGTTGTACCGGAGAGTTGTCCCCAACACTCTCCAAAAACTTCCTGGATTGTCTGTGCACTGCTGTGTCGGTCTCCTAGCAGATGTCAGGGTGACTGAAGTCCCTCACTAGAACCAGGGCCTGTGTTCTGTAAACCTCAGTTAACTGTCCCAAAAAATCCTCATCTACCTCAGCCTCCTGGTCTGATGGTCTATAGCACACGCCCACCATGATATCACTCTTGTTGCTCTCACTTCTAAACTTAACCCAAAGACTCTCAACAGGCTTTTCTCCAGTTTCATACTGCTCTCTTACATACAGTGCAACTCCTCCACCTTTCCTCCCTTGCCTGCCCTTCCTGAACAGTTTATACCCATCCATGACAGTGCACCAGTTATGTGAGCTACCCTACCAGGTCACTGTTAGTCCAATCACATCATAGTTCTTTGACTGTGCCAGGACTTCTAATTCTTCCTGTTTGTTTCCCAGGCTTCTTGCATTTGTGTACATGCACCTAAGATAACTAGCCAATTGCCCTACATTCTCAGTATGAATCAGGAGGCCCCCCCCATGTTGCACCCAGGGCCGGCTTTAGGAAGTGCGGGGCCCAATTCGAAGAGTTTCGATGGGGCCCCGGCAGGGATGACTTAAAAAAAAAAAACACATGTAAAAAAAACACGTGGGGCTTGTACTCACCGGGCGGTGGTCCGAGTCTTCGGCGGCACTTTGGTGGCGGGTCCTTCACTTGCTCCAGGTCTTCGGCAGCACTGAAGGACCCCCCGCCGAAGTGCCGCTGAAAACGCGGAGTGCCGCCAGGTGAGTAAGAATTAAAAAGGCACCTCTAGCCAGGGAAGGGATTCTCACTAGGCGTGGGGCCCTCTTAGGCGCGAGGCCCGATTCGGGGGAATTGGTGGAATAGGCCTAAAGCCGCCCCTGGTTGCACCCGCCTCCTCTCATACAGAGATGACTTCAGTCTGTGCCGCCTGCTGGGGGGTGGCGGGTGCGCGCCAGAGGAGCTATGAGAGCCACATCAGGACAGGGAAGGAAGCCCAGGCTGGTGGAACCAGTAGGACCCCAATATATCAGGTGGCACCAGGCGAGGGTCTAACCCATCACACCCAGCCTCTGCCCCCATCCTGACCCCTTCGGCACCGGCACGTGCCTGGGGGGGGGGGCTGCGCTGGCGCAGTTGTGCGCAGTTGTAGCGCTTTGCCTCACCGCTCCTGGCCTCACCCGCTTCGCTCTGACTCCTGGCCCCGCCCCGTGGGTCCCACTCTAACAAGGCGGCCTGGGGGGCAGGACTTTCTCAGGAAACCGTCGCTCGGTTTCTGGTCGGCTGGACGCAAAGCGGTCGGGGGCGCCTTTGTGTGACGTGGCGGGCGAGGCGGCCGCAGACCCGGGCTCGGTAAAATAACGAGTGGCAGGTGTCGCGCGAGCACTACGGGCAGGCGACGTGCTACAGCCTCGCGCGGGTAGCAGCGTGGAATGTTCCGGCCCCTTCCGCGCCGTAGGGCAGTATCCCTCTCCGACCCCCCCCATCTTGGCAGCGTGCATCCCCCTCCCCCCGCCGAGGCACTGTGTAATGTCCCCCCTCCCCCCGCCGAGGCACTGTGTAATGTCCCCCCCACCTCTGAGGCAGTTTGCAGTTTTCTCTCTCCGACCTCCCCATATCTTAGCAGTGTGCGTCGTCTCCTCCCCCCCAGGCAGTGTGCAATGTTCCCCTTCTGCCCCCCCCAGGCAGTGTGCAGTAGTCCCCCTCTGCCCCCCCCCATGTCTTGGCAGTTGCGTTGAACCCCCACTGAGGCAGTGTGCAGTTTTCCCCCTCTGGACCCCCCATGTCTTGGCAGTGTGCGTCCGTTCCTCCTTGCCCCTCCCCCGAGGCAGTGTGCAATGCTCCCTCTGCCCCCCAATGCCTTGGCAGTGTGCAGTGTGATAGTCATGGTCCATGCCTGTTGTCTGGGAATGCTGACCAGGACACACACTCCCCTACAGCACACACAAACAGACCTGTCTTGGCATGCCAAGCTGCATGCTTGCTGCCATGCACCTGCCAGATGGTAGACCAGTGCCATGAGTATCTACGTATGGCAGGACTCCACTGTAGGAAATTAGGATGTATCCCATGTGGCCATTTAATAAAAAGGAGAGATTCTTAGCGTGAAAGCGTTTCTCAGCTGTATGTTCCATTTTGCCATCTCCCCAAACACATACAAAAGAGTTTCCCAGTGACAGCTGGGCACATCCTGAAACAGCTGCCTCTGAACATACAGATTCCAATGGGAAAGCTCAGCTTTTCCAAAATCCCCTCACATGTCCTGTGTGAAAGGCTGAGCATCTGAGCAGGCAGATGTTTTGAGTTGGTAGCAAAGTTACTGGAGTAGCAGGTTCTTATTCACACCAAAGTAAATAAAATAGAAGATGGGTCAGGTTATATATATATATATTACTGTTTAAACCTTGTTTTAAAAAGTAGCAAACTTGTTAATTTTATTCTATTTACGTGCTACACACATTTTTGTCCTGCTGTCCAATTCAGTGTCTACTACCATTCACTTTGGGGGGTTCTTTTCTCAGCATAACCACATGGGCATGCTTATTGGGCCTGAATCAACATAGGAACTCAGTTTTCTCACATTTTCTGTGGGCAATGGAGCCAGACCCCTTGTAAATGCTGCATTTTGACATTGGCTTGTGGGCATTTAGCTATATGTTGGAAGTGGGAGGAGGAATGCAAACTTGTCAGCAATTAATGCCATGGACAAATGAGTATACACTTGATGTGTCCTATTTGTCCTATTTCCCTATAAAAGTCCTATTAAATGATCTAGAAGGGGAGATAGCTAGGCAGTATTTTTTGTTTATATATAACCAAAGTTTTACCTTGCTTCTGAAACTGATTAGTTATAATCAATCAACTTATTCCACTGAGCGTCCAAGCACTTTCACTGGTTTATTCACATCACATCCAGCTCTCCAGTATATCATTGAAACTTGCTGTTTGTACAAAGAAAGATGATGGTTGACATTTTAATCAGTGTTTAATACTGGTATTGTAAAAATTGGTAATGAAAGCAGAGAGGATTTCTTTGTTTGACTTATCAGTTTGCACTAAGTCTTTAGTTCTTCCACACCCACACCCTTTCACTGATCACTGGAGAGTAGTTAACATCTGCTCCTTGTTTTTGTGGAGGGGCACCTGAATTGCAATTTGTATCCAACCAGCCCCCAAATGGTGTTGGTCAGATATGTGTTCTTTGGATTCTTACAGATTAATAAGTGTCCCAATTTATAGATTCTTGCAAATGTACCCAGTGTCATGGGAAACACACAGACGAGTCTGATTCTCAACTGCATTGTGCCTTGGAGTGGAGAATCAGGCTTCAGGAGTTTATATCTGGGTATCTTCTCAAGGGCAAGATGCAAGGGAAAAGCAGGCTTGAGCTATGGGTAGAATTTGTGAAAAAGACCTGTCATGTCATGTGCAGCATAAGGGCTGAGGGCATATGTCCTCAGGAAGCAGCACATGAATAGGTGCATTAAATATGAAGCTCTGTCCTTCATTGACAACAGTTTTGAAGGACCTTTACAGCCATTATAATACATGCATTTCTCAATGAAAGATATGATATATCATGTATATTTCATTGGGAATTTTCAGTAATACTGTTAGAGAGTTTATTCCTTCACTCTCACACTTCTCTGGTCCTTCTCACATGAACAGAGAGCAACAATACCCCAAATCCAAAGGTGCAAACAATTCAATGTTTATTGGAGTGAACTTCCAGCAAGCTTAAATCCAAGTTCCTTTTTCCTTACTTTCGAATCCCAACTTACTTCTTGTTTGCCCCTAATTTATATAGTAATATTTTCAGCTATACCTTCTATGACGGGGGCTGCCCGTGGGAGGCAGCTGAGGTCACTCAATCAGGGTGAACCGCAAACAAAATGGGGCAGACAAACTCCAAATGCTGGTGGTTATTCCAATACTTAGATTTACTAAGCCAGCACAAAACAGCTTCTATAGTACCTCACTGGTTACTTAGAAGTCCAAACCATGCAGTTCCCTTAAAGTACCCAGCCTCAGGCCTCCGTCCAGACACACCTGTCAGATATATGATGATGGTTCCTGAAATCTTATCTTATCTCATCATATAAAAGAAAAGGTTCTTCCAATCCCAAAGGATCAGCCACATACCCAGGTTCAATCATAACTTAGATCTTACCAACAATACACGCTACAGCCAATTCTTATTAACTAAGCTAAAATTTGTTTAAAAAGAAAAGAGAGAGAGTTGGTTAAAAGATCAATATACAGACAGACTTGAATTCCATTCTTGAGGTTCAGATGCACAGCAGAGATGAGCTTGTAGTTGCCAAAAGTCCTTTTAGAAATAGTCCATAGGTTATAGTCCAATTTCCATATTCAGGGTGGCTCCAGTTAATGACTGGGGATCTCAATCCTTGTGGCTTAAGGTTTCCCCCTCTTGAAACCCAAAGCAGATCTGAGATGAAGAAGGATCGTGTCCCAGGCTTCTTATACATTTCCAGCAGCCTTTCAGCCTGAGAAAACAATAGGCTTAACTCCTTCTCCCAAACATCCTGGCAATTAGCACAGAGTAATTTATCCATTAAACAGTTCAGATGCAGGTTACCATAACCTTCAAAGAGACATATAGACAATAATACTATTTCACTCAAGTATCATCTTAAATGGTAATATTCCTTTTTTGATCTTTGAATTAAAACTATAGCAATAGACAAGACTTGTTTGCTTACATCACAAGACCTGAGCAAACACCTCCCCTTCTACCTCTAACAATGCAGACTTGCATTCCAAAGCTCTGTTCATTTACATATCTTCCTAACCAGTCCTTAAGGTTCACCCACGGGTCAGGTCAGTCGGTGAGGTGAGTTAATTAACTCTTTCTGGCCCTGTCACCTTTCAATGAGATATTATATTACACTTATAACGTCACACCTTAACCAGTCATTCTACTAAAATTTACCTAACCAATCCTAACATTGTAACATGATTAGCTAACCAATTATATCCCACCACCTTAATTAGTTTACACCCAGCAAAATTAATTATACAGCAGACAGAAACAATTACAGAACCAGACAGAGAACATGCAAAAAACCATACAAAACAATACAGAAGTGAGGATTTCACAACTACATCTATACGGACATAAGGGTTTTACAACTACATCTACACAGACGTGAGGGTTCTCCGGCTGTGTCTATTGATAAGTGAGTTCTTACCAGACAGAAAACTATCAAATTACATTTCTTTTTACATGTTCTAAGCTCTTCCCTTTCTCTGGAGGTGATAGTTCGGCTCACCTTCCTAACAGCCCCAGATTGCCTTATTTCAATATGACTAAACAGGCCCACAGACTGTCACAGTGAGAGAAGGCCCTTACACAGATAGACTATTATATTGATTCTTTCTTCTATATCTCTATAACTAGCTAAGTGATAAGAATACACCTAAATTCTTAAAGTAAAGGCCAGACATGCTTGAATATCTATATCCTAACAAATACTAGAAGCTTTAGTTTCCCTCTGCTTCCCATATATGATCCTACTTCAGTCTGGATTTTCCTAGATATGAGATGGGTTGACTGTGTACAATAATATAATGATGATCCTGAAACTCTCCTATCTGCAAATAAGAATGACCTTTTACTCCCTACAAGAGCTAGGTTTCCCCTGTAGTTCTGCCTCCATAAAGAACAGTAGCAAGTCAGTTAGTTGAAAAATCTAGTTTTTTTATGCATACGGGACATGGAGAGCAGCAGGAAGAATCGAAACTGGGTGTTAATCCTCTGTTTGCATTTCAGGGCAACCATGACAGTTTCCTCTCTCGTCCAGCTTCGTTTGGTTTGGTGCTGTTGGACCCTACCAAGATGGCAGATGAACGGCCATAAGAAACCCTTGGCAGTGTGGACCAGTGCTACTGCTCAGTGGACACTTAAGCAGAAGAAACTAGCAGAGCTATACAGGATACCAATGTCCAGGCCATCCATCTTATCAGGCACTAGTCTGCTGGGCAAGCGAGCTCTCTCTACAACTTCCAGCAGCCCCAAGGAAGTGATGCTGACTAGTGAGCAGTATGGTGTGAAGAGGCTGCCTTTCTCTCATGTTTCTGATAGTGATATAGCCTTTTTTGAGCACCTTATACCTGGCAGAGTCATCACAGACCCAGATGAATTGAGACTGTTCAATGTGGACTGGCTGCAGTCAGTCCGAGGTAGGTGTTTTAACATTTTGACACACCCTACCCCCTTTTACCTATGATTAGCAGTATATAATAGCAGCTATAAAAAATAGCAAAGTCTTTCTTGTATTTATTTTCTTTCCAAAAACCTGCTTCCCTTTTTAATAAAACTATTGGATATACTCAACCTTTAAGAGTTTATTCTAATAGTTTTATAGCCATCTATTCCACTGAGCCCTATATTGAAAAATCTGCAGGCAAAAACATCAACTCCAGTGCCAAGTTTGTGCTGCTGCTTATTTATACAAATCCTACAAAATCAGGTTTGGTTATTAGAACTGGTGGAAATTTTTCATTAAAAAATACTTTCCTATGAATTTTTTTTTGGTCAAAACTCTCAATTTTGTCAGAATTTTTCACTGGAACAAAAAGTATTTCCTAATCAGCTCTTGGTTAACTGTTAAATTATGTTTTTGTTTACATATACCCAAAGTTTTACCTTGCTTTTGAAATGGTTCATTTTATAGTGAAATTCATCCACTAAGCAGTCAATTATGTTTTAATTGATTCTTTTAAAGTATCATATCTACCTTAAGAATAAGAGTGTTTGTTTGAAATATTCAAATTGTCAAATCTTTCTTTGATTATCCTAAAGATGGAGCTATTGGATCCCTGTATATTTGTGAGAGCTCTATAAAGTACTTGCCTTGTATCATCATTAAACTCACTGACCCAGTGAGTATTTAGAACAAGGTGTTAAAATACCTTACAGTAGAGTATGATTCTTCAGTCTTCAACACAGCGGATTTATTTTTGAGAAGGTGATTGTTATTGGAGTTCTCTTCTCTCCACTTATTTATTCTCTTAGCATGGAAAATGGCATAGTTTTCCATGGTTGCCAATGCCAAGTCAGTGAAGCAGAACGCCGGACTGAGCAGAGCTAATTTAGGAAATTTAAGATTTGCTTCTGTGGAGAAGACCAATGATTACGGCCCTAGCAAATTCATGATCCATTTTGGTCAATTTCATGGTCATAGGATTTTTAAAATAATAAATTTCATGATTTCAGCTATTTTAATCTAAAATTTCACAGTGTTGTAATTGTAGGCATCTTGACCCAAAAAGGAGTTGGAGGGGGGGTACTGCAAGATTATTGTAGGGGGTGTTGTGGTATTGCTACCCTTACTTCTGTGCTGCTGCTGGTGGCAGCGCTGCCTTCAGAGCTGGGCAGCTGAAGAGTGGCGGCTGCTGCCAACTCTGAAGGCAGAGCTGCCATCAGCAGCAGCACAGAAGTAAGGATGGCATGGTATGGTATTGTCACCCTTCTGCTCTGCTGCCTGCAGCGCTGAGCCCTCAGTCAGCAGCCACCACTCTCTGGCCTCCCAGCTCTGAAGGCTGCAGCACAGAAGGGTGGCATGGTATGGTATTGCCACTCTTACTTCTGCACTGCTGCTAGTAGGGCACTGCCTTCAGAGCTGGGCATCCAGTCAACAGCTGCCACTCTGCGGCCACCCAGCTCTGAAGGCAGCACAGAAGTAAAGGTGGCAATACTGTGACACCTCCCACCCCCAAAATAACCTTCCAACCCCCAGCAACTCCCTTTTGGGTCAGGACTCCCAATTTGAGAAACACTGGTCTCCCCTTGTGAAATCTGTATAGTATAGAGCAGTGGTCCCCAGCCTTTTCGTCTGGCGGGTGCCAGACGAAAGACCATGGCGATGGTGGAGCATCCGCTGAAATGCCGCCGAATTTCTGTGGCGTTTCAGCGGTGACGCCTCTCGATGACTTCACTTGTCGGCGGCAAGTGGCGTTGTTGAGAGGCATCATCGCCGAATTTCTGCAGCGTTTCGGTGGTGACGCCTCTTAATGATGTCACTTGGCGGCAAGTGGCATCGATGAGAGGCGTCACTGCTTAATTTCTGCTGCGTTTCGGCGGCAACGCCTCTCGATGGTGTCACTTGCCACCGACAAGTGACGTCATCGAGAGGCGTCACTGCCGAAATGCTGCAGAAATTCGGTGGGGTTTCGGCGGATGCTCGACCGTTGGCCAGGACGCGGGCACATTTAGATGCATGGCACCCGCAGGCACCACGTTGGGGACCCCTGATTTAGAGTAAAAACACACACAAGACCAGACTTCATGGCCTGTGATGCGTTTTTGATAGCAGTGAATTTGGTAGGGCCCTACCAACGATTTACCTAGTTTGTTACCCTGCTTTTTCTATGTGTACAGTACTTCAGCGAGAAGTGAAAGTCATCCATTATTACATCTGGCCAGTTATCCAAGTTCTGTGGGAAAAATTCCAGCCACATGAGAGCTGCTATTTGCCAAAACTATTGCTATTTAATGTCTTATTTTTCTGACCATCGCTTGTCCTCACCATAGCAACATACTCTAATTGTAAAATGAGAATAAAGATATTTACCTTTTTAGTAAAGTGCTTGGGGAGCTATAGATAAAAAACACTATATAAGAGCTCAGTATTATTACTGTTATTATAGGACACTGCTCGCTTTGCAGCCCATCAATGTCATTTCTGATCACTAAGGCCTGGTCTACACTCAGTCGGGGAGGGGGTGGGGGCGTCGATCTAAGATAGGCAACTTCAGCTATGAGAATAGGGTAGCTGAAGTCGACGTATCTTAGATCGACTTAGAATCACTAACTTCACGTCCTCATGGCGCAGGATCGATGGCCGCCACTCAGGGGCGGCAGGTTACTTGGGCTCGAGGTGCCCGAGCACCAGGAATATTCAAGGCTGGGGGCTGTGCTTCACCCATATTTGGAGCTGGGTTTCTCCCCTGGCCCTGCCTGGAGCGGGCCCCGCCCCCGCCTTGGAGCTTCTCTGCCTGGAAAAAAACAGCCCATGCCTCTCTCCCTTGCTTGTGCTGCCAGCTGCCTGCCGCTGCTTCTGCCTAAGGCTATAGAGAGCAGCGGCCGGCAGACTGTTGGAGTAGCTCAGGAGGGGGAAGGGGAGAGAGGAAGTGGGAGGAAGCACATGCCTGCTTGGGAGCCCTCTGTCCTGTCCCCTGGCACCCACCTGGAGGAGATGCCAAGGGGACTTCCGGCCAGGAGATGGACATCTGGGGTGGACCTCACTCACCTGAGCAGCTGCTGGGGCTTCGGTGAGGTTTGACCCTGTGATCCACCCCCCCCCCCTGCAGCCCCCACTCCTGCCCAGTGCTGGGCAAGGGGCAGCCCCATTCTCAGTCGGCTAGGGTGAGGGGCAGCAGGCTGCAGCAGGGGAGGAAGGAAGCTGCATGTAAAGGCAGTTCTCTTCCCTCCCCCTAGCACCCACCCACCCACCACAGGGGAGATGGGGGAGGGGAGCTTCCTAGACCTGAGCAGCTGGGGCTTGGGTGAATTTTGTGAGACCTTGCCCCCACCTAGCCACCACCCTGCAGTTCTCACTCCTGCCCCATGCTGGGCAAGGGGCAGCCCCATCCCCAGTGAGGCTATAGTGAGGGGCAGCAGCAGGGGAGGCCCACGTGATGGCAACCCTCCCCCCCACCCGTTATCCATCATAGGGGAGGAGTGGGGGCTTTCTGGACCTGAGAGAGTCCCTGGGAGCATGTGCAGTGACTGTGGTGCAGAGTGAGTGTGCTGCCGGAGGGGGGGTTGGGAAGAGGAGGGGTCCCTCCCCTGGAGCTTGCTGCTGCCAGTTGGGGGAGAGGAATCCTCTCTGGCCCTAGCCCTGGGGCAGCCTGTCTGCACCCCAAGTTCCTTATCCCCAGCTCTGCTCTACCCCAGAGCCTGCACCCCCAGCACCCCAACCCTGAGCATCCTCCTGCAGTGTGAACCCCTCATCCCCAGCCCCACTCCAGAGCCCTCACTTGAGGGGAAAAACATGCAACTTAAATATGGTGGTCAGTTTGGAGTATCATTGTGTTTAGCACAATACTTGATTATTTTACACCCTTTAAAGTATATAACTAGTCGTATACAGTGGGAATGTTCTTACTGTTTTCTCTGAATACTGTGTGGGTTCCTCAGTTTCCCCTATGCATTTCTCAAGGATCTAGATGGTGGGATATGGGAGCGTGATTGTTGTAGAGCCCTAGAGGGCCAGTGTGATGCCATCTGCACAGAGAATGGCCAAAACCCTGTCTCCAGGCAACTGATGGCCTGGGCCGCTCTCCTGCAAGGTGCCAACTGAAGATGTTGGAGAACAAAGAGATCAGGTGGCCTCCTAATGCCTGGAAAAGAGACAAAGGCCAGAGGAGGGAGTGTCAGTGCCTGTGCGGACTTCTGGGAAGCGCATGGCGTGGAAGGGGATGCTGGGATGCTCTGGAACTATTCCATACAAAGCCAGTCAGGACTCTGGGGGAGCCTCCTCTCTCTGAGCAGACTGTCTCCAGGGCAAGAAGCTTACACCTTCCTGGGTCTAACCTCAAAGCATTCAGCATGCCCTTCCACACCTTGCGCTTTCCACAGCGAGTCTGCCCAGGGAGGTCCTGGGGCAACCAGAGGTCCCTGCACCCCAACTCTGCAGTCAGACGTGACTCTCAGCCAGCCGGTAAAACAGAAAACTTATTAGATGACAGGAACATGGTCTAAAACAGAGCTTGTAGGTGCAGAAAACAGGACCCCTCAGTCAGGTCCATTTTGGGGGGTGGGGAGCCTAGACCCAAGTTCTGGGCCTCTCCCCATTTCCCCAGCCAGCTCCAAACTGACACTCCCTCCTCCGGCCTTTGTGTCTCTTCTGGACAAGGAGGCCACGTGATCTCTTTGTCCCCAACACCTTCAGTTGGCACCTTGCAGGGGAAACTGAGGCACCCACACAGTATTCAGAGAAAACATCAAGAATATTCACACTTCTTCACAACAGGTGCACAAAATATAATACTGTATATTGAAGCAGACAAGTGCTGCTTCTGACTTTCCACTTTTAATTGACCCTTGTAATCTTGTGGTGCCTATGCGTTGTAGCTTCATTTTATATCGGCTTACAGGGCGAGAGCGGGGAGGCACCACCATTTTGGGCACCACCAAAAATTATACAAACCTGCCGCCTATGCCGCCACTCCCCCATCAACTTTGCTTCTGCCTCTCGCCGAGCTGGAGTTCAGCAGTCAACAGGAGGGTGATCAGGGATCCATTTATCACGTCTACACTACACGCGATAAATTGATCTCTGATAGATGGATCAGTACCCACCAATCCAGCAGGTAGTGTAGACCAGGGATAGGCAACCTGTGGCACATGTGCCAAAGGCGGCACGTGAGCTGATTTTCAGTGGCACTCACACTGCCCGGGTCTTGGCCAGTGGTCTGGGTGGCTCTGCATTTTAATTTAATTTTAAACGAAGCTTCTTAAACATTTTAAAAACCTTATTTACTTTACATACAACAATAGTTTAGTTATATATTATAGACTTATAGAAAGAGACCTTCTTAAAACATTAAAATGTATTACTGGCACACAAAACCTTAAATTAGAATGAATAAATGAAAACTTGTGACACCGCTTCTAATAGGTTGCCAAGCCTTGGTGTAGATGTACCCTGAGCTTGGTTACTATTGGAGCATTGCAGGAACGTGTTTCTTCCATGATTTTCCCTGTGCTGCTAAACCAGGGAACAAGTAACCTCACCTCATAATTGAAGCTCATGGTGCAGATGACCCTGACATGTTCTGTTGCCACTAGTGTCAGAAATACCAAAAGATGCTGGGTTTTTCTTTTTTACCACAATCTTTGCTTCAGATTGATTTTACCATACCTTGCTTTCATTGCAGGCTGCAGTAAGATGTTACTGAGGCCACGGACAGCAGCAGAGATATCTGAGATTCTCAGGTAATTTACATCTTTTTAACTGATCTTTGCTATTTAGTGCTTCTGTTTTGCCATCTCTGAATTCTGTCTTTGCTCTACTCCAACAACTTTCTCATATCATTTGATATTGCTACCAGATTTAATCAAGAAACCAAGGAATGTGCATGGAATGAGCAAATCCAGTCTAACTATGAAAGCTAGACCAAGAGAGCTTTCAGGTGGTTAGAGAAAGGAATGAGTTCCTAACTAGCAGTATGATCACTGAGAACAACTAACAAATGTTATAAATGCCAAATGGGAAACAGCTGGCTCCTCAGATCCACACACCTGTGGCCCTGATTAGAAAATCCTTAGTAGTAGTGTGTGGGTGTGTGTGTAGGGGGCAACGTCTCATCATTAGTGATTTCTCTGCTCCACTGAACTGACCTAATTGGAAACAGTGCCAGCTGCAGAAAAGGACAACCCTCAGAAGGTCACAACAGGCTCAGGCTGAAGGAGAAAAATAGCTAAAGGGGAAAAAGGAGATTAGGAGAACAAAAGGAAAATAAAATAAGAGATTCAAAATAAATCCTAAAAGAGAAACCTTTGGCCTGATGCCAGCTTCAAAGAGCTCCTAAACCTGAAGGTTTGATCCTGTATCCACTGAAGTCAATGACAATACTCCTCTCGGTGTCACTGGGTATAGAATTGAGCCCTAATTTAGCAGCAGTACACAGGCTTACCACTTGGTGGTTCAGACAATTAAAGGTTGATCCCATTTTACAACAGTGTATGAACCCAATACCAGGTGTGTTACAGCAAAGTGTAAAGTTATCCTAAAACCTTCTACCATCAAGGTCTGCATTTATGAAATATTTCCTAGTACACTGCAGCTTTGTACACTTAATACAACTAGAACTTGCAGGATTCAGGATGTTTCTTGGTTCAGCAACAAAAGAACAGCATATTTTCCTAGTTCTAAAAGGTTTTCGAGGAGATTTTTAAAGTGCATTAGTTACAACAAGAGAAACTAAAAATATTTTTACATAACTAGATAGTCCTTATCCTGAGATGCGTCACAGCTCTGTAAGAACTGATTGTGGCACTTTACCTTCTTGAAGGCCCCTTGCTAGTCAGCAGCTGTTCCTGATAGTATCTTGTATTCCCTCTAAGGGCCTGAATTGGCCTTCTGTTCTTAGTCCTTCCTTAATCCTCTACCCTGTTCATGTGTATGAGGTCTAAGCAGAGAATTAACTTAGACTGCAATTTTGGAATTAAATTGTAAACTCTGTGGAGCAGAGACCTGCCTTTTCACTTATTCTGTAAGATGCCCCACACACATCCATAGTGCTCTATAAATAAGGCTACGATGAGCTCACAGAAGTCACGGATTCCGTGACTTCCATAGGCCTTTGTGACATTTTCTAACCTGGGGCTGGAGCTCCCAGCCAGCCCTGCCCCCACAGCTCCCAGCCATCACCCTGGTGGGGGGAACCCACAGCTGCCCAACTGTGGTGGGTGGCCGGTGGACCCCGCAGCTGCCCAACCATTTCGCACGGCAGGGGACCTCCCTGCAGCTGCCCAGCAATGGCAGGCAGCGGGGGAACTCCCTGTAGTTGCCCAGCGGGTGGCCGACAGATGCTGCAGTTGCCTAGCACTGGGGGATCTCCCTGCTGCTGCTCAGTCCCACAGGCAGGGGGCCCTGGAGCTCCCACACACCGCTGTGCTGAGGGATCTGGGAGCCTCAGCAAAACCAAAATCCCATGCAATAAGGTGGAAAGAACACACAGCAGTGTGATAAAAATGTGCTAACAAAGGTAGCTACATGAACAATTAGTTTCTAAAAGGAGTTGACTGCTGTTTGGGGTAAAAATATTGTATTGTACAACAAACTACAAAAAAGGGGATGGTCCTGCATTTATATTCCTTTATCCAAGGCCTATTGGCATCAGCAGGATTTGTGCTTTCTCACTCTCTATCTGAAACTGACCATTCATCTCAAATTCAGCTTTTAGGACTGAAACAATTTGCTTTATTGAGGATACCCAATTCATCCAACTGCATGTGAGAACAAATCTCCCAGAGGCATGAAGAAGGGAAGTGGGACATGGCTCTGAGCAGTGTGATTGCTGAACAATGTGTTCCCTTTCAGGTATTGTAACAAAAGGAAGTTGGCAGTAAACCCCCAGGGAGGTAACACTGGCCTTGTAGGGGGAAGCGTTCCTGTCTTTGATGAGATTATCATCTCCACAGCTCTGATGAACCAGGTCATCAGCTTCAACAGTGTGTCTGGTAAATATATTTCTTCTAATGTAAAAGGGCTCATCTTTTAATCCTGTGAAAGCTACCCTCCTTCTGAGAGGTGCTTAGTATAGTATCAGCAGGGATTCAAACCAGCAGCACCACCTCGAGGAGGCAGCAGGGGCTTCCTGAATCCAGGATTCTTCTGATATTGTTTCTGATAGTACATGGAGACTAGGGGAAGGGAGAGGAGTACCTGCACTCATCTCAGTATCTGTTTAAGAAATCCAGATGGGATACTATCTGGATCTGATAGTAAAGGATAGGACATAAATCACAGTGGTATTGAAGAAAGGATCTGCCAGGTTTATGGCCAGTCTGCACTGGCATTTGTGGAGGAGAGAAATGGAAAAAGTATGCATATGTGGTTGGACATGGGGAATGAGAAAATCTCTTGTTGATTTGAACATTTAAGTTCTTAAAAAGTTGAAGTAAGGGAAAATTAAAGGGAGAGAAATATTTGGTACCCCTGTGTTCCAGATACCAATCCAGGGCTTTCTCCTCTTGAAGTCAGTGTCAGAATTTCCATAGACTTTAGTAGGAGGGTGTAGCGATGCAGACTCACCCCTGCGGCACCTCCTGCTGGTTGTCTTGGGAATTAGCTCACCAGTCATTGGAGCACCCTCTGCAGGCCAGGTGTCCTGCCTGTCATTTAGCCCCCATGTCCCTCACAGGACCCCTGGGCACCTTTAACTGGGTGCTGCCCCCTGGAAATACCCCAACAGTCTGGATCTCCCCTCCCAGGGAAACCCCCACCCACTATCCCCACTTCGCCTCAGTCTTGGCTGCTGCCCAGTCTCCATCTAGCCCCTGTTCAAATTGTGGAGCAGACTGCAGTATAAGCCACTCATCACAGGCAAGGGGGGTTCGGACCAGCTGCCTCTGCCTACCCATGGTTTGCCCCCTGCAACCCAGTACCTAATGGGCCTCATCAGGACTGCAGCCTGGGGCTTTCCTAGACCAGAGCTTCCTAGCTCCCTTGGCCTTTCCCCAGCCCTGCTCCAATCTGGATTCCCTGCTTAGCACCTTGCAGCCAGGCCCTTCTCCCTCTACAGGCAGAGAGAGACTGCCTGGGCCTCTGGCTCTCAGCCTTTTATAGGGGTCAGCTGGGCCTCATTGAGGCATGGCCCCAGTTGAGCCTACTTTCCCCCAATCAGCCCAGGCTTCTTGCCCCAGCCACAGCCCTCTCTTGGGCTGTTTCAAGCCTCGCAGGGCAGAAGTGGATAACCACCCTGCTACAGAGGGAGATAGAGTCATGAGAAGAATTGTTTTGGATTTGAATTGTACCATCAGGCTAGAAGTGTTGGAGAAAGGGGTGGTCCTAGTTGCTTACAGTTGTCCTGCATCTTTAGGAGACCATTTCTGTGTGTCAAATTGTAGCTTGATTCTTGTGTTTCAGGAATCCTTGTTTGCCAGGCTGGCTGTATTTTAGAGAACCTGAACCAGTATCTTGAGGAGCTGGACTTCATCATGCCACTTGACCTTGGAGCCAAGGGCAGCTGCCACATTGGTGGTAATGTGGCAACAAATGCAGGAGGCCTGAGGCTGTTGAGGTACGGCTCTCTCCGAGGGACAGTTCTGGGACTGGAAGTGGTAAGATGAATGTCTTGTAGCTGCTTTCTGTATCTGAACTTCCTTCCATCCTGTATCCATGCATCCGACGAAGTGGGTATTCAGCCACGAAAGCTCATGCTCCAATACATCTGTTAGTCTGTAAGGTGCCACAGGACTCTTTGCTGCTTTTACTGATCCAGACTAACACAGCTACCTCTCTGATACCAAGCTGGGAGGGGTTGGAAGCACTTTGAAGGGTGGGATTAAAATTCAAAATAACCTTGATAAATTAGAGAATTGGTCAGTAATCAACAAGATGAAGTTTAATAAAGAGAAATACAAAGTTCTACACTTAGGAAGGAAAAATCAAATGCACAACTACAAAATAAGGCATAACTAGCTAGGTGGTAGTACTGCTGAATAGAATCAGGGGTTATAGTGGACCACTAATTGCATACGAGATAACAGTGTGATGCAGTTGTGAAAAAGGCTAATGTAATTCTAGGGTGTATTAACAGGAGTGTGGTGTGTAAGACAGGGGAAATAGTTGTCCTGCTCTATTCAGCACTGATGAGGCCTCAGCTGGAGTAGTGTGTGTCCAGTTGTAGGCCCACACTTTGAGAGAGATGTGGATAAATTGGAGATAGTCCGGAGCTAAGTTCCCTGTAAGTTCCTCACACATCACCTCCATATTGGTGCACATAACAAAATTAATTCTTCACATGGATCTAAAAAATTAGAGAGAACACTGGTCCAGAGGAGAGCAACAAAAATGATAAAAGGTTTAGATAACCCAGACTATGAGAAAAGGTTAAAAAAAACTGGGCATATTTAGTCTTGAGAATTAAAGGCCGAGAGGGGGACCTGATAAGTCTTCCAGTATATGAAGAGCTGTTATAAAGGGGACTGTGGTCAATTCCCCATGTCCACTGAAGGGAGGACAAGAAGTAATGGGTGTTTCAGATTTAGGCCTGATCTACACTAGCCTGTTATTTCAGAATTAGCCAAGTTAATTTGAAAAAAAAAAAAAAAAAGTGATTCTGTCCACACGACCTAACTGGGTTTTTTGATTTAAAGGGCTCTTTAATCCGATTTCTGTACTCCACCTCGGCAAGTGGAGTAGCACTTAAATTGAGGTCGCAATCCCGGGTTAAAGGTATTGTGGACACAATTTGACATTATTGGCCTCCAGGAGCGATCCCAGAATGCTCCCTTGTGACCACTCTGGACAACACTCTTAACTCCGTTGCACTAGCCGGGTGGCAGAAAACCCCCTGGGAGCTTTTGAATTTCATTTCCTATTTGGTCACCATCAGCACAGGTGACCGTCAGCACAGTCCACCGTCACAGGCGATCATGCAGAGTCCACCATCACAAGAGATCACACAGTCCTGGATTCGCAGTCGAGCTCCAGCCTGCTCCAAACGAGAGGCACTGGATCTCATTGCATGTTGGGGAGACGAGTCTGTTACGGCAGAACTACATTCCAAAAAAAGAATGCAAATACATACACTAAAGTCTCCAGGGCCATAACTGAAAGAGGCTTCTCCAGGGACACAGAGCAGTGTCGTACAAAAATCAAGGCGCTCAGGCAAGTGTACCAAAAATCCAGGGAGGCGAACGGTCGCTCTGTGTCACAGCCCCATACATTCCTCTTCTACCGTGAGCTGCATGCAATTATGGAGGGTGACACCACCGCTACCCCACCACTGTCTGTGGACACCTGCAAGGGGGGAGTTGCACAGAGCGAGGAGGAAGAGTCATTGGAGGACGAAGAGGAGGAGGAGGAGGACAGTGCACGGGCAGCAAGTGGGGAATGCATTTTCCCCCCTAGCCAGGAACTATTCTTAACACAGAAGCCAGTAGCCTCCCCCCACTCCTAAGATGGGCTCCCGGACCATGACCCTGGAGAAGGTACTTCAGGTGAGTGGGAACCTGATCGGAGCCACGCGGTGGGGGGTAGGGGGTAAATGCAGCCTCGCTGGTCTGTTCACATTTAGTTTAAAGGGCTCATCCCTGCTCAGAGCCTCATTGGAGCCACGCAGTGGGTGTGGGGTTGGGGGAGGGGTGTTGTGTGAAGCGATCATCCCAGAGAGCCTGCAGTCCCTCCTTTTATGTGGCAAACCCACCAGGCATTGCTTGCTTTGGGAAAGAGGGCCCAGCAGTTTGAAAGCTTTGAAATGAATGTAGAAGAAGCAGAACCCCGTGTGCCCCTAGGCTGCCTGCAAGCTGAATTCTGTTGCCTGGCCATGTGATGGCTTACTCACACCAAAGTGTCCCCTTTGTTCTCTGAAATATATCTTTTTAAAATACTACCCTCCTCTTTTCTCCTCCCGCAGGTGCAAATGTTTCAATGAGGCCCCTATCTACTTCATCCCAGAGGCTGGTCCGGATTAGAAGGCGGAAAAAACAAACTCGGGACGACATGTCCACCAAGCTCATGCAGTCCTCCCGCACTGATAGGGCCCAGCTGAATACATGGAGGCAAAAAATTGCAGAGTCCTGTAAAGCAGTACAGGAATATGAAGAGAGGAGGGACGCACACGATGCGAGCAGGCAAGATGCTGTGGTCAAGCTCATGGGGGAGCAAACTGATATGCTCCATTGTATGGTGGATCTAATGCAGGAAAGGCAACAAGACCACAGACTGCCGCTGCAGCCCATGTATGACCTTCCTCCTCCTCAGGTTCCATAGCCTCCTCACCCAGATGTCCAAGAACACAGCGGGGGAGGCTGCGGGGACCCACACACTCAACCCCAGAGGATTGCCCAAGCAGCAGAAAGGTGGCATATGCAAACTTTTGATTTGGTTTCTGGACATGTCCTTCCCTCCTCCTCCACCCCCCTAACCCAATACCCCCCGCCCATCCTCCTTCTGATTTCTCTCAATGTGTTGTGCAACAAATAATAAAGAACAGTTTTAAAACAATTTTGACTTGATTTCCTTTCATATATTTATATAGGGGGCGGGTAACTTCAAGAGAAACAAACACAACTGTCACACCGTGCCCTGGCCAGTCATGAAACTGGCTTTCAAAGCTTATCTGATGCGCAGCATGTCCTGCTGTGCTCTTCTAATCACCCTGTTGTCTGGCTGTGTGAAATTGGCCGCCAGGCGAGTTGCCTCAACCTCCCACCCTGCTATAAACGTCTCCCCCTTACTCTCACAGATATTGTGGAGCCACAACAAGCAGCAATTACAATTGAAATATTGGTTGTGCTGAGATCTAACAGAGTTAGTAAACTGCACCAGTGCGCTTTCAAACATCCAAAAGCACATTCTATCACCATTCTGCACTTGCTCAGCCTATAGTTGAACTGCTCCTTACTACTGTCCAGGGTGCCTGTGTATGGCTTCATGAGCCATGGCATTAAGGGGTAGGCTGGGTCCCTGAGGATAACTATAGGCATTTCAACATCCCCAACACTAATTTTCTGGTCTGGGAAGTAAGTTGTTCAAACAGACCAGAGTTCCTGAAGATGTGAGCATCATGCACCTTTCCCGGCCATCCCATGTTGATGTCAGTGAAATGTCCCTTGTGATCCACCAGTGCTTGCAGCACCATGGAAAAGTACCCCTTGCGGTTTATGTATTGGCCACCCTGTTGTGCTGGGGCCAAGATAGGGATATGTGTTCCATCCATCGCCCCGCTGCAGTTAGGAAACCCCAGTGCATTAAAGCCACCCACAGTGGTCTGCACATTTTCCAAAGTCGCTACCCTTGATAGCAGCTGGTCAATGATTGCATTGGCTACTTGCAGCACAGCAGCCCCCACAGTAGATTTGCCCACTCCAAACTGATTCCCGACTGACCGGTAGCTGTCAGGCATTGCAAGCTTCCACAGTGCTGTGGCCACCCACTTCTCAACTGTGAGGGCTGCTCTCATTTTGATGTCTCTGCACTTCAGGGCAGGGAACAGCAAGTCACAAAGTTCCATGAAAGTGGCCCTACACATACAAAAGTTTCTCAGCCACTGGGAATCATCCCAGACCTGCAACACTATGTGGTCCCACCAGTCTGTGCTTGTTTCCTGGGCCCAGAATTGGCGTTCCACAGTATGCACCTGGCCCAACGCCACCATGATCTCCCAATCACCACATGCCGTGCTTCTAGTAACATCTGTGTCCATGTCCTCATCAGTATAGTAATCGCACTGTCATCACTTCGTCGCCCCGTTTTGCAGGTACTGCACATACTGCTGGATAATGCATGAGGTATTTACAATGGTCAAAACTGCAGCGGAGATCTGAGTGGGCTCCGTGCTTGCCGCACTATGGTGCCTGCAGGGGTAATCCTGGAAAAAGGGCGCGAAATGTAGGAGAGCTGTTTGGTTCAAGATGGCCGATAAAAGGTGGCAAATGGTTGTCTTCTGTAGCTTTCACGGAGTCAGGAAGCTCGCTAGAGCTGCAAGAGTGGGAGAGCAGAGTTTGCAGCGGAAGCTGCAGCTCAGTTCACGATGGCCGAAAAACGGCGGGGAATTGTTGCTGTCTGTAGCTTCCACAGGAGCCCAGGGCCAACAACATGGAAAAAGCAGCGGAAGCTGTGCAGCTCAGTTCATGATGGCCAAAAAACGGCAGGGAATTGTTGGCTTCGGTAGCTTGCACGCGAGCCCGGGACAGACAACATGGAAAAATTAGCTAGCGATGCAAGAACGGGAGAGCAGAGTTTGCAACAGAAGCTGTTCTGCTCGGTTCACAGTACCTGAAAAAAGGCGGGAAATGGTTAGATAAAAGAGTAGATAGAAAGACGAGAAGATATGCGAGGTGGATTCATAGTACCAGGAGACAGGCGGTGCACCATACTGCATTGTCTGCTGACAGTATGGTATCTGCCGTAGCTTTCCCGGAGGGAGGAACAAGTGACAGCACGGACCCAAAAACACCCGCAAGAATGTTTTTGCCCCATCATGCACTGGGAGCTTAACCCACAATTCCAATGGGCGGCAGGGACTGTGGGAACTGTGGGATAGCTTCCCACAGTGCACCACTCTGACATTCGATGCTAGCCTTGGTACTGTGGATGCACTCCGCCGAATTCAGGCACTTTAGTGGGGACACACAACACCGAATGTATAAAATCGCTTCCGAAAATTTGAATAGAAAAAGTTTGAATTAATTTCGTACTGTAGACATATCCTTAGGTTGGAGTTAGAAAGTTTTTCCTCTTCTCTAAGAGTAGTTAAGCACTGGAAAAGGCTTCCAAGAGAGGTTATGGAATCTCCATCATTGTCCTACCTGTTCTTAAAACCCTTCAAACACCTTTCAGGGATAGTTTAGGTTTACTTGTGTGATGGGTTGTCCCTGGGGTGCTGCCTGGAACTGGCGTACCACTGAGCCCTCTGACCTAGCAGCCTGGGTTCCCTCTCACACTTAGCTGCTGTGACAAGCTGCAAAGCCCTCTAGCCTGCACTTTCGCCAGCATTCATACAGTTAGGGACACACCCAGCTGCAGTTACATGCAAGCTCTCTAACCACCAGCTTCCCAGCCTAGGACCACAGAGCAGTACCGTCCTGCCCTGGTCAAATCTGGCAAGTATATGGGTTTAATGCCCAGTCCGTCTCTCCCTAAATGTGAAGAGCACCATGCACACTTGTGGTAACCAAGACACCTTAGATGCACACTGGTTTGGATTAAAACATAAAATAAGTTTATTAACTACAAAAGATAGATTTTAAGTGATAGCAAACAGATCAAAGCAGATTACCTAGTAAATAAAAACAAAAAAGTTGAGTTTAACATACAGATAGTAGTATATGAATTGGCAAATTTTCACCCTGAGTGATAAACAGGCTGGCAGATTCTTAAGGCACAAGCTGCTTTTGCTTAGCAGCTTTGGTTTCCTAGGTTTTCATACACAGGCTAGAAATCCCTTTAGCCTGGGACCATCACTTCCGCCAGTTCAGTCCAAGTATTGCACCCAATTTTGGGCCCCCAGTTACAGAAAGGATGTGGACAAATTGGAGAGAATCCAGCAGAAGGCAGCAAAAATGATTACGGGGCTGGGACACATGACTTACAAGGAGAGGCTGAGGGAACTGGGGTTATTTAGTCTGCAGAAAAGAAGAGTGAGGGGGGATTTGATAGCAGCCTTCAGTTACCTGAAGGGGAATTCTAAGAGGATGGAGCTAGGCTGTTCTCAGTGGTGGCAGATGACAGAACAAGAAGCAGTGGTCTCAGTTTGCAGTGGGAGAGGTCTAGGTTGGATATTAGGAAAAACTTTTTTCACTAGGAGGCTGGTGAAGCACTGGAATGGGTTACCTTGGGAAGTGGTGAAATCTCTATCTTTAGAGGTTTTTAAGGCCTGGCTTGACAAAGCCCTGGTTGGGATGATTTAGTTGGTGTTGGTCCTGCTTTGAGCAGGGGATTGGACTAGATGACCTCCTGAGGTCTCTTGCAACCCTCATCTTCTATGATGATATAAGGCTGAGGCAGACACCGTGCATGGAAAATGTCAGTGCGAACTATTAAGGTTTGGCAAAATAGGTGGTGCTACCAGCCTATTAGTGAAGTTCAGTTAAAACACAGAAAAGTCTTGGCTGAATGTCTTGTAGTTCTATTAGGCTGTAAAATAGTCTGCTTACTTCTGAAAGTCCTGGTGTTTGGAACATTTAAAGATAGACTGAAAAATTCACTAGTATGTTTATTGTAAAGAACAGTATTGGCGGGGGAAAGGATTACATGACCCAGGTGGTCTTTTTCATCTCTCAGGTGTCTAAGAAGTCAAGGTAATATTTAACTAGAGCATATCTGTTACAAACCCATCCAATCTTGGTTTAAGGGCTCAAATGATGGAGAACTTACTACTTCTGATGATTAATTACCCTCACTGTTTCAAAACTGGCACTTTACTTTCATTGGTTCCATCAGCTGTCCTAAGCTAAAAACTACGTACAATGGCTGATCATGTCCATTGGAGAAAGATCACTGATTGGTATGAAAAACAATCTGTTCTTATTAGTGTAACTGTTCCTTGCTTTTCATGCTACACATGAGCAGAGCATGTATCACTAAGGAAGAGAGGAATTTGTTGGAGCAAAATGGGCACCATGTTGATGAGAGAAAGCTCTCCCTGTCCAAGGCTATGTGGAAGAAGTGATAGGGAAAAAGTGTGAGGAGGGACAACAATTAGAAAAGGAAAAAATAATATAACCACATTGCAGCACTGAGAGGTAGAGCCCTGCAAATTCCGCGGACCATTTTTGTGGATCAGATGTATCCATGCTGGGCTCTCTTGAGAGGTTTGCTGCAGTTTCTTATCATCTTGTCTCTTCACACCAGCTCATCACCTATGTGTATTTGCGTAATGAAGGGTTTATCAGTATTGTTTCTTTGTCCTCTGCCAGGTCCTGGCTGATGGCTCCATTCTGAACTGCTTGGCTTCTCTGCGGAAGGATAATACTGGCTATGATCTGAAGCAGCTTTTCATTGGGTCAGAGGGGACTTTGGGGATCATTACTGCTGTCTCTATCCTCTGTCCACGGAAACCCAAGTCTGTGAATCTGGTCTTCTTAGGTAGGCTCTGTCCCTCTCTCATTCTCTAGCAGTGGTGTTGGTAACCAGAAACAATATGCAATGGTGTTCATACAGTATCAGAGGACCAAGAGACTGATTTGGGATATATTATTGGAGATGAAGCTGCCCTGTGATCCTGGGGGCTGGTTTTTAATAATTTGACTGCTGAAACCAGTGACAGAAGAGGCCGGGAAAGAGTGAGAATTGAGAGAGAAGGTACAAGTCAGTAAACTGCTGTAAACCATCAACTTGATTTTATTTCTAAATAACAAAATGTTTGAGAGAGTTTTTTTGGTGTGTATTAAATACTTGTGGTCACTGGGATTTAGCAAAACTCTCTTATCTGTGGTATTCCTGTCACCATGCCATTGGAGCTTTAGCTTAGCTCTGGCAGGCAAAATGTCATTCACAGGTAAAAAATGTTAAGTAGAAGTGGAGAAGGGAAGGGACCCAGTGTTTAGCTGTGCTGGTTATATTTTGCCTCACCACCCTTCTGGCCCAGACAGATAAGTGGGGAATAGAGATACGGTGCCCTAAACATCTTGATAGGATCCAAGATGTCCTGTTTTTTAAAAATTATTGGCATGAAAAAGACCAGTCTGGTAAGAGTTGCACCTGCATGGTCTACCTACGCTAAACATTTGCCATCACAAACATTTCTAACAGCGTTCTGTGTAGCACACATCATTAATTATTATTTATTGGACCCTGGACAAACTGTTTTGAGGGGGCAGTATTTTTAGTATGCTAGCAGTTTTAATTTTCTCTGTGCTGTTTGTTGTCTTTGGAAAGGTTGTCAGAGTTTCTCTCAGGTTCTTGGAACTTTCACTACCTGCAAAGGCATGCTGGGAGAGATCCTGTCTGCATATGAATTCATGGATGACAAGTGCATGAAATTGGTTGAGAACCACCTCAAACTGTCCAACCCAGTGACAGGTACTAGAATTAATGTACTGTGCATAGACAGGTGTTCTGGAGTATAAGGCTGTGCTATGAACCCAAGTATCTTGATGTTTTATTGTGCTGTTGAAAAAGACATAATATCTTCTGGGGATTTCTTTTGAGAGGAGGTAGGGAATGCTGGGCTAAATACTTAGCTGATCTAAAGAAAGGTCTCTCCAAAGGTGAGAAGGGAGTCCAGTATCCAGGTTCACTGATGTCTGGACTTCCCACACTGTTCCACCACTGCACACCAACCCTGCCATGGAGCAGCTAGTCTCCTGCCTAGGACAAGAGAAGTGTTCAACCTGTATGTTCAATTATTGAGGGGTCTCTCCAGAGATAGCAAAAAGACAGCTTTTCATAGGGACTGTGTCTAGTCCCTTGGAGTAGGAAGGAGGCAGCAACCTAATAAATAACGTGAATAAATTCCAATAACATTATAACATACTTTATCACTGAGCAAACTTCCCTATCTCCCCAGCTTAGTCCCCTGAGACATTCAAACAAACATCACGTGAAACATAATTTTTTTGTATGGGGGAGGCGGAATTTTATTTGA
The DNA here is from genome assembly GCF_025201925.1 of Gopherus flavomarginatus. NCBI lineage: Eukaryota > Metazoa > Chordata > Testudines > Testudinidae > Gopherus > Gopherus flavomarginatus. The sequence continues at coordinate 58,816,003 of NC_066624.1, forward strand.
AATTATTGGCCCCATCTCAACAGCAGCTGCTACAATAAAGAGTGATTAAAACAAGGGCAGTGCATAGAGAATCTAATGTAGCATCAAGGCTATAGAGTAGCAGAGAGGGATTCCTCAGAGGGAACCTACGTGAAATGCAGCAGGAAAGGGCAATTTCCAGAATTTTGGACTTTATTTACGTTGGTTAACTGGAAGGAAGCAGTAGATAAGCTGTATGCCTTGTGGCAGAGTTATTTCCGTACAAATGGAAAGTATCACTCTGAAACACTCACTCTCAAACACAAAGCAGATACTTTGACAAGATCAAAAATATTTGCAGAATTTCCAACTCTCGGGGACATAACATCCATTGTGCTCTGTCTAGAGCTCGCTGCAGTCTAGCCAATGCAGAGTGCAGAGCAGCTGTTCGTGAGGGAGTCTTCCCACATATCCCAGCTCTGGAGGCATTCACAGCTATTTCACTCCTGCCTTGGCCAGCAGAATTCTTATAGGGAATGGTGAAAGGATGCTGAAGGTTGGGAAGATCAGTTATCTCAGCCCTCTACTTTATACAAAAGGAGTCACTGTAGAGAATATTCTCAAAATGACCTTTTAATAATCTGAATTAAATCCCTATCTTCTGCTACTGGCTGTTCTCTTGTTCTGTCCTTTCTCGTTTCCAGGAAACCCCTTTTATATTTTAATTGAAACATCAGGCTCCAATTCTGTACATGATGAAGAAAAGCTGAACAACTTCTTGGAACATGTCATGGCCTCTGGTTTGGTGACTGATGGGACTGTGGCCACAGAGGATAAGAAAATAAAGGTGATTCACCATCCAACATAAACACTCATGGAATCATTCTCTATTTGGGTTTGTACTTTATATTGATGAATGGTTAAACAGTTTGTTCTGTGGCTTAGGAGTTCTCAAGTCACTTGACATCAGGAGGAAAACTTGTAGCTTCTTTATATGGTGAAACATATGCCAATATTTTTTTTGGCTGTTTTGCAATGTTCTACCAACATTT